>NC_090931.1:863967967-864271953 GCF_040938575.1 Ambystoma mexicanum
TTTACCGGGCAAACCAACGATCCAGGAGTTGCAGCAGGCGTCTCTTCCAAGTTCTTCTTCAGATTCCTTCGTCCAGTGGTCGAATCTGCCTCCCAAGCAAAAGCCTCGCTTTTTGTGCAGGTTTCTCCCATTCATTCGCAGCCTAGCTGTCAATCACACAGTAGGGTGGCTGTCCTAAAAGGACAGCCCTCCAGCCAATTAGGAGACTAAGCACAGGGAGTTTCCGGCCCCTCCCTCGCTTCCTTCCCTGCTAGACACGCTGGAGCCAGAGGCGGGCTTCACTCGTGAATCCCGCCAAAGACAAAATGAACAAAGGGACCAAACCACAGAGTAAATCTCAAGAAGGACATTTCCAACAAGAAATGGTGAAAAAAGAAGACCAGGCCATTTTGACAAAATGGGCACCCCTGGGTGTCTTACTGCAGCTGCAATTGCAGCCAGCGGTAAAAACACACACTGGTAGGAAAAAGTAAACCACTGCCAAAAGCCATTAATCGTGGAAAGGGTAACATAAAAATGTTACATGAGAAACTAGACAAAGGGCATACTAAGTAACCCCTCCAGCACCCTATTGTGAGATAGTGTGGGCTGGGTCTAGAAAGTTACAAAATGTAAGTAAAGTCAATTTCACTTCACTGCCCTTGGAAACAGTAGTTTTACCAAGAGAAGGCATTTAAAACTTTGGGAAATCTAAGAGACTTCCCTGTGCCACTGCACTGAATGTGCTGGGTGTCACAATGCAAAGATGATGCCTATGGAGCTTGTCAGACTCCAAAGTCAAAAGAAGCACAGAGTCCAAATCACTGAAAAATACATGAGAGAGTGGGAAAAAGGTCTCACTCTTTCCAGGTTAGAAATCAAAAGTCCTAAAGTCCAGCAGAAAGAACTGGGGGTCTCTAAGTTAGAAGGGAATTAGCACATTTCTGAGAATTCTCCCTAACACTTACGCACATGGGCTCTACAAGCTCAATCTAACAAGCAGGAGTGACCCAATAGTGTCCTTGTTCACCTCAAGTGACTTTTCCATATGCAAGCCAACATGACATACAGTCGACAGTCACATTCCACGTGTGCGACACGCATCTGTTCCAGGACCATTATGCATGTGCAGACATGCAGATGCAGGTCATGCCATGTTTAATACAAACACATCAAATGCATATAGCGGCTAAATCACAGACTAAGTGTACAGACCGAACACAGAGACATTCAGAAGGCCAGGCCTCAGCAAACACCCCAACACCTGATAACAGTCAATGGAAATGTTAGGAATCTGAACATACATTAGCCTGTCTATATCACACAGCAATCTTGTACGTGACATTCATAATCAAAGCCAGCACACTCAGCCAAAACTAACAGTCAGCCCCCTAGATGGATGAGATGCCAATCATGGCAGGCATACATACCAGTGGGTAATGTCTGTTGCATGACACTCATCAAGGATCAAGCTGTCGCCAGCATGTGCATAGCTCGCCTAGCAAAGGGCACTGTCCTGGCTGTTCAGTGTGTGCAACATCAATTGATGCCTCCCAGTAGAGCAGGACATACAGCTGTTAGATGGACATACCAATGCCTGGCCACGTGCCCTTGGGGATATGCATGTGTGCATGTGTCTACACCACTGTCCTTAAGCGAAGAAAAATAGAGTGAAATTACTCTATTATGACTGGTGCTCTCAGTTGGCCCTACGGTGAGGGCTGTACGCTTCAGCTATATTGATTCTAAATGTCCACTGCAGTTCAATTTAAATCATCCAATGCTTGTTCATTTTCTCAAAAAATATATATTTATTGGCTGTGCTTCTTTGAAAGAATATTCTATTTCATATTCCATGAGGACAAGCACAAAATACTGGCCGTAATTGTATGTACATAGTGCCAATGCATTTCGGTAATTAAACCTTCGTCAGCGCCGTACAACAACTTAAATGTGCCCAATATGTTACTCTGTTACATTTATAAATCAACATTCGAAGAAACATAATTTTTCACAGTGGTGTAATACATAAATGTAAATGTAAATGCACATACCGGTTCCACAATGCATCAAAATGATCCCGCAATTGCAGTGGTAGAAATGTTGAAAAAACAGAAAAGAAACAAAAATGGAAACCATTGTTCGTTTTTTTGTCAATGAAACCAATATTACCATCAACATGTAAACGTGACGTTTACATGTTGATGGTAATATTGGTCAACCATTGACAAAAAAACGAACAATCTGCATTCAAATAAAAAAAAAGCCTTTATATATGAACAGGTCTGTTATAGGTCTCTCTCATTTATGCTGGCTTTGCCGACATGGTGGGATTGCCCGGGCATAGTTGTGTTTGCGGCACACTTTTCGGGGGAGCGCATTTGAAGACGGGCATTCTTATTTTCAGATAAATTAAGTGCATTTCCGTAACATAACCTAAAGGTTACTTAAATCGGACACATCTGCACGTTCGTAGTCCTCTAAGGAAGAGACCCTCGAGGTTGGCAGTAGTGCTAAGATACTTTGGTGTATATATTTGGCGATTCATGGTTTTAGTGGGTGTCTTCAATATAGTGTGTGCGGAGTGCGGTTTCTCTCGAATCTCTCCCAACATTCCTGGGCCAAGCAGGGAGGCGGCTGGCACTGCTATCCTGGGGGGGGGAATGGCACTGCTATTTTGCCTCTTGTCTGCGGGCTCGGGTTTGGCAAAGCTATTTTCCACATGCCCTTGATATTTTCCTGCCAACCTGTGCCCCTGGCATGCAGAGTGCAACGTGCCTGGCTGGCTAGTGGCACCGGATCTTAGCTCGCGGGGCATTATGAATAGAGGTCGTTCCTTTTCAATGGGGACTGCAAATGGCTCTCCAACGGGCATGTGAGTGCGTGTTTGTTTGTGTGTTTTGTGTGAAAGAAATGTGAAGGGGTCAGGTGTTTAGAAAGATGCCCCTTCCTAGCCTGGCTGGAGTTCACATGAGGGACGCGTGTCTCTGCCCGGTGCCCACTTGTGTGTTTGTGGTGTGGGCGAGATAGACCGTCGGGCGTCGGACTAGTCATGGGTGACTGCCATGAGGGATGCGTGCCTCTGCCCAGCCCTAATAAATATCTATAACAGAATTCAACGCACCTTCACAATCTGAACAAAGTGGGAGCTCACTCAGCTCAGCAGACTTGGAAAGGCCGCACGCTCTGGCCACAGGCCACGGTCTTAAGGTCCCACACTCTTCGACTCTTGCCCTCTTGGTGATGCGGGAATGGGGATGCCAGGCACAACCATCTGATTGTGTGTCTGCCTGCCGCCTGCAGCTAGTGGCACAAAGAAGAAGTTAACTCTCTCAGGCAGGCTGCAGACTCACCGTCACTGATTCAGTCAGTCCAGGGGCAGTGGCACGTGCGGTGCTCCAGCATTCATGTTGCCAATGCGCAGGTGCTAAGAATGATGCCAGTGCTTGAGCGAGCGCGCTGCCTCGGCCATGACAGACCGTTAACTGACCCCAATCATTTTGTGGGGCCTGGTGCCGCGCTGCCGCTCCTACAGCCAGCCAGCACGTGCAGTGCTCCGGCGTTCGTGTTGCCATTCATTGCTAATGCATTGCGCAGGTGTTAAGACGCATCATACCAGTGCTTGAGCGAGCGCTGATCATGCCCATGCTTGACCAAAACTGACCCCAATCATTTCACGGGGCCTGGCTGGTGCCACGCTGCCGCTCCTACAGCCAGCCTCAGGCTCGGCCAGCAGGCTGCCTGCAGCCTCGCCTCAGACAGTGTGAACAGGGCGAACAGCAGGGCCGGTGCTATGTGACAGGCAGTGTTAGCGTGTTGCCGCTCTAACATTTGCGAATATAGGCAAATGCCTAACCTTGCCTAGTGATAGCACCGGCCCTGGTCCTTGCATGGGAGGGTCAAGGCTGCCTGCATGCACCACTCCTGGGACATGTGCATATGCCACGAATGCACACAGCCGGATGCTGATTGTCCATGACACATGGCCTAACCTCCGGCTCAATCTGGCACCATGGCAGCAGTGAGCGTGCCCAGCAACCATGAGGCTCCCTGACAGATAAAGTGTGACTGGGCCAGTACAGGTTGTCAACACCTGGCATGGAAGGGAGCAGGAAATACCATGAAGGCAGGAATGACAGACCCACAGGAGGTACCCTCCGGTCTGTGCTGGAGGGTCAGGAGGAGCAGGGGCAGACAGGCCAGCACTGGGGATGCCGGCACCTTAAACACCAGAGGTGTCCGAAAGGGGGGTGCACCACAGGCTAGCAGAACACTGCTTGGCCCACCGGTACTGCCGAGCACAATCTCCACACTACCCCATCAGGGATATTGTGGCCACTCTGACACATGACACATGACCTCTCCCGAGTCGAGGAGCAGTGGGAGGATGGGAACCTCCTCCCACATCGAACCTGTAGAGAACCCCAGTGGGGAGGGCACTCCTGCTTCACCGCCAGCCATGACTGCTCCCACCATGCAGTCAGCGCCTTGAACCACGACCCCCGCCACATCGCACGACGACTCCTCACCTTCTAGGGATGATTCCTCCTCTCCACCTTCAGGGTTGCGAAACCCTAACTTCTCCCAACAGGAGGTGGAGGCCCTGGGGGTATAGGTGCTCTGCAAGTATGGGCACCTCACCGGTCCTAGCCAAGATCACAAGGCGCATCAGCGTGCTTGGGGTCTACCAGCACAATGCCAAGGAGGTGAATAAGCACTAGGACGACCTCAGGTGGGTCACTGCCATCAAGGCACGGAATCTGCTGGAGGCAGGGACAGATGATCCATCCTGGCACATGCTGCGGGCCCACCTCAGCCACTTGGAACTCCGGGTCCTATGCTGGATTTGCACAGAGGACTACTAGAGACTCTCGCAAATCAACAGATCCCTGCATTTGCCCGGTAGGTGTTCTCCTCTTTATCCGACACAACATGCCTATCGTTCCCCTGGTGTGTGTGCCACATGCATGTCTTCATGACACGCCACGTTAGATAGCGTTGTCTTTGAACCCGCATGTGCCAATGTGTGTCTATTACCTGTGTAGGTGTCTTATGTACGCCACATGTCTGTGCAGGATGTCCCTTGGTGCATGCTTTGTCTCGTTCAGCCTCCGTTGCTAGTGACCCCATGCCCCTGGACAATGCCCGTGTGTCAGAGCTGCAACCCGCCCACAGGACGCACACAAGGAGGAGTATGGCAGAGATAGAGGCCCAGGCGTGGCATGAGGAGGCACAAGAGCGGCAGCAGACAGTGTATGCAGGGTCATGTAGCCCCCTAGAGAGTAGGGTGGCTCTGTCTGCTGTGGCTCATGTGCCTCCTCCCTCTTCACCTGCCCCCCACTCCTATCTGTGTGTCCGCTACCCAGCTGCATGAGGCCACCTCCCCTTTCTGGACTGCCTCAACCCTTGTTCCCCTGTGAGACCTTCCCCCCTTCCGGAGTTTGGGCCAGCACAAGTCTGCATTAAGTGTACCTCTCCTGCCGCCCTGCACGGGATACAGGTGGAGGGCCCACACTGCCCATTGCACCACCCGGACCATCAGTGCTGTCTGCAGCACGGCCATCCATGGAGAACACTGTCTACGCCCCAGTGACCGCTCTCACAGCACTTTTAGGGGACAGGCCACATGTCACCATGGCTCATGTCCCCACTCCTGGAGGTGCCAGTGTCGACTTCTACCATCCGTTGCTGGGGGTCATGCGTGAGGTGGCAAGGTAGGTGAGGGAATCAGGAGAGAGATATTTGCAGGAACAGAGGGCTTTGAGGGAGGAGGTAGCAGGGCTGACGAATGACTTGTGGGCAGACAGAGGGGAACTGAGGGTCATCAAGGATGCTGCCTGTGTCATCCAACTACATCTAACCCTGACACGGCCAACTTCCTCGCCTCACAGGTCCCCTGTGTTCTCGGCTACACTGACTCCTCCTATGGCCAGGGGTGGCCAGCGGGGACACACAGTGGGCCCACTTTCTCCTTTTCCTACATCTCGCTAATCCAGTGGCCCTGGCATGGTGAGGTGAAGGAAGAGGAGTTGAAGGTGTTAGTCATGGGACACAGTCATTCTAGGTGAGAGTGAGTTCTCCTTAATTACCCTACTGTGTCCATCCCATTTCACTCATCCAGGAACAGTGTGCCTTGCATGTTGTTTATTATAATTAAAATTGGTTATTTAAAACGTGCTTCATATGCAGAGGTTTCTAAGAACGAACCCAGGGATCGAACTTGTGTTGCTCAGCGTCATCTTCGTTTCCAAGGCGAACGTGTTGCCCCTGAGCTATCCTCTCGAGAAACTACTATTATTCATCACGTTTCACTTTTAACGCCCCCTACCCCCGTGGAATACATCTTCACTGTATGTTTAATTTCCCTGCACTTCCCTTTCATTCATATATTGCTTGGCCATGTGCGTGTGAAACTTTTCCACTGTTGTTTTCCACACCCTGCATTTTGAAGCACTTTTTTTCTGTCCCATCCACGACTCGTGTCAATTTTGTCATGTGTGTGTATTTTGTGGCTATGTAGATTGTGGTATGTGGGATGATGTCAGGCCTGACCCTGCACATGGTCATGGCACGTGTATTCTTTGGCAGGGCATTGTAAGTCATTCACATCGGTAGCATGCATGCTCATTTCCATACGTGTGCACCTTTGCATGGCTCGTCTATGCAATTGTGTCATGATGTATCAGGTGAGTAGTCCTGTGCCGGAGGCAGTGTGTCCACTCAATTGATGATGTGCCCGTCAGGCAATGCAGCTGGTGGGAGAGTAATGTGCAGGCATGGAGGTGTTCTTGCCATGCATGGGTTCATACATCTGGTCTACATCATCTTGTGTGGCGCCCACGCATGGGCGAGACAGTATGTGCTGCAACGGCAGGTTCCCACCGGGATGGGTAATGCGCATAGTATTCCAATAGGGTGGGTGGCCAGGAGGGTGTTAGGTGCCATGCATTCCTGTACACATATGCCAATGCTTGACTACATCCTGGGAGAACCAACACGTTGACCTTGGACTTGGACTGCTATGTCGATAAAGTTAATGGGGCCTTGTTTCCTGCAACCTTGTGGGTTGGGGGTTCTGCAACAGTGAAGGGTACACTGTTTATTGCAGCCTACCTCAACTGATAAGTGGAGAGGGAGTCGTGCATTCGATGGCTCGATAATATTTGTGTGTGGGGCATGAGTCCTTCGGCGGATGACTATGTATATGGGCAGCATGGTCCATCCCGCTACTATTTTGCATAGATGGTGTCTGGAATGGGTGTTCTGTGGACATCAGGCTGTTCATCTTCATTATGGCAATCAGACTACAGGTACGTACTGGCAAATATGCCTGTACACGTGTGTCCCACGATGGACGACTGTGTGCATTCTGAGCAGTTGCATCAGCACCTGACTGTATGTTTTACAGGCCAGTGTGGGACCCTTGCAGTGGTGAGGATGCCGGCACAAGTCTTTCCTCCTGCACCTATACAACTGATGTAAGCACACTTCTTTGCTTGCATTGCACCATGCATGTGTGTTTGTGATGGGGAAAGGGATGGGGTGTCACATCCCATAAATAGCTCTGACTGTGCCTTCCATCTCCTTCTCTCCTGGTCCCCAGCTACATTGTTGCTGCCTGTTGTCGTTGTGTAATATTTGCGCATGAAAATAGCCATTCACCTGCCCTTTTGCAGATCACTGTTGATCATGCACAATGACATGTACGGACTCATTTTCCCCGCACGCATCACTCAGTAGGAGCATCGATCACATGTCAACAGGAACCTTTCCAATTTAAAAATGTCACCACAGAAGAAATACTGAGAACCCTAAATTCAATGAGACCTACCACATGTGCAGAAAATGCCATTCCCCGAAAACTTATCTTGGAAACGCCAATGGCTTCTCTCCATTCCTATCTAAAATGGTGAACGCATTCTTCCATGATGGACATGTCCCAGAAAGCATTAAATCTGTCACCGTCACGCCTTTAGCAAAGAAAGCGGACTCAGATTAAAGAGGCCCCGGCAATCTGAGACCGATAAATTGCAATTTATTGCTAAAAGTACTTGACAGGATAGCAACTGTCCAACTTCAAGCGTACGTGGAATCCAATAATGTACTACATGGTAAACAATCCGGATTTTGCACAGCTCATAGTATTGAGACCGCAATGTTGGACCTGCAGTCACACATGCTAAGCATCATGGAAAAGGGGAACACTGGTCTCCTCATGCTGCTAGACCTTAGCGCAGCCTTCGATCTCTTAGACCATAATCAACTCAAATCAGCTTTAGCAAAGGTCGCTAATTGCTCTACTAAAGCAAGTAGCTGGCTAGACTCCTTCTTGTCAGACAGAAAATCCAGGGTTCATTGGTTTAACAACTTTTCATTCACAGAGACAATTGGCTGCAGCGTGCCTCAAGTAGCCAGCCTGTCTCCACTACACTTTAATCTGTACATAAGATTCTTATGTCTGGTCCTTGACAAATTGGGTGCCTTTTTATGTTTATGTTTATTGTGTTTATATAGCGCTTTACGCCAAAGCGCTGTACATTATAACAACAAGAATACAATAACAGTAGAAGCAATTACAAGATATGAGTCAAACCAGTAATACAGGAACTAGAACAATTTGCCAGTGGAGATAAATGAGGGAAGAAGGGGTGGAGAGGGGAATGGAGTGGGGAACAGGAAGTGAGATAAGCTGAAGGCGAGATAGGGGGAGAGGGGACATAAGAGGAGACAAGGCAGGGGGAGAGAGGCAAGATGAGGAGGATAAAAGAGGGGTGGGGGAGAGGGAAGGGTGGAGGAGGATCAGTGTATCAGGGAGGGGAGTGGAGAAGAAGAGATTTTAAGGAGACACAAAAGGAGGAATAAGTGGGAATGGAACGGATAGAGAGGGGAAGGGAGTTCCAGTGGAGGGGAGCAAGGAAATGAAAGGAGCAAAAACGAGAGGAGGCACATGGGGACAGGGGAACAAGGAGAAGGAAGTGATCTGCAGATCTGAGGGAACGGGAGGGAGTGTAGAATGAGATGAGACAGGAGAGATATAGGGCAGCAAGTTCATGAAGAGATTTAAAGACAAGACAGAGGAAGTGGAATTTGAGTTGGGAATGAAAGGAAAGCCAGCCAGGCTGTGAGATCGAGGAAGAGATGGAGTCGTGAGGAGAGAGAAGACAGAGGGTGCGAATTGCAGAGTTGTAGAGGGATTTGTGGGGGGCAAGATGAGAAGCAGGGAGCCCGAAGAGGAGAGAAGAACAGTAGAAAAGACGAGAGAAGAGAAGGGAGGAAATTAAGAGTTTAGTGGCGTGGAAGGTTAGAGAGGAACATACTTTGCGAATATTGAAAAGGTGGTAGCGACATGCGCGGGACGTGAGAGAGATATGGTGGGTGAAGGAGAGGGAGGAGTCAAAGTAAATGCCTAGATTACGAGCATGGGCAGAGAGAGGAAGATTAGTGGGAGGAAAGTGAATAGAAGGAGGGGGAGAAGGAGGAGGAATAGTGTTGGAGGGAAAGAATACGACTTCGGTCTTGTCTTTATTGAGAGCGAGAAAGTGGGATGACATCCAGGTTTTAATGGCAGTAAGACAAGAAGAGAGCTTAAGATGGAGGTCAGGAGTGAAGGAAGAGAATGAGAGGAAAAGCTGAGTGTCATCAGCATAGAAGCGATGAGAAATACCGAAGGAAGAGATGATAGGGGCGAGAAGGGAGGTGTAAAGAGAGAAAAGAAAAGGGCCAAGGACAGAGCCTTGGGGTACACCATAGTCCAGGAGGAGCGTAGAAGAGGGTCGACCGCCCCAGCAGACAGTAAAAGAGCGGTGGGAGAGGTAAGAAGAGAGCCAGTTGAGGACGGAGCCTTTGAAACCTAAAGAGGAAAGAGTGTTGAGCAGTAAGGGGTGATCAACGGTGTCAAAGGCTGCAGAGAGATCAAGGAGGATAAGGACAGAGGATTGCTTAGAGTAGCGAGCAGTGAGGAGGGAGTTAAGGACCTGGGTGAGGGCAGTCTCAGGGGAGTGTTTAGGGTGAAAGCCAGATTGAAAGGGGGGAAGGAGAGAGAAGTGGGTGACAAACGCAGAGAGCTGGGAGTAGACTATGCGTTCAAGTAATTTAGAGAGGAATGGAAGAAGAGAGATTGCACCGAAGTTGGACACAAGATGAGGATTAGCAGAAGGTTTCTTCAGAATAGGGATGATAGTAGCATGCTTGAAGGCAGAGCGGAAGGTAGCAGAAGAGAGACAAATATTGAAGAAGGAGGTTAGGTAAGGAATGAGGAGAGGGTAGATCTTGGGAATAAGGAGGGTAGGGAGTGGATCAGAAGGCGCAGCAGTGGGATGAGATTTGGACAGGTTTTGGCGAAGAGAGTATCTTGGAGGAGAAGAAGTCAGAGAAGTCAGAAGGGGATAAGGGAGATGAGGTTGAGGGGTCATGAGTAGGTGGGGAGAGGAGGCGAGAGAGGGTTTGAAAGATACGACGAGGATGAGAGGCTTGAGAGTGTAGAAGGTTAGAGTAGTAAGAGCGTTTAGCAGAGCTGAGGCTGGAGTCATATAGAGAGTGGTAAGAGAAGTAGGAAGTCTGTTTAGATAGAGAGGGGAATTTGAGCCAGCGATGCTCAAGGCGGCGTAGGAGACGACGCATAGATAAGAGGTGGGAGGAAAGCCATGGTTGAGAAGGTTTACGAGTAGGGCGGAAAGATGAGAGAGGATAAAGTTGATCCAGACTGGAAGAGATTGATGAAGACAGACAGGATAGGGCTTCATTTGCCGAGAGAGAAGAGAAGTCGGGGAGAGGGTAAAGAGAGGAGGAGCAAGTATCGTGAAAGAGAGAAGGGCTAAAGTTACGGAGATCTCTTCGAAAGAAGGAAGAGGAGGAGGGCGAAGGAAAGGGTTGAGGGAGAGGAGGAGTAAGGGAGAAGGAGAGTAGGGCATGGTCAGAGAGATAGTTTTTCACCAACTATGCCGACAACACTCAGCTGGTGGTAGAATTGAGCGGGGACTATGAACAGGATAGCGCAAGGGTGGAAGAAGTCTACAAATCCATTGAGAATTGGATGAATAACAACTGGCTATGTCTAAATGCAAATAAGACGGAGCTAATGGTCTTCAGTCCAAGCCATGCCAGAGCCAAACTTAACAGCTCATATCAATCCTTCCACATAAAAAACATCCAGATCAAGGTGGTAGACAGAGTAAAAACATTAGGGATGTAAATGGATTCGTCCATGAGTGCTGAAGCCCGTGTTCTCCAACTGAATAAGAATCGCGCATACCACCTTCGTCTCCTCAAGTCAATCCTCCCCTACCTGAGTGAAGGCAATTGTTCAACAATAGCCAGAGCCACCAACCTATCAAGGCTGGATTACGGCAATGCCCTCATGCTGGGAGAAAATAAGGGTCATATCGCCAATACCAAACTATCCAAAATAATGCAGTAAGGATTATAAAAAAGAAGTCCAAAAAGGAACACATAAGCGAGGATACAAGCAATCTGCACTGGTTAGCCGTTGAAGAAAGAATTGGTTTTAAGGCTATGACACTGACACAAAGATGCATCCACGGAACTGCCCCATCCTACCTGAAAAGCGAACTGGTCACGAACATTCCAAAACAGGCACTCAGATCGGACTCAAAAGGTCAAATCGAAATTGCCAGATTCAAAAAGGCTAACAGACTCAGGAAAGCCTTCCATATTAAAGCAGCCATGTTGTGGAACAACCTACCCATCTCTTTAATACTAGAACAGAAATAAACAAGTTTCCGGAGCAAACTCAAGACACATTTGTTCAAATGACAAACCGGTCCTAGGAAACTGATACACCCAATGATTTACTGAGCACCTTGTCCTCTGATTATATGTGTTTTTGTCCCTACGTCTTCATGTCAGCGCCCTGATGCTTGCAAGATGCTGGCGCTATATAAACAAATAAATAAATAACTAAAATGCTGTGCTATGCATGGTGACCAACACACTTGTGCCACCTCTATGATGAAAATGGTGTGATTTACCATAAATAGTACAGTCGCCCTAGACCCCTTGAACATGTGTGCGTGTTATACATGGTGGTTATTGCTCATGCTTGTGCTCTTGCCCAAACGTGGCAACTTGCAGCTTCTCTCATGGGCATGCTGAGTGGCTTGGCCGGGGTGGTGGGTGCAAGAGCCATTGTGGGGAGGAGTGCCCTTTGGGGATCATGCAGGCATCCTGTTGCAATCAACTGGAAATCATGTTGTGGTGCTTTCTGACAGGTCATCTGGGGCGGTGTCCTACGTCAGGTAATCATAGTTCACTCATGTTCACACTTGTGCTGCGTTGGTCATGGGCTGTCATGTTGGGGGGAGGTTCACTTAATGGGAGAGGTATAGTCCGCTGTGGGTGAGTGGTTGTGCTGCTGTACATTCTCATGTGGGCCAGGTGGAGTCACTGCCATGGGATCGGTGGACCATTTTGGTGGGTCAACATTGTTCCAGGAAGTTCCCTCTCCCCTTGACCTCTTATACCTGGCGGTGCAGGAATGCAGTGTGCGTCAGCATTTGCAGTTCACCAGCAGCCCTCACTATTAGAGACCTCAATGTCAGCATTGTAGTGTCATCATGAGTAATGTGCTTTCCGTAATTGCATACGTTGATACTTACTGACGTTCAAATTGTTGTAGCCTGCAGTTAAAAGGGCCTCATATCATCTGTGCATCCCCTGGCTGTTCCTTTGTGATATGCTTTTGGAATCCACACTCACCTCACCTGTGTCCCCCACTCAGCCCTTTCTTGGGATGATGTGCCTGCCTCCCAACCTTGTACTTGGTGGGACAGGTGCATTTCATGGAATGCTTGCTGTCACTTCACCAGGCTGTGTTCCATGATGTGTGCATCCAAGGTACAGGCACACAGTGTTCCAGTCATTCATTGTGCAATTTTGGGTGGTGGGATACTAGCTTTGCTCACTCCATGGGGGCACTTTGTGACTCCTGCTCCGATTGGACGCAGTGTTCTGGCTAGTGCGTACTAATGTTGTGTGCGCCAATAGTTATTCATGCATGCATGTGATGTCATTGTGAGTTAGGTTCCAGCCATGTGTAATGACACCAAATCATGCAGTTAATGCGTTTTTCCCCATGTGCACTCTCTGAAGTGCCACATTGTATCTCTGCCCCTTCCGCAAAAGTACCTTGTGATTGAGGGTTGTGTGGTGCTTTCTTGCCATTGCCGTTGCGCGCAGCATGTCGAGTCAGCAAATGGGTTTATATTTGTCCTCCAGTGTGACGTATTAGTTATGGTGCTGGGGAGTGTTTGGGCTCTGTGGGACTTGTGAGTAACTAGGAATGAGAGTCGAGCACATGGGGTTCCTGGCTTTGGTCAAAGACTATTTTTTAACAGAAAAAGGGGTGGCGAAATGCCTTTCTGTCCCTGCAAAAGAGGGGTTTCCCTACCTGATATCAAAACTAAGGCTCTGTCAAAGTCAGAATGTCCAAGGAAAACTGACCCATGCCCAAAGTGCTATCCTGCCCCTCACCTTCTAATGAAATAAATACTACACGCGCACAAAGAAAGCTCGAAGTAAGCTGTTGGGCTGGACACGCTGCCCAAGACACCATATGGATTGCTACTCAGCGCCTTTGCTACCTGATTCATTGATACTTGCAAGAAGGAGAGGAAGCGCGGGTTGTTTCTAGCAGCGAAACGCCTGCTGGACTGGACTGTCTGGACTGCTTTACCAGAGTAATTAATTGGGCTACAGGGAGCCTTCTCCTTTTGTTACTTCATCGGCTTTACTCACTTTTTTGTGTGGATTTGGCTTTGCTCCTGTGGGCTGGGCTCTACTCTGGTGGGTTGGGCTTTGTTCTTGTGGGTTGTGCACCGGTGCTATAGTGAAGGAACCTGGCTGCAGGGGTCCTAATAAGATCTCTTTTTTGTTTCTAGTATTTCAGATTCTGTGCGAGACTTAGCCACGCCCCCAGCCCTTCGGCTTTGCGCGCTCTGCTTACTAAAGCAGGGGAAGTAAGCTCGAAGTAAGCTGTTGGGCTGTTAGTCTGTGAGGGTGAGTAGGTGAGTGGGGGTGGAGGAAGAGAGTTATTGACAAAATATGTATTGTCCCCCTATCTGTATGATTTGGATAATCTATCTACCTATTAAATTATAGCCAACTAGTTTAGGATTCTGATTTTTGCTCTTTCGCCCCTGTCTGCCCCACAGAATACTCCCTCTAGCTCAGGGGAGCAAGGTTGGCAGAACTGAAAGAAATACAGATAAGGGGACCCCCAGTGTCTGAGCAGAATGGCAACCGTGTTGAGGAATGGGAAAGTATGTCTCGCATCTACCAGTTTAGCGAAGACTCCAGGTGATGCTCTGATTATGGACCCTAATCTCCCTAGCCCAAGCAAAGGGAGTGAGGTGAAACCATTTAGGGAATCTCATGAACCACATCAGAGTGTGGAGGGGGCTGACGGACAAAAAGTAAAGGCTGTCACTGAAAATATTATGGCTGAGGAATATAGTACTTGGGATTTGAACACTGAGGAATATGAAAACAAAAAAAGCAGAAATTAAACAGGAGGTGGAACTTTCATATATGTACTCACAAATACATACAAAAATGGGGGGGGGGTCAGTTTTTGGGGGATGAAGATTTTTCATTTGCGCCCGCTGGCCTTTCTTTTGAATCACAGATTCCCATCCAGTCAAGTTTCTTGAGTATAAGAGAGCCACAAAATCAACAGCTCACCGAGGAAGCAAACACTGAGATAAATTACATAAATTTAGATGTCTCCATGATGTCCCAAACAGTGAAGATGGAACTGGGTAAGCGTGCTAGACCTTCCCGGGGTCCGTCGACGCCTGTAAATGCTGCATGGAATGGAATAGACAATGTACATCTTTTTAACACTCTGCCACAAAGGAGGATTCTCACACCGCACAGAGTGTTTTCAGCTAATGCGAAATTCCCTCGACCATCGGCCTCAATCTTTACTAATGCAAAGAACTTGGGGAGGTGAAGATAAAAGTGTTCTGGGTGAACAGGAGGGGCGGATGACGTCCGAGAATCTGGCTAGTATTGCCCCATCCTTGCATTCTATCCACCCTCAAATTTCAGGGGTCTCCCTTACGAGTTCCCCCATTGCCGAAAATAATGATCAGTTTGAGGAATCACTCCCAGTGATTTCAAGGATATTGAATCTCCTGGATAAGGGGCATGAGCTTACCCATTGGGAAGTGAGAGGCCTAAAAAGTATTGTATGACTCTCAATTAAAACTTAGTAGAGTGGAAGGCTTTCTAATGGGTAAGCTAGAGGGTAAGGATCTCCAGGCGAATAAGGCTCCAGCGCCACTTTACCTGATAACTAAATCTCAAGGATCTCAAACTATGGTAGCTGTAAAAGAGGGACCTAGCTTTGCAAATGTATTATCTTCCAAAAATGGGATGAATATGAGTAAGGATACAAATGGAAATAGTGCTTTGAAATTAGAGGCAGAAGGAGAAAAGAGGATTATCGAGGCAGTTAATGAGCTCTCCTTGAAAATTATCAAATTGGAACATGTTATATCAACTTTGGCTGGGAACACCACCCCAATAACAACTCTGGGGATGGTGATGCTGGCCAAAGAAAAGGAAACCAATACCCCTGAGATCCCAGGTAGCCCATCAGCTTTAATTGACATTATAGAAAGTGGTACAGGTCCAGTGGGGCTAGAAAATATAACTAAAAAACAGGAGGATGGCCAAAGCTCGGGAGGGGAGGGCTATTTCCTTTCTAGGCGTCAGAAACGCTTGGCTCTAAAAGCAAAGAAGAGGATGCTAAAGAAAAAGAAAGGATCAAAGCCTGATACGATGGAAACAAAGATAAAAGAATCCAAGGTTCCATCAAATGAAGTGGCCTTATCGGATCTAATACAACTTAATGAAGAAAGCAGGATGGCTTTGCAGCTCCATAATATCAATGCTACCATTCCTAAATCAGGATCAACTTTGGGAAATAAAAAAATAAAAAACTCTAAAAAAACGAAAAATATAAATAAAGAGCAGGATGGTTGCACGATATCTGTTGGCGGCAATGTAGTTGAAGGGACCGAAAATGGCACACTGACCACACAGACGATGGGGGGGGGGAGAGAACAAGGAAGTAAAACAAGTGTCAAACTTCTATAAGGTACTAGAGAAGTCAACCTCTAGACATATAATGCCACAGGAATTCTCAAGTCAGGTCGTGGAAATCCCGACGACATCTGCCGAATCAAATAGATTAGGCTTCTCCTCTAAACCCCATGATGTAAATCTTGCTCCTCTCTCCACAGGGGTCTAAAATCCAAGGTTCAGTTAGAATAAAGGGAAAAACTCAAACCAAATCAGGAGAGATTGATAATGATGATGCGGTGGTTGTGGAACCAACATCATCGTTAAATGGACCATACCAGTCCTCGGATGAAACTGATCTAAAAAAACTGGATCTCCCAAAAACCATCAAAAAATGATTCTGGATCTATTGCCAGATCTAGCCCTGCTTAGAAACCAGGGGTCTGCGGATAGCGACCGAGAAATAAATGGAAACTCTATGCAGGAGCAAAATGAGGGGACCAATAATGTGAAGATGATGGGAGGAGGGAGTCAAAGACAGCATATGCATGTGGGTCAGTTGGGACATAGGGATAAACCTGAAAGGGATGCGGGGACTTTGTCCACACAGTCTACCCATATGCATGTAACTACCCGAATGAAGGAACCTTTGGAAGAGGGGAAATTGATATCATATGAACCAGCTAGGCCTCTTCATATTAAGGACAGTGACTTAAGGAATACAATGTGGCGGAATATCTCCTTTCCCGAATATCCGAGTATTCTACTCTATAACTTGTGCGATATTGGAGGTCTATCTTCCCTTAATTGACCCCGTGTTTTGTCACTTTTTAATGAGGTTCCTCGATTGAGGTTGATCTCCTCGGCAGACATTTGTTTGGTGGATTTCATCCACCCCACTCGCCTTGATCATGTACGAATTGTCCCAAATTCTTAAAAGATCTTTGACCTGATTATACAGGAGACTGAGCAATTCAACAGGATGGGGTATGATATTCTGATCTTTAGCAATGGGTGGGAGAATGGGAGGGACCTGATGCATCAGAAGGCTAACTCCAACTTAGCCAGGGAAAAAGTACACCAACCTAAGGAAGTTAATATGCTGCCTAAAGGGGGAGAGGACCAGGAATGGAGATGGCTTGCTCTATTTCTAAGAGAGTCTATCTCACAAATCCAAAATATGCATCAAAAACTTTAGTCGCCCAAAGACAATCAATCAATGGCGACTTTTATCATGGAACTCTAGGGGACATTCGAATTTGCTGGCCTCTAAGGCATTATGCATCAAATTTAAATCTTTCGACCTGATATGTATACAAGAGTCATGGCTTACTGTTCCCCTACAACTAGATGGTTTTGAATGTAGACACTTGTATGCCAAGATGGGGCTCTGTGGTAGACCAGCAGGAGGCCTTCTTATTGCTGTTAAAGTAGCAGTTGGTACACGAATTCTGGAATCCCTTACATTATCGAGTGGGGTTTTGGGTGCTGTATTGGAATACGTGAATATCCATCATTCGCGTCTCATTCTTGTGCTGAATATTTATTGGAATCCCCTAAAACTGTTGGGCAGTGTTATTATGTCATTAAACAAGTGCATATCGTCCATCTTGCTCAAATACAGAGGACTAGAAATAATAATCGCAGGGGATCTCAATTCAGAAATTAAATACAGAGAAGGAATGGAAAAAAAGATGGGTTCCACCGTTATAAGATCTATGAGGAATTCTGGCAACATTGAGGGGGTTCCCTTTGCAGTTACACGTAAAACAACCAATGGGCAGATTTGGCGAAAGCTATTTGATTAATGGGGTCTCATCCACATTAATGTTCTCTTTAACTCCTCTGTAAATGAGTTTACATGGTCGAATGGGATTTATAAATCCTATATTGATCATATCTTTGTCAAATTCTCTTTCTGCTTTATGTGTGGAATTCCTGGTGAATTAATCTAATATGAGTGATCACAGATCCCTTGAGGTCAAACTGGTATGGAATATAGTTACATCTAATCAAGGTGCCATCCAGATGAACTCAACTGTCTCTTGTGGTGGCAATCGTATTATTTGGCATGAAGGTAATATAAACAAATTTAATGCTGTTTTTGTACATGAATACCACAGCAGGCCTCTGTCAACTAGATTGCACCTTTTTTCTGTACCTCATTTTACGCAGTATGTCGAAGATATGATGCAAAGGTCAGTGAAACAAAGTAAATATGGGATTATGAAACGCCACCATGCTCATGCTTATGACACTATGGTAAGGTTAAAAAAAAATCTTACAAATTGTGATATTCGATCAATAATGAAATCTAATGTAGATCAGACACATAAAAGGAGACACATCCATTTAAATAAACAAGTAAAAAAAAAATTGGTTGACGAACCATAAGATGGCCTTGCTGGAAAAAGACAAAACTACCATGCTGGAAGCCCTAAGAGACTCTTCTGGTCGAGAGTTCTGGTCTCTTATAAATGCGATGGAGAACCCCCAGGTGACGATACAATCAGTCAGTGTACAGGAGGATGTTGGGATAAACAATTTTTCTTCCCTATATGAGGGAAATTTTCAGATGACAAATGAATTGGTGGCATCTAAAAAGGAGCATTGGAAATGTGAGTTTACCATATTAGACATTGAAAATCAGATTAAGGGGGCTAATAACTCAAGGGCCGCGGGCCCAAATGGGCTGACTAATAACACACTTAATAGAAACCCTGAACATTGGGCAAAAGTGCTTTATATTCTTTTCTATGATATCCTATTGACCCGCTCTATCCCATATTCTTGGAGGATATCAAATGTTGTCCCAATTTATAAAAAGGGGGATATATCTTGCCCACACAATTATCGCCCAATCTCCATCATGGATGCAGACTCGAAGATATTTGCAGGACTGGTACTCCAGAGAATTGTTGATTGGGCCGAAACTAATAAGATTCTTCCTATTCAACAGTTTGGCTTCCCAAAAGGTATGGGTACGGAAATAGGTGGACTAACCCTCTGTCTACTTCTGGAAAAGGCCTGTAGGAAAACAGCTACTCCCATTTATCTTGCGTCGATCGACCTCTCCCTTGCCTTCGATAAGGTGGATAGGGTGAGACTGTGGACTAAGCTGTCATCAATGGGGTTACCATCAGGACTATTGGCCATCCTTATTCATCTCAATGAGGAATCAGCCATTCAGGTTAGATTGAACATGTCAGGTGATCTTTCTCGATTAATCCAAACAGGCAATGGTCTAAGGCAAGGGTGTTTGTTTGCACCTATATTGTTCAATCTCTATATCTCAGATGTGAATGCCCCTTTGACAACTTCCTCCTTGATTTCACCTAAGATAGAGGGAATAAAAATATGTTGGAGTGCATATGCTGATGACCTTCTTTTGGTCGATAGCAAATTGGTCTGCAGTGACAATTGGTGGCGCTAACCGCATATGTAGAGGAAAATGCCTTGGTTATAAATTAAAAGAAATAGGTGGTAATTTCACTCATTAATAGGAAGAAAACTACCAATTGTAAGTGGAAAATCAATGCCTGTACTTTAGTAAAAGTAAGATCTCTATGCTACTTGGGCTTTCCTTTGTTTGGGGGTGCCACAATTCATATGTAATGAAAAAGCGAACTATTAAATATTGCAAATACTCTGTAATTCCATTAATCAGGTTTTATAACCTTAAAGTAGTACCGAAACTCTTATATGGTCTTGAAATTCTACCTTTTAAAACATTCCCACTAGTAGAGAAGTGGAAGTCAAAAATAAGGCGAAAACTTCTCTTCTACTTACCAAAGAGTGTTCCTATGTCTGAAATACGCTTTGAATTGGGTCTCCTTTCTCTGAATACTAGAGTTTGTTGGAAAAGAATGTCACTTTATCGAAACCTTATTATGTCTAGACAACACTCCCTCTATGCCCAGCAGGGAAATAGATTAAGAAATGGTACTACTGAATCGAGGTGTTTGTTGAGATTACAGATGGAATGTGTGAACTTTCGTGAAGTTATTAACCACTCGCTCGAAACTTTGATTTCCAACTCCTTGGGTGAGAAAAAAAGGTTGCAATCTATGGATTGGATGAAATCTATGGAAACTGTTGGTGCATCTAAGATCTACAACCAGCTATTTTATGAGGGGATGAAACTGGGTACGCTGGAATCATATCTGATTACATTCCCAGACCCTGCAAGGAGAGCAGTATATCTACGATTTCGATTTAATGTTCTCCTGACGGGGGAAATATTAGAAATTCGATCAGGAATACAACAGCAAATTCCTTGTCGTTTTTGCCATTGTAGAACTACTCCTGAGTCATTAAAACATCTATTGCTGGAGTGGGAAGTAATAGCTCCACAGCGTTTAGCGGCCTTTGGCAGATTTGTCCACGAGCCTTCTAGGGTTTTCATTGAGACTCTTTGGTGGAACATGTTACATGGTAAACTAAATGCACTAAAACTGGCTGTGGTTAATTTTTTAACAGAAGTGTGTGGTTTGGTAGTAACATGTATAAATACTAATGATGACTTAGAATAGGATGTTTGTCAAATAATGGGTGAAAGGACAACTGGAATGTATGTGATAAGTTATATGATGGGGAAGTTTAAGAATAACAGTCGAAAAGGGACAAACGGACAAGGATAATTTATCTAATTCTTTGAATGCAAAATATGGAATTTGTCTTGTTTGTTCTTTTATTTTTCTTTCGGTCATTTTGAGTACTTTTGATTTTATATGATTCTGTATTTTAATGTAAAAATGTGACGTTTTAGTTTTTTTGTAAAGGTTTATTGTGTATAAACCAAATACAATAAAAAAATAAATTAAAAAATACTACGTGGAAAAGGGTAATATCTTGGCCGTTGAGTGGTTTAGTAATGTTTTAAAAAAAGAAAAATGTATAACTCAAACATAAAAGTTCCAACAGAATAGAGTTCCTTGTTCCAGAGGGTGGTTCCCTTCCCCTAGATTTCTTTTACCTTGGTTGTTTATTCAGCAATATCAGTTCCTTGGGTTTTTCTTCATCAAATGTACAAAACAACTTGGCTTTTTGTCTTTGTCTTGTTCGGATACCTGGGGTACTCTTCTGCCAGGTTTTTACTCCTCCCTTCTTGATTAGCGCAGTCTATTAGCTAATCTTGACTTGCTTTTCTCAGGACCTCTTTCGTTCATGTATTTCTTATACAATGTTCAATCTGTCCTTGCCTGGTGTACCTTTTCTCACCAGGGCTTCCTTTTTACACACACTTGGGACTGCCCAGTACACTCACCTGCCAGAGCTTTCTTGGATGCATGCACTTGCAATTAGGTGGTATACTCTCCTGTCAGCGTTTTCTTAAATGCACTTTCTTGCAACTGCCTAGTGTACTCACCTGGCAGGGCTTTCTCATATATCCTTTTTACAGTCTTAAGTTGACTGGTATACTTCCCTGCCAGGGCTTGTTTCAGGTGGGCTCTGTGCCCCTCTCCAGAACTGATAGTCTTTGGTTTCTGTTTTTTCAAGTACCTTATAGGCCTGGTATTTTATCTCGCCAAGACTGCTTTCTCTGTTGCACTGCATACATTCACAAATTTGATAGCTTTGTAATTTCCTTCTGTTCCCTTTTTCGTAGAAATACTCTTTCGCTCTTTCCCTCTCATATGCCTCATTAATAGTTACTTGGTTTCGTTAAGCCTTACAATACACCCAGACATCCCCTTTCCCCCTGCGAGGACTCACCGGCTTTGGCTGGCGTATTCCCCTTCCTTCGCGGTGAGCCAGAAGCGGTTGTTCGGTGTCCCCTCTTGGGTTACAGTATCTGCTCCTAGGCCTCTCGATGTCCCGCTGTCTCTGCTGGGCTCTACTGCTTCATGTCTTCGGGCTCCAGTAAGGTGAAGGCTGTGACCAAACACCTGCGAACGCCGGCGAGCCCTCGGTTGGTCCTGGCGTTCCCGCAGCATGTTACCTTTTTTTCTCGGTTTCCCTAGTTTCGGTCCTTGCGCCGGTCGGCTCCACGTCTCTCTTTCCAACATCATGGTTTCTCGGCTCATTCTGAGAAGGACAGTTCTTCCTCTCCAGCAGCTCTCTCCAGTCAGCTGCTCCACTGGTTTAAATGTCCCAGGCACAGGTATGCACTCAAAATGACAAGAGCGGAGCGTGTGTTCCTGGCCTTTCTTGATCTGCATACTTCCATCCATCTTCTTCGTTGTAGTTCTCTGGCACTTATAGGAATGGAAATCCATTCTTGAATTTCTATATGCAAAGTTTGGAAAGTCTGAGTAATTGTTCTTTTAAAGTAAGTGAGTTGTAAATGACTTGTGGGTAGAAGCTGTGAAGGTGTTTTCATCAATTTTAGAGGGAAAGTTAGATTGTGATGATTTTCATTCAATTCAAATTAGGAGGACTTCAACATATTCTCTAGGTGGATGCGGGCAAGTGTTACAGAATGCCATTAAGGTTTTAGGCAGGGATGGGGTATCCTCAAAAGGAAAAGGGGATACCATGTCTCATCCAATGGCACCATGATATTCTCCCAGAGGTTGTCTTCCCCCATGTGATCCTCCCTCATATAGCCGCCCTCAGGGTCAGGATCAGGTAGAGGCTGCCGTCCCCATGTCACCTGGGGAGAGGTCACCGCTGGGAAAGGAGTAACGACACCATCAGATTCATCACATACTGTACTGTTGTGTTGTGTGCAATTGGTCATTGTTGTGGGAACGCCATGCAGACGATTGGCCATGTGTCATGTCATGGAGGGTGCATGTGTGGTGGTGTGAGTGTACGTGTGGACAGTAATGCTATATCCGGGTACATGGTGGTTTGAGTGCTGCTGTGTGCAATTGAGTTGTTGTTGATCCCCGCTTACTCCATGTCCTTCCCTTATGGGATTTTGGTGATTTGCATTACTGGCGCCAGAGAATGGTTGTATATATGTTTCCATTGCTTTGCCGTGGAGTGGGGGGCTGTGTGTGTGGAGGTGTGCATGTTTGCTATGTGTTGCCATGGCCGGATGTCCGTTTCCATGGATGTCTCAGGCAGATGATTGTGTGCAGGCTGTGGCTGGCACTTGTCATCCTTTTATCATGGACACCGGCTTGTGTGCGGTCACTGTTCCTTTCTGGTACCATACGTGCCATGCAAAGAAGCTGTTGATCAGCCGCTCCCTCACTCACACTGCTGTTGCACTGGGCTGCCCCTGGGTCAGTGGCCTAGTGCATGGCTCTGGCCTGAGGTCAGGTACTAGGTCTGCATATACACCTTTGCGTGCAGTGATGTTATGCAGGATGAAACAGGTATGTATGATGTTGCACACAGTGTGTGGCCTGTACAGGACAACGCCCCCCCCAAGTGATCTAGGCATCTGAATCGTGACTTCAGGATGCCTATGGACCACTCACATGCCACCCTTGTGGCCTCTGGGGCCTGTGTGCCTTATTATACCTTTCCTGTTGCATACTGCTGGTCTGTCTGTAGGGTGTCATGAGGTAGTGCTCCAACAAATAACCGGCATCACCTGCAAAAGAAGAAGGAAATTAATGGTGTCAGTGCGCAGTGCATGTTCCTTCGTGTGTACTGATGATGTTTGTTCGTGTGTACTGTTGAATGCGTGCTAGTTGACTTTGTGTGGACCCAGGGATGGCGTGCATGTGTTGCGATGGTCCTGTGCCTGTGAGCCTGTGTGTGGATGCGTGCGTGTGTTGGAAGGTGGTGGCCATTTCCGTACTTACCTATCAGCTACATGTCCCCATAGTGCCTGGCTTCCAATTGCACACACATGCGGGAGACCCCGAATATGTGGCTGGCATAGACAGAACCTCGGAAATTGGCATACATATCTATAAACAGCCCACCGGCATCACAGACCAGTTGGTTGGTGATGGAGTGCCAGTGGTGCCTGTTCCAGTACATATACTCTCGGTCCTTGCCGGGGCATAGGGTGACATGGGTCCAGTCAATGGCACAGAGGACCCGTCAGAATCAGTGCGCCACGTAGAATCCGCGTGCCAACTGTCTTGCTGCTGTGGGTTTGAGGGCATGTGGACATGGCATCGGGTGCACGATATGATGCCAAGATCTGGTACAAGGTGCATGTCTGCATGGCCTGTGAGAGGCCTGCAGTGATGCCACTGGTCCTCTGGAAAGAGGCAGTGGTGAAGAATGAGGGGCAGCCAGGAGCTTGACATGGACCCCGATGGCATGTGAACGTGCAGTGGTCGGGTGCAAATCACCCTTCCACTCCTGCAACATGTCCATAATGACATGCAAAGGGAAGCAATACCTTCTGTAGACCTCTGTGCAAAGAGGGAAGACCTCCTGCCTATGTCTCCTCCTACTCGGCTGGGGTGTGATGCACGTTGAGCGCTATCACCAAATAGCAGGAATACATTTCCTAATATGGAAGGCGTGGAGTGGCAATGTGTTCTTTTATATCAGGACGTGTGGTGTCATGATGTGCATTATCGCTGTATTGGTTGGTCTGTTCTTGTTTGTGTGAGATGTTCTGCAGCTGTGTGTGTGTGTGTGTGTGTGTGTGTGATTCAATTGTGTCTTTTTTGCTGGCATTGTGTGTGTTTTTTACATGGGAGTGCTGTTCCTTTTTCGGGATTGTCGTATTGGTTGCATGAATGGTGTGGCAGTTTGTGTGTTTGATGTGTTCTTTGGTGTGTTACGGGATATGGGTTGAGTTTTGTGTGTCCAGTTTCCTCTAGGTTGGCTTAGTGGTGATTGTGGGAGTTGTGTATTTTTTGGTAATTGTTTGCAAGGGATATTAATTCTTATGTGTTCTTGGGGTTATTTACGCCACATCGTCTTTGCGTAACTTACGCCCTTGATAGAAGATCCGCTATGACGTATTCTCCTTTTCTTGACTTCCGCCTTTCTGTGTTTTAGTCGTAAATCCTTTTCATAAATATGTGTAAGTTACCCAAGCATACGTTCTGACTCAAGTCTTCCGTAGTAAATTTGGGCCAATTGTCTTTTAAAAATAAAAATCCAATGAAAAACAAAAGACATTAATGTGTCTCATTACAAGTTTGGCAGTATTCCAGTGGTAAATCCACCAGAATACCACCAAACCGAATTAACGTTACAGCCACTTAGTCTAGCAGAATTACTGCTGGATTACAAGTGGTGGTATGGCAGTGTTAAACCCCATTGTATGTTTTCTTTTAGCAGAATTACCATGGTAATTCTGCCACCGGTAATTCCAGTGATTTGACAATTTTTTGCCAGTAAGGCAGCAGAATTACGTCCGGCATTTTGTTAGAGGTTTTTCCTCTGCTTCACCACCAAAGTTGTAGTATGGTGGCACAGTATTACAGCGGTAGTTAACACTGCATTAATGCCTTTTTTCCCACACCAACGTACTTGTAATGAGGCACATGATCCTTTAATAAACAAAATTGTATTTTGTTATTTCATTTCACCTGGAAAACACAAGCATGAAAAAAGCTGTAAAAGAAAAAAAACATAAGGAAAAACAACACAAACATTCCTAAAAAAAGAAAAACATAAAAACTAACACAAAAGCAAAGATACCACTAGCGAACAGGAAGTTAAAACAACATTTTTTCACAATATACTGAGGAAATTACAACTCTATCAACTATTGGTAATGTTACGGAAGATGTAGTAGAAGAATTATTTTTAAAACTTAATATGGGAACAAAAATGTTTATTGAACCGCTTGAAGTATTTCCTCCAGAATCCACAAGTCCTTTAAAAGATTTCAAACAAACACCTGAAAATACAAATATACTTTTCAATACTCCCAATGTTACTACTGGGTCTACCTGTACCACACCTCATCAATTTAATTCACTATGCCAAACACCTAAATTCAACAAATCAAAATTAGTAAACGTCACTCAGTCTAAATTTGAATGTGTTTCAACAGTATGAACTTCTCCTATTCAAATAGAAATACAGCCTACATTGCCTATTACCAGGTGCTATTCCAGCACCGTATTAGTAATTGAAAGTGCTCTTACATCAAATCAGACAAAAGATACATCACCTAAAAGTAAAGATACTACTATTCCAAACAAATTCCCAGAAATAACACAAATACATGCCCTACTAGTAGTACTATTTCACAAGTACAAGCTGGCATTATGGAACCTGCAAAAATATATGTATTACTGCTGGTAGTACCATTTAAACGGTGCAAAGTACTTTTATTCAGTCAAAAAAGACAAAATACATTGTAGCAGTTCCACAATCGAATGCTCAATCAAAAGTCTCTGTAAGGTATCCCGCCTACAAGTGGCAGAAAAGAAAGTAGAAGATTGACAAGAACATTGCGTGAAGTGAATCGAAGTGGTCCTGCAAAGGTTTAAGCAAAACCCATTGCACATTCGAAAGTCTTCGATTTTTGATATCAAGAGGAAAACGAAGAAAGTGATTACATGGCCCGAGCCCGAACGAGGGAGACCAAATGTGAATATTGTGCTAAAAGGATCCAAGCCTGAACGAGGTAGATCTATGGTCCAAGCCCTAAAGAGGGAGACCCCAAGTAAACATTTGTCATGAGCACTGGCCCAAGAACACAGACACCACACCATCAAGTGATGGGGGTAATGGGTCTCAGGCACACATACACAGGGGGCCCGGCTGGACTCAGTCTTGGCATCTTAGGCGCCAGGCTCATATCAGGATGTTAGCAGGAACACTTTATTCTTATGCAAGAGTGCTTGATTCTAAAGAACTTTTCCATGTGCCTTTATTCAGGAACATTTCCATGAGCATACTGTTGGGGTGTGGCTCCCCAGGCCCAGGCTGCACGTGCAGACTAGGAGCGGCAGGGTGTGGCAAGCAAGACAGAACTAGTGGGCGTGGCCCCAGGAGCACAGCTATATAAGCTGATTCCATCCCCAATGCCAGCGCTTTGCGTTACTTTGCATTCTCATGCAACATGACGCTCACTGCCGCTTGGACCAGCTTACTTACCCTCTTTGAACCCAGTGTTTATCCTGCATACGCTCCTCCTGGAATTCAGCGTTCATCATCTCCTCAGCATACTCACCTTCTGGAACCCAGCGATCTTGATCCCGACGCTGCGCTTCTCATCCACGAGGTCGGGTCCTGTGAAGAAGACAAAAGACAAGGTTAGACGGCTATCACCCATCAATCTAGGATCGCGCCGCATTCGAACCACGCGCGCATCTCTAGAGATCACTCACCTGCTACAGGACCATCGCGGGTTCATTCCTTGTTCGCTCCGGCTGCCATTATCAGCTCCGCAACTGCTTCAGGGCCCGCAACACCACCTACACGGGGAAAGAGCAAAAGAAAGGCATTAAAGAAAGAGCGGACAACAATACAGGAACGAACTATACAAACACAGCAAAAGCAGACTGATAGCAAAAGAACTATACAAACATAACGAAAGCCACCAGGCGAGGAAAGAAAAGACAAACAGAAACCCTCACCTGGAGAGAAGTGGATTAGTCGCAGCTGGACTGGACTACCACGCGCAGGGACCAGTGAAGGAACTCAGTCCCAGGCAGACAAGCGCCCCTGCCAGAAGTAGCAGGACAGAGAGCTCCTCAATCAAGATAATCAGGTGAGCCTCCTAGGGGCAGCGCAATCTACGAGAATCACATCCTGGGTGGAAGGGTCTGGAAGGGGATCTGCATCACAGGCTGGCATACTCACGTCCACTTATGTTCTCACAGGAGCAGTCCTGAGCAGTGCTATCTATTGCCGCAGTAACCGTTTAAGTGCAGAGGGAGAAGCCAGACAAGGGCGAACTAATCCCCGGGAGGGCTGCAACCGTGCCTCAACACCTCCGCAGAGACCAGGTGAGCGTAACAACATTGTGATAAAAAGGGTTCCAAGTCTGAAGGAGGGAGACCCATGATGAACACTGGAAGCGAGTACTTGTGCATGTGAAAATCCTGATTAGAAAGGAACTGTGGTGTTTTATTTGTTACGACAGGCCCTCTGCAATAAGAGACTGTTATTGGAAAATAGGCTTTGGCAGAAGGCCCTGATACCTACGCTTTCAACTGTATCCTCGTGGCAGAAAAGCCAGAGTGTGTGCGAAGCTCGAAGGTGCCGCCTTGCCCGTGCTGAAAACGTGGGGAAGGGAAGCCAACTGCTCAACTCTCCTGGCATATTATTTCTTGAACACTTTTCTTTTTGCATACACTATTGTCCCACACGATTTTGTATTTAGAAGTAAAGACTGGCAATAGGTTTATTAGTATAGGCCCTTTTATTTTGACAGAGACTTAACTAGGACTGTATTATTATTATTTGATGGTGTAGCTTGCTCCCATCCTTAGATTTAGGTTTAAATAGGCGTTCAACCAACCGTTTGAAGTTCAATAAACACCCTTGATCTGTGATCACGTATCTGTCTTCACTGTTTGATACCATGCCTTCTTTACAGCACATAGAAGGTGTCACCCCCACTGCAGAAAATGCGTCTAGGAGAAACATATTAATGGCCCCATTTCCAACAACCCCTAAACAATGAATATATTGTGTATCTTGATCTATCTGAACAACCCAAGTGATCAAAAAGGAACAAAGCAACAGCAAAGAAATCAATCAGTACTCCAGTGTTGTGTTTTAAATGTCCACTGCCGCCACCATAACCCTCACTAGGGTGAATGTTTCTGGTGCATGTGTTCTTGTGTGCCAGTATCTGTGAACATTTGAGAGAACTTGTGTGTGCAGGAGGGGGGGTCTCACGGGTATCTACACAAAGGACACTTTGGTATGCTAAATGTTGGGGGCAATATCAAATAGTAAAGGTACATTCTGGAGATAATGTGAAGTGGCATGGGGCAATTATGTGAGCAATATGAACGGCTCAGTTCTGGGGCAAAGATGTACGGAGCAAATTTGAGCATAATGTAAAGTACAAGGGGCAATTTATTTAGCCATTGTGACATGGCGTTTGGCATTGTTCTATGTTAGAGGACAATGTGGAATCGTAATTTCTGGGGTGGCAATGTGAAACTGCAGTAGGTATCTTGGCAATATATATATATATATATATATATATATATATATATATATATATATATATATATATATGTATATATATATATATATATGGGAAATAATAACATGCCACTGATGAATCATACATTAAACCTTTGGAGACAGCGTACTGTTTATTTTCTGGGGCTGTCCGAAATCTAACCTGACAAAATGCATAGCAGAGCAAACTAATATCACTCTGATGAAACTTGGCATAGTGACTTTTTATGGCATTATGAAAATAGCATGGGTGTTTTCTGAGGGCAGTGTAGAAACTAACCTAACAATGTGCTTGGTTAGGGCAACACTGGCAGTGTACTATTAAAACTGGCATGGTCACCTTCTGAGGCAATTAGAAACTTGTTTGGGCATTTTCTTGGGAGACGAAAAACTAGAGTACTACATTTTCTGGGGACAATGAAGAAATAAGCATGACAATCTGCTTAAATGGGGCAAAACGTGCATGGCAGTACATAGAGTCTACTGTGGCACAGGATTCACTTTTGTAAAATGCAAGTTACTGAAAAATAACCTAAATATACCTTAAAAACATGTCTAAGTGCCCCATATATGGCCAGTTGTTGGTATTACTAGGATGCAATTGTCAAAGAGAGGGAGGCCACTCTTTCTCATACCTTGTAGTAAAGCTATAAAATTCAGTTCCTACGGAATTGAGGCTTACGCATGATCAATTGGCCTTTTATAAATCTGGAAAGCAATGGTTTTAACTGGCATATAGTTAGGCCAGTGGAACTCTTTCGAAACATGGTAATTTGTTAAATTAACAAATAGAGATGGAATTTGACTGTGAAATATATTACACTGACGTAAGTGATGACACTTTCTACAGAGGCATGGTCAAATTCTGGGTACAATGCGAACTGTAGTGCCTGACAGTACAAATGTTCTGAAGTGATTCCTATCCTGTGTTCAAAATTTCATAAAGCTGGAAATTGTATACCAATTTATTTGGCATACTGACAGGGATTGGACTTCATGCATTGGACTTCATGCATGTTACCATAATATTCATGTTTTATTTTTTCATTAAATCAATCCTAATCGATTGAATACTTTTTAAATTGTACCTAACATGTTTCATCGCTGTCCATCACTTGATCAAGTGGGCTATGTTAAAACAATGGGGTAATGCATTTTAGAGAAATCCATGTGCGGTTCTGGCCAAATAGCCAGTATCAGAATGAGTCCCTACAACATTTGCAATACAGCCAGTTATGAAATGTAACCCCTTTTCAGTGGAGTTAATTTCATGAGGGCAGGGTGACAGCGACATATCACATTTCTAAGGGCAATTCTCAAACTGGTATACCACATTTCCATGGGCAATGTAGAAACTGGCATGATGATGTGCTTAACTGAGGCAAACCTGATATGTCACTGTTGAAACTGGAATGGCCATTTTCTGGGGGCAATTTGAAATTGGGTACATGCTTCAAAGCAATCTACAAACTAGCAGGACTGTGCTTAGTTGGAGCAGAACTAGGATGGAACTGTTGAAGCTAGTATAACCATAGTAACAAAGGCAGTTTTTAAAGTGGGAACTAGTACAACCATTAACATAACATAATTTAATGAATACATTATACATTTTTTTTTGTTTAGGTTGTTAATCACAACCTTTCAAATATTTCATACAATTCAAATAAATTACAAATTCTCTTAAGATGCAGTCCGTTTATATTGAACACTACATGGATAAAAGATATTCATCGTCCTTTACAATCCTTGCCGATTATTATCAGTCTGATGCCCATTTCGGGACAATAGTACTAAAATTAGACCACTAAAACAATAAATATTCAAAGACCTTCTAAGACACATTTAAAAACATATTTAAAAACTTTTAACTCAAAACTCTTCAATGATGTTTCAAATTTGTGATACGGTACTTATTGAGAGAGAGTTTGACAAGATACAAATACAAGGATATTTTTATACAACACTAGTAACCTGAAATATACATTTATAATAAATATAAATATAAAAGGGCATACATAAAAGACCAAATAAAAGACACTATACACTACTTTGCTAGACGTCTTTAGAGGACATATTAGTATTTCATGGTTCACAAAACGAAATCTATTCAAATTTGCATTATTTGGACACTATATAAACATTTTATCAATCACTTTTCCGCTTGGTGATTCCTAGAGCCACACATTACACATCACAATAAAGAGTTATATGAGGTTTCGAATGAAAAGACATTTCACAGATTACGTGTCGAGCAGCTGTTCAAACCAACTCCTGCTACAGTTCTTTCATCAGTAGATTCATTTTGTATATTCAATGCTAGTAAGTAATTGATGGTTGCAATGTTTATGGATATATGATTTGCATTAAAGATTTTACACCAAAGCTGTTGATGGGATAAAATTCAGAATGTACTAAAGAATTTATAGAAGAATTATTTCCTTAATGTGGTTAGTGTCACACATTCCACAAATAGATGTTTTAGAGTTTCATTTTGATCAGGTAATTTGCAAAGTCTACACGTTCTGCAGCAACTTGGGACCTTAGAACGAATCGCAATGTGTGTTCTTGTGGGCCATATGTTAAACCGTAATCTGATTAGGGTAGCATACTTATTATCCAGGAATTTCCTTAAGTATGTTGGGATTTGGTGACGTGCTTTCAATTGAAATTTTCAATTTTTAAACATTGAGTAGTTGGTACATTTTTTCCAAGATGTGCACCAATCCCACTGCCACCATTTTTGTTTGGCTGGATCAGGATTCTCTAGAAGTATTCTTTTTGGAGATAACAGCACTTTCCATCAGCAGCATTCAATATTCTTTCCACGTGTACAAGGATTGCTCTTTTTTGCTCTCTAATGTTGCCATAAGTAGAGGAGTTAGATTGCGTCAGCTGGTTTGCTCAAGAGACATATCCGTAACAGAGATATTGATTGCCACACTACCAAAGAAGCAAGGGATACTAATCCGAGTTTGTATCGGATAATGGCCTTTGGGGTACTCTTTGGTAAAGATAATATTTTTTTCCAGTACAGCCCTTCGACATAGTCCCATTTAGAATGGTTTTCGGAGAGTTTCGCCTGGGCTCCATATGCAACCACTGGAACAACCTTTTGTTTGTAAAATTTGATGATTGAACAAAGAGAACATTTTCCAAACTTAATTTGTATTAGGTTGGCTTGTGATGTCAATGCTTGAATTTTAAATTTGACTTCTGTTTTGTATGGTTGGTCACCTGGATTGTTATTAATATTTTGACAGAAATATTTATAATCATGGACAATATCAGCCTTTGAAGTATTAATAGTCCATTTGAACTTTGGAACATGCTTGTTTATATTAGATTTCTGCGTGTTTATCACTAAACGATTGCTTGTTGCATATAAAGCCATGGTGGTGAATTTTCTTTGAAGCCCTATTGGGGTCTGATCATTTAGCACCAAATCGTCAGCGTAAAGAAGCCAAGCTACCAGAGAATTGCCAACTTTAGGTGGAAATGCTTGTGGCTGATCTAAAAATGTATTAATATCTCTAATATAAAAATTTAAAACAGTCAAAGATAAAATACACCCTTGTTTGAGGCCAGAGTAGGTTGGAATGGGTTTCGATAATACTCCGTCAAAAGTTAGTTTGACCGTGATGGTCAGAGTAAAATTGATGCAGTAGATTCAAAATGTAGGTAGGACATCCTATTTTAACTAATTTAGACCATAATACATTTCTCGGGACAGAATCAAATGCTTGTTTAAAATCTATTAAAGCAAGGTAAATTGGTTAGTTTGTGATTATCGATTGTTTTTTCAAAGCCAACAACAAAAGGAGATTTATTGATGTTCCCATACCTTTAATGAAACCTGATTTATTGCGGTCTAGCAAATTTGCTGCTATAAGCCATTTGGTCAGGTCTCGAAGTACTAGATGTGCAAATATTTTGCCAGGAATGTCCAATAAGGCAATGGGGTGTATTTATTGAGCTACAGGGGACCACTTTTTTGATAGGGGCTTGTGGGATGTGGTCAGAACATGGTAAGGAGAACAATTTCCCAAAAACAAGCTACCTATTGATGTCACACACTTAGACTCAAGGTCTAGACGAGGATTTGGCACATATCGAACACCGTCTTGTGTTGGAACAAATATCACAAGATATAACACAAAGGCTAGTATTTGGCCAATAATAGATATGGTTTTATTTAACTTCATAAAATATTGAGCCCAGTGGGTCCAATTATTAAAAGAGCACAAGGAACGGCAGAGATAAATCACAATCCTGTTGGACAACACGAAACATTCATGTAGAGATGATTGTGTGAGTCAACTTGCTTCATCCTAATCATATATCAAACCTCTATTATTTCTCAAGGTGATGTTAGTACTTATATAGGTGACTTTTCAACATGAATATTTTCATAGTGAAGCTATTGCAAAGTCCCCAGTTGGCACAATGTGTGGGCATAAGCCCATCTATACAAAAGTGTCGACAGGATGGCTCTGTTTCCAGCCTTATAAGCAAAAAAGCAGCAAAACAGTCTTTTCAACATTTACAAATGACTGTTGTCCATTCGATGAGTGTAGGACCAGATAAGACTTTCATCAGGACACGTTGGAGTGGTGTTTGTGACCCAAGCCTCAGAATCTTCACAATGGGTTTCGAATGTTAACTGGTATATCTCTAAAGACAGACAAACAAATAGATTAAAAACTAGCTGTGTTCGAAATGGCATTTGTGAACATGCCTCATCAACATTTCTATGACCTGCCCTGTCTTCTATTGATCAGTGTGCACCCAAGAAAAGATCTACGTGGCTTTCCACGTGTGTTTATGTCAGAAATAAATTAAGTGATCTATTTTTTGTTGTCTTTATTACTAATTTCAGAGCAACTAGATGTACACATACATTTCCTATTTTTTGCATTATTCTACTTATATTAGTCAGTTCATTTATATAACAAGTTATTATTTTATTATTAGTACCTTATGATGTAGCTGAAGTTAGATATTTTTCAAAGGATATTTCGAGGTATTAGAGTCCTTCGTACATTTCTGTAAAAGCAGAATGTGTCAGTAAATGACCTTCCATGGCTAAAATGAAGAAAGAGAAAGAGAGAGGTGCATATAATGCACATGAAATGTGTTGACTATGCCTCATGGGACCAACACATGCAATATGGGGAAGGTGTGTATGGATGTTACTACCTTCCGTGAGCAGTAGAACTGCTGCCGTCGGCGAATTGTTAGTCTGTGGATAGCGGGCGTGCTGCAGAGGTGATATCATCTGTTTCGACGCCGTTGAGAAAATATCCACGTACTGCAAAATAGCGAGGCACAAAGAAGGTTGTAAGGTGAGGGGTTTCTAGTGCGCTTTTAAGATGTGGAGGAACGCTACATACAGGAAACTTACTTTTGCGTTTTAAGCGAGACTGCTAGTTCTCTGCCCCTGACGATCGCGCTGCATGTAGGATGCGTCTCGATGATCATGTGATCGCTTTGACGCCTTTTCAAAGATTTACGCCCTAGCGTCGGCGTGATGACGTGTTGTTATGATAGTGGCCGGGTGGGGTAGAAATACACAACGGCCAACTTGAAGTGGCTCTGTTATAGAGTGTATACAGCTATTTGGAAGGTAGCAGGGGCTACATGACAAGATGCTGTGTATGTCAAAAGGCAAAATATTTGTAACTCTGTAAGATGAGCTACTATAGAAGATATTGTCACAGGCCACATATTCGCACTGATTCTGATGATGTAAAATACATTGTTGTGGCCCTATCACTGAGATGTCTCTTGTATGCAAACTCGAAGCATTAGGTAAAATGAAGCAAACACAATGGATTAGCCCTGACTCTAACAAATTCGATCCTGAAACCAGAGAAAGGAAATTATTTTTTGTTAACACAATGTTATTTGTGTATAAACAGGTTCCATTCGATATACAGATTTAGTCCACTTTTGACCGAGTCTTGTTTGTGGATCCATTTTTGTTCTAGTTTGCGTAAATTAAGGTCCCTATCTCCCCCTCGGGGATGTGGATCGAGAGTTTGTAGGACAAACCAGGTCAAATCATTGAAGGAGTGTTTCATTTTGCTATAATGATCTACTAGTGGTTTGTCTTTGATGTTGTTTTTAATACATGAGCGATGTTCCCCTATTCTCGTTCTGATAGTACGTTTAGATTTTCCAATATACATAAGGTTACATGGACAAATGATGCAATAAATTACCCATTTCGTTGCGCAGTTGGAAAAAGATTTTAAAGTCCATGTTCCTGTTTTTACCTCAACGCTTTTAACATTTTTAGTGAAATTGCACATTAGGCATTTTCCACATTTAAAATGGCCTACAACTGGAGGAAGGCTCCATAGTGTTGGTTGTGTAAATGGCGTGGTAGGCTGTCCAGGGTACGTGTGAACCAATCTGTCCCCGATATTTTGTAACCGTTTAAAAGCAAAACGGGGGGGAGGGGTAGAGAAAGCCTCAGTGTTTATCATTTTCCAATGTTTGAGAATAGTTCTCCTCAGAGCATTACTGATCGGAGTAAAAGTTGTGACACAGGTGATTTTTTCCAGCTGCGTGCGATCTTGTTTAACAAGACAGTCAGCTCTAGGAGTGTTTTTAGCCCTTTTATAGGATCTTCTGATAGTATGAGACGGATAGCCCCTTCCTTTTAGGTTATTTTTTAGTTTTTCGCTATGGACTAGGAAATCTTGTTTCTCAGAATAATTTCGCCTGATCCTCAAAAACTGTCCGAATGGAAGGTTTTCTTTCAGTGAATGAGGGTGGAAACTCTCGAAATGCAGGAGTGTATTTTTTTGGGTTGGTTTCTTGTACAGACTGGTTCCAATTTTATTGTCCAAAGTGCGATATATGAGAAGGTCCAGGAAAGGTATTTCTTTATTATTGGCTTCCCACGTGAACTGGAGCGATAGTTCGCATTGATTCAGCCAGATATTGAAACTGGTAAGTTCTTGCATGGTACCACGCCAGATCATGAAGATGTCATCGATATAACGATGCCATGCGTGGATATTTTTTCCAAAAGGATTCGTGTCATTATATATATGGATGTTCTCAAAATGATCCATGTATAAATTGGCCAAATCGGGGGCAAAAGTAGCCCCCATGCTTGTGCCATTCAGTTGTTGGTAGAAAGAGTTCTTATGAATGAAGAAGTTTTTTGTGAGGGCAATATGTATGCACTCTGCAATAAATGCTGAAGGAGGTTGTTTATCAGTCCGTGTTTCCAAAAGTTTGAGCATCACGTCAATGCATTTCATCTGCGGTATGTTGGTATAAAGTGACGTGATGTCGAGGGTGACAAAGACGTCATCTGGTAGTATAGTAATGGAGTGCAAGATATTTATCATTGCAGTGGAGTCTTGAATGTACGATTTCATTTTTTTGACAAAAGGTCTAAGAAACACATCTGCATAAACTGACAGAGGTTCTAAAAGTGAGCCAATAGCGGAAACTATAGGTCGTCCAGGGGGACATGTTAAGTGTTTGTGTATTTTTGGTAAGCCGTTCCTTGTGCTCTTTTAATAATTGGACCCACTGGGCTCAATATTTTATGAAGTTAAATAAAACCATATATATTATTGGCCAAATACTAGCCTTTGTGTTATATCTTGTGATATTTGTTCCAACACAAGACCGTGTTCGATATGTGCCAAATCCTCGTCTAGACCTTAAGTCTAAGTGTGTGACATCAATAGGTAGCTTGTTTTGGGGAAATTGTTCTCCTTACAATAAGGCAATGGGCCTATAATTTGTTGGATCATTTTGATTCCCATTTTGAAATACTGGAATAATAATTGACTCTTTCCAGGAGTTTGGAATCAGACACGTTATCAATATATTTCTAAATATAGTTTCTAAGATAGCCGCCCATTGATCAGGATGGGCTTTCAATGTGACATTTGACAAGCCATCAGCTAGACACGGCGCTCTTGAAGAGCTAAGTTTGTTGATTAGCAAAAGAATGTCTGTATGATCAAATATTTGATTAGAGAGATCAGTTACGAGAAAACAGCTCTGAAAAATGATTGACCCAAGTTTGCTCATTAACGCCGTTTATCAGCAAAGATGTTGCAACATTGGGATTTCCTTCCTTTAGTAGGCCCCATACTAGAGCACTTTATTTGTTAATTATTGCGTCCAACATTCGTTCACCATCAATTTGCTGCTTAGATAACTTGTATTGTTTTACCACATTTTTTTACTGTGTTCGCAGTTTCACACTTTCTTTCTTTGACTCTTTCATTGAGCCTTTTTTAAGGTTGCTGAGGTTTATACGCAGTTGTATTTTTCTGGTTTTATTAATGCATTTTAGGGGTGTTTATGTTTAAAAATCGGTAGGAATCCCTCAGTGGGGTTTTGAGTGAACAGATAAAGAGTTTCTGTGTACGCCCTATATGCGTGTGACACTGGGCTCTCCATATTATGTGTTAGCTGATTTAACAGGGATTTCAATTTAGGTAACATCCATTTTATTCAGTTTCTACCCTCGGTCAGTGCAATTGGTTGTTAATAATATTCTCGAAGTATGTTTTGATATGGTACCCATGTGATTTGTAATATGTTATGATCACTTGCTGTTGAGGGTAGAACAGTAACACTTTTAATTGTATTAACAGCATCAGTGGAGATAAAAAACATAATCTAAAATAGCTGAAGATGATTCTCTTTTCCACGTAGATGCAGGCGGGATGTCACCCATTATGGTACCATTTAGCATAGGGAAATTCCTTGCAAACATCAGGTAAATCCATCTACTTACTCTCAATTGAGGTACTTAATTGTTGTTTGAAATGCATCTGATGTTCAGATCACCAACCACAAGGGTTATTCGAATTTGGGAATCTAGTCCAATAAGATCCAGCATTTGATTTATCCATTCAAAAATCTATCATCTGAAATCGACACTGGATTCTAGTGGAGATTTAGGATAGCTGTATGTGCACTTGCAGGCAAAGATTGATTTGCTGAAGATAGTTTGATTAATTGTATGCCGGTATTGGAGGAAGCCCATGCCTCAAGTTTCATTCCTAGCTCCAATTTTATCGCTATCAACATCCCTGCCACGGGACGACCCTTAGCCTGTTTACTCTCCAGGACCCATGAGATTTCGTAATTTGGCCACATGGTTTCAGAAGTTATCCACGTCTCTTGTAGGGAAATGATATCAAATTTTGTAAGAGAGAATGTTCTATCTTGTTGTAATAAGTGTTTGAACCCTTGGGTGTTCCACACTGCCATAATCAAACTTTTCATTACCGCTGGTTCCTGGCATTAGTAGTTTTTAGCGTGATTGGTGTCTCTAATAGCTTTTTTAACCACAACCAATTTCGCTTGCCTGTATTCATATGCTCCTCTTTAAAATACACTTTTCTTGATAAAAGACCTCTCTCCCCTTCACAATTGATGTGTAGTGGTTCAAATTTAGCACTGGGAACGGCATTAGGAGAAGGGTGTTGGTGAGTTATTGAGCGCTTCATATTAGATGAATTTTTGGGCCTTTCCCAATCTAATTCAGCTAAATCATGCTTACGATTTGATGACTAATGGACTTTTGTGAGTTAGTTCAAAACCACAATGTTACAATTATTCTCTTGTGTACCACAGGCGCTGTTTGACAAACTGTGATGGAATAGTTAGCTCCACTGTATCCATCTTAGAATTATTGATGAATCTTACATGTTTAATGTCTTCAGTTTGTATGCGATTAAGAGTTGGAGCAGTCTTAAAAGCTTTTAATAACGTTGTTCGATTAGGATAGGGGTCCACTTTCATTCTGCCAATAATTTTTAAGATTAACATGCCCCTATTTTTCAAGATAGCCCTAGTGGGCTTCAAGTTATAATTTCTATCCTCGACTTTAATGTCAATGAATTTTTCATTGTTATCTCTTGCCCGTCTGTTCTGATGCTCCCAAAGGAATGCGTGTCTACTCTATTATGCGTATTATGATCAGTGTTTTTTTTCGGTTGGCTGGATGGGCAAGCTCTTTTTTGCTCCATAGTCATAAATAATGGATATTCGTCCTGTGGTTCTCCTGCACCTTTTTCATCATCACTATTTTTAAGTATCGCCTGCGATTGATGCATTGACTCAGAGATTGTCTCCATTTGCGATAGCGAAGTAACCGAATAAGATGAAAAGTTCATCAGGTCCTCATTATCGTCAATTTTTTGGTGAGCTCAATTGCAAGTGTGAATTTTGAGTCTGTGGGTCCACTAACAGAACTATAGTATTCAGAGATTTTGCTGTCACACTCAGAGGTCGGATTGGATACTGCTAAAATACGAGCTGGAGTGGTAAGTGTTTTTGATTTGTTATTGCTTATACAGGGTAGAGAGGGCTGATTTAATTTTTTCAAACTCATATTTCTGCACTGTTTTTATTTCCGTTTCAACAGGCGAAATAGGTCAAATACTGGCTCTTGAACCACTTCTTCAACCGTTGGTTCTCTTTCCTCTACAATTTCAGTAGTTTGATTTGCGTTAATTAACGCTGGCTTATCTTGTAGTATGCGTATATTGGTCTGAACGATCTCCTCTGCTATCTCCCCTGTCTGGGAACCCACCCCACTGGACTGAATAGATGTGAAATGGTCACTTCTTGGTTCTCATGAAACAGCAGTGTTTATATGGTTTGAATATTTTTTGGCCCTGTTTATCATCGCGTACAGTTTCAAAAGTCAGTCAATCGACTTTCACAATTAGAACATTCAAGAGCATAGTATGCTGTTGGGTTTTAATTTCAAGTGATTCAAATATTTTCGTCAGACTAAATATGCCAGTGTTAACGGCTGACAGAGTTGTTTCATACATATAGTTAGGTGGGTGGATCCTCCCAAGGAGGGTTTTGGGTTGGTTTTAGCATAAGACAGCAGATGAGAACGAAGAGTTAAAAGATTAATTTGCAGATTCAGGATCCAAAATCAGCAAATTTGATACATTTAAAGAGGGTTTTGTCATAAGATCATCAATTTGAATTTCGCCAATAATAATGGGAGATTGATAAAGGGGTACCATCATTTGCTCCGGTCTTTCAATTTCACTAGTTCAGTTATACTCCTGCCTGTTAGGCAGAATCATATGCAGTACCCTTTGGGAACACCACACCAAGTGACAGTACAAATTCACCTTTGGTACAAGCCTGTACTACACAGTAAAGTGGTAGCGATGGCTGAGCAGCCAGACTTATCTCAAGAGTAAAGTGAGCAGTATCAATAGTTACACAAAGACAACAATTACTATGGTTCAAACAAACACTGACTCAAGGTTTTTGAGTAAAATAATATACATTTATTTACACATCAGTTGTAAAAACAATGCACTAAGTGAAGCAGCAGAAAACTCACACTCTTAATATACTACACAACGCCTGATGAATTCTGGAAAAGTTAAGCACAAAATGAAGTGTGAGCAAAATGGCACTCCAACAATTTAAAAGGGAGGGAAAGACAAAGTTATACAAAATTAAACAGCACCAACAAGTAAGTAGGCAGGGCAATCTAGAAAAGGCTTGCTACAATGAGGATTCAAATCAATAGGCCTGGGCCAATGTTAATGGTACACAGTCTTTGCAGAGGATCACACAGTTCAGAGTAGTTCACGGTTAAGTCTTTGCCAAGAGTGCAAAACGAAGTTGGTCGGAAGAAAAGTTACTTAAAAGAGTAGAGAAGGACAAGACCTCGGATTGGCGAAAGATTTCAAACACTTTCACCACGGTCAGACAGAACGAACAACCGGGTTAGAACAGTACCTTAAATGAAGAAGAAGGCTGTAGCTGAGGTAGACGTTCCTGGCAGATCCTGCAGGCTCACGGTTCCTGAAGCGACTGTCGGACTGACACGAAGTAGGAAGACTGGAGGGTCCTGCACTGCCCAGGGAAGAAACCAGCGGCAGAGCAAAGCAACAAATAAAAGGTGCGCTCCTTAAAACCCAAACAGGGTCCGGTCCTCCTGGCTATCCGATTTACTGCAGCTGTGCACAGCATATTCGACCAGGGGAGGGAGGCCTTGCTTGGTGTTTGGCGATCTGGTTGGTCCCACTAGCTCAAGGGAAGAAGATTCCTTGCAGATCTTCTCTGTCGTTGAAGTTTGCATATTCGGACCCGCAGAAGGGCTTCACCGGGAGGTTTAGTCGTGGTAGAGGTCCTCTTCTGTCAGCTTCTCTTCGGTTCTCTCGATCCAGTGGCGACTCTGCCTTACAAGCCCCAGAGACCTGTTTTTTATGCAGTTTTCCCCCATTCACACAGCCAGGCTCTCAATCACGCAGCAGGGTGGCTGTCCTGGCGGGACTGTCACCACAGCCAATCATACAGAGTGCGACATGGTTCTCCAAGGAGACCCTGTGCAGGGAGTCTCAAACCCCTCCCTCACATCCTGTCCCCTCAGACATTCAGGCGCCTAAGGAGGGCTTCTGTGCAGAAGGTCGCCAAAGGACGACGAACAAAGGAACCAAACCTGGTTTGGTGCACAGAGTAAAACACGAGAAAAACCTTTACAAAAAGAAATGGCGAATAAACCCAACCGGAACCAAATAAAAGTAAATGGGGTCCAGCAGATTTAAGTTTGAGGCTTCTAACTTAGCCTAAAACAGTACCAAGGCTATTTACATAGACCGCGCTAGGAAAAATAGGGTAGATACCACTGCCACCAGCCAAATCTTAACGAAAGGGGAACAAAATAATGTTCCATGAGAGACAGACAAAATGGGATAACTATTAGCCCTTTCCAGTACTCTGTGGAAGATAGTTTGTACCGGATCTGTGAATTTAAAAAGACTAATAAAGTCAATGGCAACCTTACATGTTCTGGGGAGATAGTAGTCAGTCCCAGAAAATGGAGTTTAAAGTGGGAAGTCTGAAAAAGACAACCCTGTGTCACTGCACTAATGGTGCTGTGTGACACAGAGTAAAAAGATGATGCCTATGGAGTAGATGAGGTTCCACAGTCTATGAACACAACAATGTTAAACACACACAGCAAAACACATGTAAGAGTGGGAAAAAAGGCTCACACTCTTACCAGGTGAAAAAAATAAATCCTAGAAATCCAGCAAAGCTGCTGAGGGACTCAGTAGGTAAGGGAAATTAGCCATTCAGGAGAATTCTCCCTAACAGTCGCCACCCCCCGACTAAGGGACAGGAGGATTTAATCCACTCCTGGATGAATCTCTTCACTCTAGTCGGTTATAAACATCCTAGAGAGACCATCAGCATTTTGGTGGTGACATCCTGACCTGTGCTCAATGGTGAAATCAAATCCTTGCAGGCAGATTGACCATCTTAGAAGTTTTGGGTTCTCCCCTTTCATTTGCATTAACCATCTGAAGGGTTGGTGGTCTGTCTGAATCACAAAAGTAGATCCATACAAGTATGGTCTAAACTTCTTCAGAGACCACACAATCGCAAAACACTCACGCTTTATGGTTGCCCACCTTGTTTCTGGTTCCTTCAGTTTCCTACTGATGAAGCAAATGGGGTGCTCCCTACCTTTCTCATCCAGTTGACTAAGGATTGCACCTATATCTGTACTGGATGCATCTGTCTGTACAATGAAGGGTTAGTGGTAATCAGGAGCTCTTAGGACTGGAGCTTGACAAAGGGCTTTCTTCAGGTTTTCAAAGGCTTGAGTGCACTCCTCATTCCATCTAATCTTTTTAGGCAATTTTGGAGAGGAGATTACATTCAAAGGAGAAGCTATGGACCCATAGTTCTCAATTAAATTCCTGTAGTACCCAGTGAGACCTAGGAAGGCTCTCACTTGGGTTTGAGTAGTAGGGGTGGCCCAGTTTTGTACAGCTTGTACTTTGCTAGGCAATGTCCTTATTTCCCCTCCTCCTACCTCATGACCAAGGTAGACCACTTTGCTCTGACCAATTTGATATTTGCTTGCCTTTATGGTCAAATGAGCCTGCTCAAGAGCCTGCAAAACATATCCTAAGTGATCAACATGTTCTTTCCAAGTAGGGCTGAACACTGCAATGTCATCCAAGTATGGCATGCAGAGGTCCTCCATCCCATTCAGAACTTGATTGACCATTCTTTGGAATGTAGCAGGTGCATTATTTAATCCAAAAGGCATAACCTTAAACTGGTAGCGGCCTGCTGGGGTTGAGAATGCAGTTTTCTCCTTGGCATGGTCTGTCAGGGCTATTTGCCAATAGCCTGACGTCAGATCAAATGTACTGTGGTACTTGGCTGCACCAAGTTTATCCACCAGTTCATCGGTCCTTGGCAAAGGATGGGCATCAGTCTTAGTGACTGCATTTAGAGCTCTATAGTCCAAACAGAATCTCAACTCCTTGGATCCTGCCTTTGGTACTAGAACAACTGGACTAGACCATGGACTTGTAGAGGGCTCTATTACCTCGAGATCAAGCATCTTGGTGACCTCTCCTTTGATGTGGGATCTCACATGTTCTGACATTCTGTAACCTCTGCTTTTCACAGGTAAACAGTCACCAGTGAGAATTTCATGCTGGCCCCAAGAGGTCAAGCCTGGTGAAAGTGAAAACAGGGAGGCAAACTGATTTAACAGAACCATGCACTCCTCCTGTTGTTCAGATGTCAGATTAGAAGAGAGATTGACTCCTTCTATGTTCTCATCCAAAGGTTGGCTTCTGAGTAGGTCGGGTAGAAGTGCACTCTCCTCCTCCTCTTGAGCTGAAGCTAGAAGCGAAGCTCCCACTTCTGGTCTCGAGACATATGCCTTCAAACGGTTGGTGTGAAAGACTCTGGGAGCCTCCTTAGGTCTGCCTAAGTCCACCAAATAGTTCACCTCTCCAAGTTTGCCCACAACCTTGAAGGGTCCTATCCATTTGTCCTGCAAGGCCCTCTGCCTTGTTGGTACCATAACTAGTACAAGCTGGTCTTGAGTAAAGTCAACCGTGCTGGCATTCTGGTTATGCCAATGTTTGACCAGAGCCTGACCTGCTTTTAAGTTATCACTAGCTTCTGCCATCATGTGTGACATTCTCCTTCAGAGACCTATCACATAGTCAGTCACTCTGACTGGCTTGGGGGAAGGAGCACTCTCCAACCCCTCCTTAATCAGGGCCAATGGACCTCTGACTGGGTGGCCATAGCGAAGTTCAAAGGGACTGTAACCAACTCCTTCCTGAGGGACGTCTCTATAAGCAAAGTGAAGGCATGGCAGTAGAAGGGTCCACTTTCTTTTAAGGGGTTCCTCTAAAGCACCTATCATGCTCTTCATAGTACGATTAAACCTCTCTACCAGTCCATTTGTCTGTGGATGGTAGGCTGTAGAGAACTTGTAAGTGACACCACAGTTTTTCCACATGGATTGTATGTAGTGGGACATAAAATTGGATCCCCTGTCGGATATCACTTCCTTAGGAAACCCTACTCTGGTAAAAATACCAAGTAGAGCCTTAGCCACAGCCTGAGCCGTAACAGTCATCATACGTATTGCTTCAGGGTACCTAGTAGCATGGTCTACTACAACCAGGATAAACCTGTTTCCTGAATATGTGGAGGGTCAAGGGGACCAACAATGTCAATGCCCACCCTCTCAAAAGGAACTCCCACCACTGGGAGAGCCACCAGGGGTGACACATTCTTGGCTCCACTCTTGGCAGAGGTTTCGCAAGTGTGACAGCTCCTACAGAATTTGTCAACTTCTGAACCCATTTTAGGCCAGTAGAAGTATAAAGAGAGCCTTTCCTTGGTCTTTTTGAAACTCAAATGACCAGCCAAAGGTATCTCATGGGCCAACTGTAGGAACTGGAGACTGTTTTCTAGGGGCACTACAAGTCTTTTGCAGTCCGCAGGGATAGACTCAATCGGTTCACTGTAGAAGAGGCTATCTTCCCAGTGCAACATATGCTTCCCAGGCTCTTGCCAATCGAGCTGAGAAGCTGCCTGTAGGCGAAGACCTTAAAGAGTAGGACACTCTCTTTGTCCTCTGCTGAAGTCTGCCCGGTTGTGTCCACCTTTTGCCAGTAAAGCCTGCAGCTCAGGATGGTCAACAGGATCCAGATCTCCAACTAAAGTTATTTCTTCTTCCAGATCTGACTCTTCAGAAACGGGATCAACCACACAGGGTTGTACCTCACACTCAGCCTCAGCATGTGGAGGAGTCACAGGTGTGACTTTGGACAATCTTGGAGATGTCCTTGTGGGTAGCACGGGGTGCTATCTTCATTCTTCTTGGAGGTCTTGGGTTTCCCCTTTGCTTCTTTCTTTCCTGAAATAGCAGTGAGCAACCCCTGTGGGGTGGGGGTGATAGTTTCCTCTATCAATTCCCCTGGAGAGCCTCTCAAGGTCCTCTCCATTGCAGGCCAAGTGAGCTCCTGTTTCCTTTTACTGGGAGACTTGGGTGTACTAGACACACCACCAAGAGTTTTCAGGTCATTACCCAACAGGACTCTCCCAGGCACTTCACTCTGCGCACTAACAGGTATTTTGACAGTCATATCATTACACTGGATGAGAGCTGGTAATTGGGGAAGCATTTGCACACGTCCTCCAGCTAACTTGGTTAGGCATTTGGGTGCCTTAGCAACATCCTCCACCTTGAAAAATGATTCATCAACCACAGTTATGCTGGCTCCAGTGTCTCTGATGGCAGGAGTCTCCTGGCCATTCACAAGAACACTATCTTTATAATACTCTTTAGTATTATCTGGGATGTAATTATAGACATCTAAATTCTGTTGTTCCCACAAGCCCAGGGACACTAAAGGAACACTGGCTGAGACTCTCATGGGTTCATCAGCCAGTAGGTGAAAGTTTTCACTTGCCATAGGTACTTCTTCCTCTGGGGAGAAGGCTAAGGAGACAGTCTGGACCCCTGAAGGTTTACCCTTACATCTGGGATCCCCTTTCACATGGTCAGTTGACCCACAAACATAACATTTCCCAAATGTTTTGATGAATGGGGGCTTGTTCTGACCTCCATCTGGTTTGGGTCCAGATGGTACACTAGCCTGATTCGGTTTCTCTTGTGGCTTACCCTTTTTGTTTTGTTTGGGGCCCTCTTTTGGATTGGAGGTATTAGAATTCTCCTTGTTATCTTTCTTTGGCTGCTTTCCCTCATCCTTCTTCTGAGTTGCCCCAGAATCCTTGTGAGTAGCCCTGTTGGCAACCCACAAGTCAGCAGCCTTAGCTAACTTCTTTGGATCTATCCCCTTAGAATCAGCCAAGTGCTGTCTGAGCTCAGGAGAGCAGGCATCATAAATTGACTCAAACATAACAAGATTTCTCATACCTTCATAAGTGTTTACTCTCTAACCCTTAACACAACCATCTAAGTGTTTCAAACATTCAAATACCCAGGTAGCCCAAGGGGTACCATCATGCTTTTTGACGGTCCTAAACCTCTTAAGGTACTGGGAAGGGGTCTTCCCAAATCTAGCAATTAAAGCTAGATTCACACACTCATACTCCATCCTATACACCTCCCCCAACTCAATCACAACATCAGATGAACAGTGGGTAGCCTAGAGAAGAGCCAAGGAAGCAACTGATTCCCTGTAATGTCTTGAATCCCATGGTTATATTCAAACATTGCCAACCAATCCAAAATATCAAGCTTAACCTCATACATACCAACAATTTCTTTAGGCATACAGGGTCTCTTAGGCCTGGAAGACCTAGAAGACTCTGGGAGTGAAGCATTTCCAATAGACAACTTTTTCATTTCTAAGGCATGATTCAACTCCATTTCTCTTAGCTTAAGTTCTTGATGCTTTTGTTCAGTTTGAGCATTAATACGTTTGAATTCCAATTCAAGCCTCATCTTTTGTAGAGCAATGAATTCAGGACTGAGTGTAGGACCTGATGGGGTCCCAGTGGACAAAGGTTGAGGTTGCTGAGCAGGTAGAGGAGCAGTAAGGCCTACATTGTGAGACACATCTGCCTCATCTAACTCATCCATAATACCAGACACATTATCATCCTCATCATTTTTCACATTTGCTGGGGTGGCGGGTATTTCAGACCCACTCCCCAGACTTTGTTTCTCTAACAACCTTTCAATTAATTCTGACTTTTTGCCTTTCACAGAGAGATTCCTTTCTCTACACAGATATTTCAGATAATCCAGACATGATTAAAATTGCTTTTTAGTGATGTTTAGCCTTGTGGTTAGTGGATCCAAGGTAATAGCAGCATTCTAAGTGTAATCACTATACTTGATCCTCACCACTGTACACCAGTGTTAGGCAGAATCATATGCAGTACCCTTTGGGAACACCACACACAATTAAGACTACAAGTGACAGTACAAATTCACCTTTGGTACAAGCTTGTACTACACACTAAAGTGGTAGCGATGGCTGAGCAGCCAGACTTATCTCTAGAGTAAAGTGAGCAGTATCAGTAGTTACACAAAGGACAACAATTACTATGGTTCAAACAAACACTGACTCAAGGTTTCTGAGCAAAAGAATATACATTTATTTACACATCAGTTGTAAAACAATTCACTAAGTGAAGCAGCAGAAAAATCACACTCTTAATATACTACACAACGCTTGATGAATTCTGGACAAGTTAAGCTCAAAACGAAGTGTGGGCAAAATGGCACTCCAGCAATTTAAAAGGGAGGGAAAGACAAGGTTATACTAAATTAAACCGCACCAACAAGTAAGTAGGCAGGGCAATCTAGAAAAAGCTTGCTACAATGAGGATTCAAATCAATAGGCCTGGGCCAATGTTAATGGTACAGAGTCTTTGCAGAGGATCACACAGTTCAGAGTAATTTGCGGTTAAGTCTTTGCCAAGAGTTCGAAACGAAGTTGGTCAGAAGAAAAGTTACTTAAAAGAGTAGAGAAGGACAAGCCCTCAGATTGGTGAAAGATTTCAAACCCTTTCACCGCGGTCGGAGGGAACGAACAACCGGGTTAGAACAGTACCTTAAATGAAGAAGAAGGCTGTAGCTGAGGCAGACATTCCTGGCAGATCCTGCAGGCTCACGGTTCCTGAAGCGACTGTCGGACTGACACGAAGTAGGAAGACTCGAGGGTCGTGCACTGTCAAGGGAAGAAACCAGCAGCAGAGCAAAGCAATGAATTAAAGGTGCGCTCCTTAAAACCCAAACAGGGTCCAGTCCTCCTGGCTATCCGGTTAACTGCAGCTGTGCACAGCAAATTCGACCAGGGGACGGAGGCCTTGCTTGGTGTTTGGTGAACTCGTTGGTCCCACCAGCTCAAGGGAAGAAGATTCCTTGCAGATCTACTGTGTGGTCGAAGTTTGGAGTTTCGGACCCGCAGCAGGGCTTGACCAGGAGGTTCAGTCGTGGTAGTGGTCCTCTTCTTTCAGCTTCTCTTCGGTTCTCTCGATCCAGTGGCAACTCTGCCTTCCAAGCCCCAGAGACCTGCTTTTTATGCAGTTTTCCCCCATTCACACAGCCTGGCTGTCAATCATGCAGCAGGGTGGCTGTCCTGGCGGGACAGTCACCACAGCCAATCATACAGAGTACGACATGGGTCTCCAAGGAGACCCTGTGCAGGGAGTCTCAAACACCTCCCTCACATCCTGTCCCCCTCAGACATTCAGGCGCCTAAGGAGGGCTTCTGTGCCGAAGCCCGCCAAAGGACAGCGAACAAAGGAACCAAACCTGGTTTGGCGCACAGAGTAAAACACGAGAAAGACCTTTACAAAAAGAAATGGCGAAAAACCCAGCCAGAACCAAATAAAAGTAAATGGGGTCCAGCGGATTTAAGTTTGAGGCTTCTAACTTAGCCTAAAACAGTACCAAGGCTATTTACATAGACCGCGCTAGGAAAAATAGGGTAGATACCACTTCCACCAGCCAAATCTTAACGGAACGAAATAATGTTCCATGAGAGACAGACAAAAAGGGATAACTATTAACCTTTTCCAGTACTATATGGAAGATAGTTTGTACTGGGTCTGTGAATTTAAAAAGACTAATAAAGTCATTGGCAACTTTACATGTTCTGGGAGACAGTAGTCAGTCCAGAAAATGGAGTTTAAAGTGGGAAGTCTGAAAAAGAACCCTGTGTCACTGCACTAAAGGTGCTGTGTGAGACACAGTAAAAAGATGATGCCTATGGAGTAGGTGAGGCTCCACAGTCTATGAACACAACAATGTTAAACACACACAGCAAAACACATGTAAGAGTGGGAAAAAAGGCTCACACTCTTACAAGGTGAAAAAAATAAATCCTAGAAATCCAGCAAAGCTGCTGAGGGACTCAGTAGGTAAGGGAAGTTAGCCATTCTGGAGAATTCTCCCTAACACTGCCCTGATGTAAGTGTGACAAATTCAGAACACTTGATACCTTTACAGGGGGTTTTATGGTCAAATCATCAATTTGGGTTTCGCCAATTATCAGGGGAGATTGATAGGGGGGTGTTGTCGCTTGCTCCGGAATTGCAATTTCACTGCTCTCGGTTATACACCTCACTTGTTGTGATTGTGGCTGCGTAACATTATTGAAATCTTGCCCTATGTCCTTTACAGTTTGAGACTATAAACGAGGACTCTTCGAATTGTCACATGTATGAATTTCAAACTCATAAAGCTGGGATGCTATAATTTGATTCACTTCTTGCACATTATTACTGTTGTTCTCAATATCAGATACCTCATTCGATTGTGTAGAGTATTCCAATAATTGCGAGTCAGATACTGGCTCGTTTGATGATGTGCGTTGCAGCAGTGGAATAATCATTCCCTTGCAGGGTAAATACCGGACTACTACCTTTGTCTATCTGGTAGAATTGTCTAATATCTCCAGACAGTGATTTTGCTCGCTGAGATATGGATGTCCTTAATCTCTTAAATGTTCTTTGAGAATCTTTTAGGTTAGCATTTAATCTCTCTTTATGATTATCAAAGACACTTACGGCAGTGTCCGGCATAGTTGTGGTCAAATTATACATAGCCATGCTAAATATATTTTAGTGTGTGCACTGTAAAGCGAGCTGCCCACTGCTAAGCTTTTACGCTGAACAGCTAAACAGCACTCACCAGCGCACACCTGCGAAGCACGCGCGCAGTGTGCACACGCTCCCAATTAAATGGGGAAGCTGGGAGAACTGGGCGTGGCTTGTTGCACTGTTGAAGAGATGTGTTGGGATAGATTTACGTGAATATCGTCTGCTTCAAAGGTATACAGTTCCAAAACAAATCCTACCAAAGTAAAGTCCAGCGTTGTTTAGTAGCTTGTTCCAAGCTTTCCAAATGCTGTAATTCGAGCGTTGAATCACGGCAACAGGAAGCAGGCGAAAGAGACCTCGACACAGCTAAACAGCACTCACCAGTGCACTCCCACGATGCTAGTGTATTGAGCTGATATGACATATTTGACAGTGCTATGATGTATTTATGGGCACCAGTAGCATGTGCAACACATTTTGAGCAACTCCCTGGAATATGTTATCATCACACTGATGTTATTTGGCAATGCCTTCATGTACCTTGGATTATAGGCAACCTGGTGTGCGGTCACAGGAATGATCATCTGCATTATGTTTCCTGACACAGTATTTAAAGATGTGAAACTGTTAGAATTACATCAACTTCAAAAATATTTGAAACTAGGGTAATTTCTACTGTGATACGATTTTTGATTATCATGTTTCCTAGAGTTGTAATTGCAGACTGTATGAGGCACTGCTTTAGTGATGTTGAACAAATATGTCTTTTATGCATTCCATGATCCTGTTGCACACCCAATTTTTCGGATGGAGACATACCTGATGTGCTACAGTGAAATTATTCTGTATAGTGTGGCAGACATTGGATCTGCTGAATTGCATTAGCTCACTGTCCCTCTTTTATAACTGTCAGTAAACCCTGTTATTTTGTCCAGTTTATTAGAAAAAAGTGTTATACCAGGCACTTCTTTGATCCATTCTTTTAAATAATTTCTTGAGAAGAGAACCCTCAGACACTGTGGAAGAGTTTAATGACTCTCACTTTATTTGGCATCTCCCTCCGGTTGTGGGTGGCCAATTCCAATTTGCCCCTCCCGCCTTCGACAACTGGCCACAATAATGAGTGCAATACTCTGCCTGCCACCCACAAATGGGTGAATAAACCATCCTCCTCATCAGTTTGTGGGGGCTATTCCTGCAAAGTCTGTTTGATTGAAATTCATGAATACATGGCAAATGTGCTGAAGGATTTAGCAGAGGCTTTCATTCATCTGCCAATGGAAAACAGTGAAGAAAGCACAATTAAAACACCTGTTGTGTTCCTTAAAGAAAACAAGGTCCATAAATGCCGGCTGTTGATGTCACAATGGGCAAAACATTAACAAGGTTAATTGTGCCCAATTGCAACATTGTGGATCAGTCGATGGTATGGAGAGTTGTTCAGCCACTAAAATTGATACACAATATTGCTAGAAGAAATGGCAGTGTATCATCAGAGGCACAGTTTGACAGGAAATGTGTCACTACTAAGGTCAAAGACCTGAACAAAACAATCTATGTGTATAGTGTGAGGAGCCAGGAATGAGACGCAGACGCAAAGAGCTCATAGTTTTGACTATAAACATTTATGTAACAAATAAGGGGTTGGAAAAGGCTTTGCTGTCCCTATGCTAGGAGGTGCTTTCCCTACCTCAACAAAAACTAAGGGTCTGTCCATTGTAAAGATGTCCAAATCAAATTGTCCTGTGTCTGAAATCCTAATCTGGCCCTCACACTATAAACATAACTCTAAGGTGAAACGGGTAATGTCTTTAGCCTTGGTAGTGCACACATTGTTAAAGTTCAAAAGTAAAGGCGTAACTTTAACATAAACATTCCAATGGATACAATCCACAGTTCTAGGGGAGTGTTTCCTTCCCCAGGTTTTCTCTTCACCGACACAACAGTTCTTAAGGGTATGCTTCTTCCTTATATGTCTCTGTACAACCACAACAAAAGTGACGTGTATGTTAAGCAACTCAGCTTCACCTGGTATACTCTCCTGCCAGGTATTTTCTTTTATACTCGATTTAACAATGCTTGCAAACTTAGCTTTGCCTGGTATACTCTTCTGCCAGGAATTTTCTCTTGTGCTTTTCTTGATACTCATACAAACTTAGTTTTGCCTGGTATACTCTCTTGCCAGGGCTTTTCTTTTATGAGAGTTCTCAACTACAGTTGCAAACTTCACTATGCCTGGTGTACTCTCTTGCCAGAGCTTGAGCTTTATTCAACACACTTGTAAATTTCACTGTGCCTGGTATAGTTTCTCGTCAGAGCTTTTCTTTCAAGAGCTTTGTTCAACACACTTGTAAACTTCACTGTGCCTGGTATACTTTCATGCCAGGGCTTTTCCTACATGAGCTTTATTCAACCCACTTGCAAACTTCACTGCGTCTGGACTATGTTATAATGAGTGTCTTCCCTCCTGTGTCTTCCCTGCAGTGGTGATGTCAGTGGAATGTGGTGAGGTCACTGTGCTTAGAGTGTTGTCATCTGAATGTGTGTTCCATGGGGGGCGGTTGGAGATAGAGAGCTGGCTGGCAAGGATGTGCCGGTGTTTCCTGCTGTACTAATGAACTAATAAACCCATATAACTTACCTGCTGGCTCAGGTGTGTTGATGACAATACGACTTTGTTACAGACTACTCTCTTGCCAGGACGTTTTCATCCGTCTCTCTTGGTGCACTTGCAAACTTGATTCAAAATAATATTTGGTGGCAGACTTCACACTTAATGTCCACCTATTTTCAGGACCATGGGCCTCATTATGGGGTGCCGGTAAAACCTGCCGGTAGGCGGTGGGCTCCGCTGACCCTGTAGCAATGTTTCTGCCGCCCGATATCCCAGTGCCACCGGGACATCATGAGCAGCGGCAGAACGGGAAATCCCCATTCCCATGGAGTCCATTAGGACTTCATGGGAATGGGGTCACTGAAGCACCAGCACCGTTATTAATGGTGCCGGTGCTTCAGTGAAAACACTGCCAGTAGGGGCCTGAATTCCTGGCAGGTCAGACCTGCCGGGAGTCCTGTGCCCCTACCGGCAAACACAAAGTTTGTTGGTGCGGAAAGGGTGCCGGTATGTTCCTACCAGCACCCTTATTTCCGAACTGCCAAACTTCTAATGAGGACTTGGTTTCCCACTTTTCCAATATTCATTAAATATTCTTTGGCTCACTTTCTCAGTTGGGGTCCTTTGCCCCGTTATTCTTATTTGTTCACTCTTCACTTAGCCTCCATGACATCTAGCACCCGTCTCGCCCTCAGCATACCTGTTTCTTTGGTGCATGTTATTTGGGAAGGCATGCTTCTCTCCGTCCGATTTTGGCATTTGGGTTTCTTCGGTGGTTGGTGGCTTCCCGCTGCTTGCTTCCTGGTCGCTTCTCCATTGGGATTTCACTTCTTGGAGGTGGCTTCACATCTTGCTTCTCGCTTGGCTCTCCCCCCAACTTCTGGCTTCTCGGGGATAGCCGCTTCCGCAGCTGTATTCACGTACAGGGATACTGCTCCCCAGCCACAGACAGGCCAGAGCTCTGATGGAAGGTTGCCTCAGGCGGCGTGACATGGAGGTCCTTCTCTCGCTCCCGGTCTCCTTCCTCTTCGGCAGTCTTGCCTCTTCGGTACTCCTCCAGGCAGCGGTCTCTCTCCCAGCCATGTTGAATGTGACTTTTAAATGTCCGGGCACCTATCACCAGTTCTCCACAACTAGACAGCATTCTGTGCTTCTCCTCACTGCCAGTGATCTTGATTGCTCTAAACAGCTTTCTCGTCAAAGTACTTTCATTTTCATAGGAATGGTAGGGCATTTTAGGAAACATATGTACAACACAAGGGAAGATATCCACATTGGTATCTCTGTTTGATGGAAGGGAGTTACGGCAATAAGCCACAAAGCCATGGAGAACAGAAGGGGTATCTCTAAAAGGGAGAGGGGATACCATGTTCCATCCAATGATGCATCACCCCCTTGTAGGTCACCTCCACCCATGTGATCCTCCCTCATGTAGCCACCCCCATGGTCAGGATCAGGTAGCGGCAGCCATCCCTTGGCCATGTGGGAAGAGGCTACCGCTGGGAAACGAGCGAGGGCATCATCAGATTCATCACAATAGGTTCATCCTCAATGTCCACAGCAGATATAAAGTTGCTGACAATTTCTGTGGAGACTCATCAACAATTGAGTGCAATTTTGACCAAAGTACTGGACCCTCTGCTATCTTTTCTGAAACCTATGCAGTCAACACAGTCAATGGAAAATCAATGTTTTTGGACTCTTGCATATAGCTGTTATTTAGTTGACAGAGTGAAGCACTTTCATTGATCACCAACATCCAAGCAATCTGAACATTGAGCACTTGTCTACATGCCTGCAGTCAAGTGAAACTTTGCGTCAAGTGGAGCCTCCAGGAACCTGCTAAAATGACTCTATACATGCTCATACGTTTCATATAATTCCTTCAAGACCCTGCACTTAAGTAGTGTGTGCTATCTACAGTCAGCATCAGAGATCTGAGATGGCAGTTGCGTTACATAGTGTGTTTGATGCTTTTGCTATGGAACCATTGGTTACAGAACCTCTGGTGCTTGCAGTTTATTGATATTACAAAACACATAAAACAAGTGGGCATAGGAAACAGCCAGGTAACCTTTGGTAGGGCCAAGGTAGGCAAATCTGAGGTTCACAACTAATGGCTAGAATTGGCTGTGTGGCAGAATTGCCAGTCATAAAGTATAAGTGTGGTAGTATTGTGTTTTGGAGTCTTTGGGCAAAAAGGAATTTACTTGGTTAATGTATGCAGGCTTATTTGAGTTAGATATTCTGTTTATGGAAGCAGAACTTCGTATTTCTTTTGAACCTCTTGACGGTATATTTGTTATTCATGATTGTTGGGAGGTTGTTCCAGAATGTCTGACCTACTACTGTGCGGGATCTCCCTACTCGTTTCAGTCTTTTAAACCTGGGTGTAGTTAAGTTGTTGAATTGTGGGGATTTTAGCAGTCTGATACTATTTTATTATTTTATTTAATTATCTTGGCAACAGGGAGGCAGCTGAGGTTTTTCAGCCCTGGTGAGATTTAGTCCCATGGCTCAAGGGCCAGAAATAAGTCTAGCTGCTTAATATAGCTTTATAGATCTGCAGCGAGGGCCGTACCGGGCATTATGGGCCCTGAAGACCGAGTTAATGAGGTATGAGGGACCATAACGCCTGCTACGACACTCGCTGCAGGTCTATAAAGCTATTAGAACACCCTCAGTGTTTAATCAAAGTAGAATAAATGAGACATGTTCAATTGGAGTGCAAAAAATTGCAAAATGGTAAATAAATATTGCAGACATTTATTTACCAGTTTGCAATTTTTTGTACTTCAATTAAACATGTCTCATTTTTTTTTTATAGGGTGGTGGAAGGTGATTGGATGGGAGGAGTATGATATTAAACAGAAATCAGGTGTCAGTGTTTGAATTAAGGTAATTTCAGGTGGTTATTTTTTCCCCTACATAAACATATGCTTCCAATTAATGTACAGTAAAACACAGTAACAAAACATTACCAAGGTCAATCTGCATATAAATTACCTTAGCGTGCTACCTACTTATTTTTGTCTGCTGTGGTTTACCATTATCCTTCCCAAACTATGCTTCTCCAAACAACCAAACAAAGCGAGGAGGCGAGGGCAAGGTTCCCCGTCTTGTCATTGCAGTGAAAAAAGAAAATGCCACGTTCCATAAGAAAGAAAACAGAAGCTTTTCTTTCTCGCCGCTTTTACAATCATTGAAACGCTTTCCTTAAGCAGCCAAAGCGAAAAGCGTTTCTTCTGGATTGCAATCAGTGGGTGGGGCTGCATTACAACCATTGGTCTTGCAACGTGTAATTCGGAACGGAAAGTTAACTCTTTCCGTTCCGAAATTACACAGAGACTAACGTGGCACCTCTGCAGGCTTACGTGGGCGCTGGCAGCGGGAACAGGTAAGCAATTACGCCAGTTCAATCTGCGGACTATACCAGTTTGTATAGCCTGCAGAATGACCAATCACAACCCTCAAACACCCTCTAGGGTGTTCTAATTCTGGACAAAGTTGGATTTTGTTTAGTCCTAGTTAGAAACTATTACGATAATCTAGGGGAGAGAGGACAATGCTCTAATCACCACAATTGTCTGTGGCATTTCCATGTAGGAGACAGTTCTATTAAGGATGTGGAGTTGGAAATACAATTTTTGGGATAGCATTTCTATTTGTGGTTTTAGTGAGAATTTGGTGTTCAAAATGATTTTATTTATTCTTTTCGTTATTGCATGTGTTACACGCCCAAACCCAAACGCCCAAACCCAAAGGTATCACGGCGTAGGTTACTTAAGAGCTTGGCAAGTTACAGATTATGTTACACAGAGCAAAAGAACATACAGTCAAAAGTTTCATGCACAATGTGGATGGAGTTGGCCTAGAGGGAAAGCCAGAGTCATGCTAGCCAGAACCTAGTCATAGGTCACATTGTTAAGACAGAGGCTGTTGGTGGCCATCCAATGCTGTATGATGGCACAGATCTTATTAATGGTGATGGAGTCTTGATTGTGATCTCCCGAGATGGGGATCAGGACCTGTGTGTCGTCTGGCGAAGTTAGTGTAAATAACTCCCATAGAATCAAGTGCAGCGAACGGCAGTTTAGTGTAGGTATTGTATAGGGTGGGGCATAGGCAAGATCCTTCAGGGACACCTAGGGGTACTGAGATGGGGTCAGCGGCCTCATCACCAATATAGACTCTAGAAGTGCGTTCCAACAAAAAGGACTTAATCCACGAGGTGGCTTCTGGGGAGAAGTAAATGTTTTCTGTTAAGGCAAGGCACAACTTGTCATGGTCTACCAAGTCAAAAGCCGCCGACAAATCGAGTAGTAGGAGAATGCCCATATTACCAGAGTCTTGAATACGGTCCATCTGAATTTATTAGTCAAGGAGAGCTGTTTCAGTGCTATGTTTAGGCCGAATGCCTGATTGTCTGGCTCCGAGCAGGTGATTACTTTCCAAGTAATCTTGGATTTGGTTATAGGCTATTCTATCCACTATTTCAATAGGAAAGGGACGGTGGTAATGGGGAGGGAGTTGGTGGGAATGGAGGGTTCCTATGATGGTTTCTTAAGTGATGGGGTTATCCATACCTCTTTCATATTAGAGGAGACTGAGTTGGTGGTGAAGGAGGCATTTATAAAGTCGGTGATAATGGGGACTAAAGCAGGAGCGCAAAGTTTGATCAATCGGGCAGGAAAACGGTTGCCTTTGCAATTAGAGGGTTTCAAGGTGGTGATGGTGGCCAGGACTTGGTCCTGGGAGACAGTATTCAATTTGAATTGGGGAACAGCGATGTTGGCATTGTCGTCAGGGGCGATAATGGGCATACTTTTGCCTGCCAGTAGATTTCTTGTATTCAATATTTTTTCTTGTTACATGATGATTTTATGTGCTCAGGTATTTCGGATAGTCGTGCACCAAGCTTTGTCAGTGTTCACAGAAGTGGCTAAAGGGATGGGAGATTCCAGTTCTCTAAGTATAGAGAATAGTTCTTTGGTATTAGAGGACTTATTATTGATGCGAGTATTGAAGGAGTTAGCTTTATGGGCTATCACAGCTAATTTATAGGTTTTATTGGCTGTCAGGAGAGTTTTAGAGGTGGTAGTGGACTGGTTCTTTTTATGGAGGTGTTCCAATAATCTTTTGTTACGGCGTAGGAGGGTGAGCTCTTCATCAAACCAAAAGTTAGCTTGTTTTAGTTCATGAGGCGTTTTAGAGGAGAGTGGGGCTACTGAATCAATAGTGGATTTAAGGCAATTGTGGTAAACTGTCGAGATGTTGTCAGGGTTGGAGTCTGTTGTTGGGCAGGAATTGAGAGTGTCTACAAGGACGAGCAGATGTGAGTTTGTGGGTATTTCCAATAGAGATCAGCCGTGGGCTAATTTGAGGATAGCTAGATTCTTTAACAGACCTGATGGGGTGAGTCTTGTTCCCAATGAGGTGAGGCGATTTCAAAGGTAGGGTTGCCATGGTTGGCAGCCAAAAGAAGCTAAACTCTGTTGTAGAGGCATTAAGCCAGATATTATTATCTATGGTCCAATCCTGGATTCTCTGGATGTGTGCATGTATATGCTGATTGTTATCTGGATCCAGGTTCAATACTACCTGAAAACCATCTTCGTATAATTGGAAAGATTTTGAGAAGCGCTTGATAATGTTTGCTTGTGGTTTAATGCACACTTAAAATAGCCACAGGGATAGGATGAAGCCCTGGGGTTCACTACACTTCAAAGGGAACATTCTTCAGTTCAAGTCTCCCATTAAAACTGCAAGGGTGTGATCGTTAAGATAGTTGGTGATGCACTCCAAGGCAGTGCAATTTATTAAAACTTGAACCTGTAATCGTTGTATTAGGGTCTGCTGCTTGACTGTATCATAGGCAGCTGATAAATAAAGGAGTACTAGGGCGGTTGGTATATTGTTCTCACTTGCTTTCAGAATGTCTTCTTTCATGAAATGAACGCTTGTTTTCATACTCCTGTTTGTGTGCAAACCAGATTGGTTTTCATGAAGTAGGGTGTTATCTTCACTGTGGAGGACCAGTTGGATAGTAGTGATATTTTCCAGGATTCTAGCAAGGAAAGTAATGTTAGATATGGTTCAGTAGTTTTTGGGTATATCTCGGTCCTCACTCAACTTTTTTAGGAGGGCTTTTATAGTGACAGCCTTTAGTAATGTCGGGATGCTTCCCGATGTTAAAGATGCATTACACAAATCAGTCAGTGGTTCCAACAGGTTAGCTATGTTTTTCTTGTTCAGGGTGGCTAGTCATGGGTCAAGTTATTCAGTTCAGGCATTTAGGGCCTAATTCATAGAATTGTTTTATAATGGTGCAATCCCATAGGAAAACGCTCTTTCAATAAGGCCCTTAGTTTCTTATTGATAATAATCAGCTTGTCAGTTGTAATAAAGTTGAATTCTGGTAATGTACGCTGCCAATCCCTGGTTCATGGTTGCTGCTCCATATATTCATTTCTGGTGATCAATGTTGGCCTAAACCTGGGCAATTATATCCTGAAAGGCACAAGCAACAGAGTTGGTCAGTCCTTCTGAGGGTTTGCGTTCACTGCCAGCTTGTTGCAAGTGGGTTAGTTAATTGTATATTTTGAAAAATTTAGTTTTACATCGTGCATAAGAGATATGGTTTTGATAGTATCGTTTTTTTCTTTGTTGCAATAGTCCTATGGCAGCCCCTGCTGTGTACGTTGCATGCCTGTTTGCCATTAGGTGACTTTGATTTCCTCCATTCTTGTTCTAGATTGTGGCCTGGTCATTTAAGGGAGGCATTTCATCATTAAGCCATGTGTTGTTGATTTTGATTATGGTCTTTATTCTTTCCAATTTCTTTGGTTCAATAATGTCTTGGTGATTTCAATGTTCAACTTTTTTAGTAAGAGAGAGGGGTTGGTTATGATTATGATTGGTTATTTATAACGCGCTTAATGACCGGAGGTTTCTAAGCGCGGACACGGGGATTGAACCTGTATTGCTGTGTGTTGTCTTGCTTCCAAGGTGAGCATGTTGCCCCTGATCTATCCTCCCAAGACATTCTGGCATTATTGTTCTGGCATTATTGTTCTTTTTGAGTGGTGTGAAGTTTTCTTCAAAATAGTGTTTGTTGACTTTGTTAGTTTGTATGATAAGAATATGGTATTTTGGTTAGCCCTTTTGGTTAGATTATTCATGTAATGGCTGTGGGATCTTCCATGTCCTTAGTAGCAGGTAGTGTCATACCATGACAGTTTCACGTGGGTGGTCGGTTTAAGGTCTAGCTCAAATGAGCAGATGATGTCAACGGCACACACATCTTTTTGTAGGCTTGTTAATCGAGGGTTGTAAATCCAGATTATTCATGGTTTGGGGTAAAAAGTTTAGCATTTGGATTATCTGGTTGGAAGAGTAATAGGTTAATATCCCTAATTACGAGAATTTTCTTTGAGATGCCTTGTATGCTAGCTAGTATCTCGGACCATACCAAAGGAAAGGAGGGTTTGACGCTGGAAGGGCAGTAGACCACAATAACTGTCATGGAGATGTTATTGTTGAAGTCGCATTTGCACACACATATCTGAAAACTATGGAAGTGAGATGTGTCCCCATGGTATATCCTTAGTCTCTCTGGATAGACGATTTGAGACAATTATTTTATAGCCAGATGGTATTATAGAGTTAATGACTATTTGGTCATTGTCAGTGAGCCACGTTTTGTTTTTGTGATTCCTAGAAAGTCCACATTGAACTCTTCTATCCATTGACAGACATTGTTTGTATTTTTGATAGCTGATCTGCTGATCTGCTGTTAACTGTACTTATGGTGGGGAGAGATTGTGGATTTGTGGAGGCTTAGGCCGATAGCTGGACTAGGGTTTTGTGCAGGAGGTGAGATTATCTTGCAATTTTGGGGGGTCGGAATCATAGTAGTCTTTCTGAGGTTATTGTAAAAACAAAGAAATATCGAGGCTGAGTACCACAAAAGGAAATACACCAATCACGGGCTAGAAAGATTCACAGATATTTATTCTGTACAGTTACAAAGAAACACAGATAGCTATCTGGCTCTCAACACCCCACAATGAGTACCAGCCCGTCAGAGTGAGACGAGAGAGTGCTGGACATTAGAAACATTTGTGCTTTTATACAATTCTGAGTAATATTGTCCAGCCTCTCTACATGTTAATAATTCGTGGTCTAGAGTTCGTGCCTAGTTCACATAAAGTTTATACAATAATATGCAAAGGATTACATAGGTTTGCATTTCCATGAAGACACAATGTTCTCATATCCTGCAGCAAGCACTGTTTGTTGTCTCCTCACAATTGCATTCGGCCTGTGTCCACGCTCGAGGTTTGCTTTATATTGTCCCAATGTTTATACAAGGATGAGGCTTGTGTGCGCAGACAATACTTAGATGACAATTCATATGAAGCGCAAGGTCTCTTTACCCAGTCTAAACAGTCGGCTCTTGGACAGCCTGAACATTAACAGAACTCAAAGGTCAAGAGGCTTGGTTGCAAACTGAAAACACAGTCCACCATTTTAGAACAGAGAATATACAAACAGAAATCAAAATGGCGGATGATTCTAAAATGGCGGTGAAGTCGATCCAAAATCAGACCTTTGCAACGCGGTTTTCCCGTGTAAAGCGATTGGGCTTAAGCCAATATAAATCAAAAGGAGGCATAATATGATTTCCGTTTAACAAACCCTCCTTTTGGCCTAAGCCAAGTGCTAAACTAAAAATTAGTCGCTTCACGAGTAACTCCACGTTTCAATGTCCATACATCCTGAATCACATTCATCAGATATATCAATCGCCATAAGATCTGCGGCGGAAATTTCCTTCATCACAAATTCGTTGGTCGTTCTTTCTGGCGCATGTAACTTTGGTCCTAACGTTCCCGTAGTCTGTGCACAAAATCCCCCTAACATTGAACATATGGCAGGAAGACATTGTATACAACAACAGCAGAACAACACATTGCCCAGAATTATCAATAATACAGAGAGAAGCTTCCATCCCCAAGATCGTAAGAAGTCCCAGAACCAAGTACTAAGATCCCAGTTTCCCTCGGGAACATGTACTTCTGAACTCAGGACATGCAGATTTTGTATTGCCTTAAAGATGGTTGGGGAGGAATCTGGTAAGAAAACACAGCAAGCGGACCCCACTAATTTGCATACTCCACCACGCTCAGCCAGGATGACGTCTAACACCATCCGGTTTTGTAGCGCCACTAATCTAATTGCTTTCTGCTCTAGAGTCATGTTATAGAGTATGTCAGTGGTCCGGTTGATGGTTTTCTCCAGTACTCTTGCTAGTCTCCTGATATCCTCTGAATTCATAATCTGCCCCCAAAAAGGTACAAAGGATTTTGCTACATCGCCCAGAACTTGTGACGGAGTATCGCCATTCTCGTCCCGCCTAGGACGAGCCCTAGAGATTTCAGTGGTACTGACCACATATACCCCAGGTAGCAGGATTCCCAAATAACAAGTTCCCAGCCAACCCCTAGGTAGCCATGGATAAGCTTCATTACCGCAAACGAAGTAAACAGGTTCGCCTACATACAAAGGTCTGTCCTCACTGGTCAAGTTTGCAACACTAGTGCAACCCTTGAAATCACCCATTAACTGAGTACCATTCCTCTGTATGCAGAAAGAACTGAGTTGGGGCTATGGTTAACAGTATAGGAAGGTGTCGTGGCATCCCTATTGCCTATAGGAGCCATCTTAAAAGAAATCAGAAATTGAAATGGTCGGGACAGTCTATCAGAAGGCCTAATAGAAGCAACATTAAGCTTGCTCCTATTTGCGAAGAGTGAGCATCCCAGAGGCGTTAGGACTCGCCTTTCAAATTCGTTCAAATTCGTCCCATCAAAGTTCCCTGAGATGCTATCATTCCATCGGCCAAAGAATAGTGCCCGTAGAGAAGCATAACATGCAGTAGTTAAAGGCAAAGGATGAATATACCAGCCCAACCCTTTTTCCCCATGTTGCGGTAAATGGGAGCAAATCCAGCAGTTCGTTCTGTTCAAAATGGCATGAGTTGCGTTCATTATAAGTAGTAGTGTATTATTATGATAACTCTTGTCTATGTTGAGAGTCTCTAGGAGATAGAGTGCTCAGGTGCACGAAAGGTGTAGATACAGTAGGAACAGTTCTCAGTAGGCAAGAATGATTCAAGTGGGCATACTTCTTCCATATACCAAAATCCTAAGGCAACTAAGGTGTCCAGTGAAAAAGTCGAAAAGATTAGGTTGAATGCCAAAAATGTCTAAAAAAATGTTTTTTTTTTCCGAATGTTTTATTTTTTTTATTAACATGTTTTTTTTGGGTTGCGCAAGTAAAAAAAAAGGGGTAAAACAAAAAAAAAATTACAAAAAGGGGGTTTGGGGGGGGGGGGGGGGCCACCCCCCCATTTCAAACAAAAAACGAACAAAAATAGACATTCGAAAAAAAAAAAAAACGACTTTTTTTTTCTCGACATTTTGACTTTCGACATAATGTAATTCAAAAATGTCACTATAAACCGGCAACTAATACTATGAAATTGGTTAACACAATTACAAGAAGACAATACGTCTTGAAAGACCATGTATTTGATTGTCCATTGTCATTGTTGGCCACACACGCGATTGTCTGTACCGCACAAGTAGGGTCGATAACAGGCATTGTTCCTGGAAGCTCTTCACTGATAAATTCCTGCGGAAATCTCCATAGTCCGTTTGCTGGTGATCTCCTGATCACGTGATTTCTTAGTCTTTCCCAATCCCCAGCCGCATACTTTCCTTTAGTGCAGAAAGTGGCAAAAGACAAGCTCTACAGTTGTTCGCCTGTGGGCACAGTCGTATTTATGCAGTGTGACTAGTGCCGCGGACGCAGATTGTACCTTGTGACTCCTGGTACTGTGTGATCTGCGAACAGTGTGTCGTTGCTTCCTGATGGAAATTATGAATTTGCAGCAGAACCAGACAAAGGTGCAAAAGAATCTGCAGAAGAGTGTGGAGATGGAGCAGTCGTTTCCCCAGGCCCTGCGGGCTCAGGGAGTGTTTCCGAAACACCCTCAGTGCTGCTCAATGCTGAATGATCACTGGGAACAGAGCAAGTAAGTTTCTCCTTATCTTCTTCGTCGTGTGGCAAAGGGAAAGGTTTCCTCTTAACATGCGAAGCGTGGATTAAGTGGTGCTTCCCCTCTACTCGTACATCGGTCTTTGTGGCCAATAGAACCTGGTCGGGCCCTCTCCTATTGTGCGAGACAGGATGCTCTCTCAAACCATTTACAGGGTAATTCATAGAATTTAGCGCACAAGTTTCACACGCGATTGGCCCTGTGCGAGAGGGGTACGTGTATTACTGGGGTTCGTGGGAAGTTTCACACGCGATTGGCCCTGTGCGAGTCGGGTACGTGTATTTCGGGGGTGCGCGGGAAGTTTCACACGCGATTGGCCCTGTGCGAGTGGGGTACGTGTATTACTGGGGTTTGCGGGAAGTTTCACACGCGATTGGCCCTGTGCGAGTGGGGTACGTGTATTACTGGGGTTCGTGGGAAGTTTCACACGAGAAAGGGCCTGTGCGAGTGGGGTACGTGTATTACTGGGGTTCGCGGGAAGTTTCACACGCGATTGGCCCTGTGCGAGTGGGGTACGTGTATTACTGGGGTTCGCAGGAAGTTTCACATGCGATTGGCCCTGTGCGAGTGGGGTACGTGTATTACTGGGGTTCGCGGGAAGTTTCACACGCGATTGGCCCTGTGCGAGTGGGGTACGTGTATTTCGGGGGTGCGCGGGAAGTTTCACACGCGAAAGGGCCTGTGCGAGTGGGGTATGTGTATTACTGGTTTTCACAGGAAGTTTCACACGCGATTGGCCCTGTGCGAGTGGGGTACGTGTATTTCGGGGGTGCGTGGGAAGTTTCACATGCGATTGGCCCTGTGCGAGTGGGGTACGTGTATTACTGGGGTTCGCGCGAAGTTACACACGCGAAAGGGCCTGTGCGAGTGGGGTACGTGTATTACTGGGTTCGCGGGAAGTTTCACACACGATTTGCCCTGTGCGAGTGGGGTACGTGTATTTCGGGGGTGTGCGGGAAGTTTCACACGAGAAAGGGCCTGTGCGAGTGGGGTACGTGTATTACTGGGGTTCGCGAGAAGTTTCACACGCGATATGAGCAGGGTACGTGTATTTCGGGGGTGCGCAGGGAGTCCTACATGTGAATTGGCAGTGTGGGTCCTCCCAGGTGTTCCCTCTACACCCTCCATGGCCCCTGTAGGCAGCCCACACCACAGGGGACTACCCTGCACCCCTGGTCATGTCCCGCAGGCAGCCCATCCACCATGGGCATGCCCCCCAGCCAAGCCACATGTCAGCTTGCACTACTGATCAGCAACTCATGTCTCCCTGCACCCCCACCCCCCAGCAGTCAGGGGCACCTGCCAGCAGGCCCCCACTCATGTCCCACACATGTCCCCCTGCACCCCCGCCCCCCAGCAGTGCGGGGCACCTGTCAGCAGGCCCCCACCCATGTCCCCCCCTACACAAAATAATGATGCACAATCATGGCCCACTTCAACACCAAAAAAACCACTTCACGCCACCCCATTCTTGAAACGAAATGATTTCCCAATCCACCCCACACTGACATGCCTATCTCAAGACACAAACCAAAAGTCAACTATGTACATCAACACATGTCCGTCACACACATACACTGGTTGGCATTGATTGTGTAAACCCACATTTTCACATGCATCAACCCAATGAGGGAATCTCACACATGGAACTGAAATATGAAAATGTATTATGTACATAAATAAATCAATGAAAAGAAAGCATACCAAAATAGCAAAAATGAAATGAAAAGCATGTGCAAAAGATGAGTGAATGAAAATCATAACCAATCAGTCCAAACTCTCCCTCCACCAACGCAAATCCAAAGGAAAGTAAAAGAAAATCCATTGCTTCATGTGCATGATGAAAAAAAAAGAATTCAAATGAATCCATAGTCCAACTATTTACAATCCAATGTGGAAAAAAAAAATAACATTAATCCATGTGCAAACTCCCAAAAAATATTTCAAATAAATCCATCGTTGGAGTATGAAAAGGGTCCATGAGCTCAACCAAACAAATGAAACCTATCTAACAAACTACCTAAAAATACAACTATATACAAATTTGTGTGGCATTGTCCATTCACCACAAATAAAAGGAAAACGAAAAGGAAACCTAACTCTAAAAACTATTTACAATGGCAGCGGGCTAGTCCGACGGCTCACTTCCCGATATCCCGGGCCAGGGCATCATCGAACTCCTGCTCGATGTCCCGGAGGCGGTCCTCTTCCATGGCCCAGAGGGTTCGCAGGGACGATGACATCTGGACCTCCAGGTCCCTGCGAATTGCCTCGAGGCACTCGGCCCGCCTCAGAGCCCTACGCATGGAGTTCTCCGCCCTGACCATCGTGAGCCGTGCCTCTTCCGCCCGCTGCCACTCCGCATCTATAGCATGGCCTAACCGCTGCCACACGGAAGACACTTCCAGTCCTGGGTCCTCCTGCCCTCTGGCCGATGCCTGCCCCTCCGATGTTGAAGGCCCCGAGCCATCATGGCTCCCACCTTGTTGCTGCTGCTGCTGTGCCTGTGCCCTGGCTCTTGCTGCCTGCACGTCCTCCTCCGGCTGGGGTGCAGTTGTCGAGGTGGCCACCCCTGCTGGACGTCCGACTCCTGACTGTGGCAGGGATCTTTCCTCCACCAGCCTGGCCGCAGGGTCAGAGGCAGCTCCACAGGGTACCCAGGTGACACATGGGTGGGAAGATGGCATGGAGGACGACGGGCGCATAGGGGGTTCAGGTGAGGAGGGGGTCGGAACAAGATCCAGCAAACAGAGGAATCCGGCCCTGGTGACGTGTCCCAGTAGGTCAACGCGGCCAATGACACATTCGAGATGACGTGCAGTGTCCTCACGAAAACACTGCAGGTCACCTTGCATGCCCCGTTGACGCAACGCCATCCCACTCAGGACAGGCTCAACCCGGTCCTGGATAGCCACGTCCGCAGGGAGAGGAAGGCCAGTTGTTGTAAGCGGATCCCCTCCCTGAAAACGGGTCTGGACGTAGGCATCCCTGCTGGTGCAGGATGATGCAGTCACAGTATCGGGGACAGGATTACACACAGGCACCTCCGCGGTGGCCTGTGCTGCCTCCTGTCCCAGCCCCTGCACTGCACCACTAGCACCAGTGGAATCCCCACCTCCAGACCCCGTGTCTGTCCCTTCCACGGCCTCCTCCTCCACCAAACCCCCACCAACCTGGATGACTCCGTGCCATCTTCCTCCGTCGGACCCTGTGGGGTCTCAGCTGCCCCTTCTGCTGCCGAGGAGACCAACTCCGACCTCCGCCTCTTGGACCTACCCTCGGCAGCTGTTGCCTGGGACGCGGCACCAGACTCCTCACTCCTTGATGAGATGACAACCTTGCGTCTTCGGCTGGCGTTGCGATCCCTGCCGCTGTGCTCCACAGCACCCTCTGCGCCCTCTTCATCAGTTGACGCTGCAGACAGGGAGAGAAAGAACACAGGCATCAGGGCACTGTTCAATGGACTGATACGCACATGACAGTTGCACATGAGTGGCAGTGTCAAACTTCAGACATGGCATCACAATCCCCAACACACATGTCATTTCAACTCACACACATGAGCAATTCCACAGCCATATCGCACCAGCCAGCACCATCCATACACATACGACAGCATGAGCATCCGAAGGTGAGCCTGACGTCACATGAAACACGGGAATGCACAACACATGCACACACGCCACCACACTTACATGCATGTGTACATATCCACCAACTGTCACAGTGATGAGATCGCCATCCATGTCACATCTGGCATTCAGCCTTCTACATGTCAGTGTCACATGCATCTAAGTTGGATCACAGTTGCACACTTGTCAGATACACACACATGCACATGTACACAGTGCAGATACATGCAGCAGGAACCACCATCCATGTGTGACACCACAACCATGCCAACGTACATACACAGAATTTCAAACATGTGTGCTCCCAAATCTGCATTTGGCCTGCATGCTTACCCACGCATACACCATCCATTTGTCTCACACATGAGAGGACTCGCATGTGTCAGCATCACCCCCCTGTACATACACATCCATACATGGCCATACAAAAACACATGTGCAACCTGCCCACTACAGGCACACCACGACACGCACAGCATACAATCAGTATGCATGTACACTTACCGCTCGACTCCAGACGGGTCTGCCTCTCAAGGACCTGGACGTGGAGCGCTGGGCATATGCGTTCCAGGACCGTCATTTGGTGTTCCGACAGGTGACCCCGGCTCCCCTTAGCATCCGCTGCCTTCAAGAGGCGCCGGGCCTTGTTGAGGGTCCTGGACCTGAAGTCCTCCCAGCGCTTCTTGACATGTTGTAAGTCGCGGACTGCCATCCCCTCCGCGTTGATGGCAGTCACGATGTCCATCCAGATCCTGGTCCGTCCTTCCTTGTCGGCACGCAAACTTCCGAAGAGGGCATCATACTGCCCCAGGACTTGCTCCACCAGGCACCAACTTTGGTGGCAGTGAAGCTGGTGGCCCTCTGCCTCTCTGGCTGGGGGTTGCCAGTGGTGCCAGATGATGTTGTGCCCGACATGGCAACCCCAGAGGCAGGAGTGGGTGGGCAACTGGGTCCTGGGGCTGGGCTGTGGAGCGATGGTATACCAGTCAGGAGTCTTTGGTTCCAGCAGGGGTGGTCACAGCAACTGCACCCCTGGCTGATGTGCAGGCAGCAAATAGCAGGACACGTGGGCAGCAGGCAGTCAGGCAGCAGCAGATGGCAGGTGGGAGCGTGCTCGGGGCTCTGGGGGGCAGTAATTCGGCCTTCTAGGCAGGAGCGTGGTCTTCCGTGTGTTGTTGCGTGGCCAGCTTGATACGGAGTGATTTGGTACGTGAAAATCTTGCACGTCTGCGTGTAATTCGAGGCAAGGCCCTTAGCGCATAAGCGCGTCTGTGACGGGACGCGTGCAGGTGTTTCCCTCATAGCACGTGATGACAGAGCCCACGTGGAAAAACTGCACGTCTGATTGTCATCGCGTGTAATTGGAGGAAAGGGCCCGCGTACACGCGTATGTGACTTGTACGTGTGGGCCGGTTTAAAAGCTACGTGTAGGACGCCATTTCCTTGTATGTGCTTTTCGTGGAGAGCGAGTGGGTGAAATCTGTACTTCTTGTCGGTTCACACGTGATTACTTCACAGCGTTTCTAGTTCGTACTCCCTGTTACCTCTGACAGCTTTCATTTTTCTTATTTTTTTGGGCCTGTTTCCTCAAACACCGTTCACTTCTCCTTTTGTCCTGTCTCCTCAGACAGCGTACAATTCTTCTTTTGGCGGGGGTGTTGCCAACGCGCACACGCGCTTCTTTTTCACGTTCTTTTTCCAGGCAGATGGTGAATCGTGCACGTATTTACCAACTGTGCTTGCCCCGTGTGTTGCGTACCCCTTCAGAGGTCATTGTAGGCTGCGTGTATTACGCGTACGCTTATTTTTGTATTTCTGGGTGCCACAGCGTAGTGCGGGTTCATTTTTCCACGCACGTGGTCTACGAGGGGTTGCGTGCACGTTAGTTTTTGTTTTTGGGCTGCCTGTGCGTTGCGTGACCCGTCATCTTCCCCCAGGGGTCACAGACAGCCTTGTTAGAGCACTAGGGTACGAATTCCATCTAGTACCCTACCCCTTTGACCCCCAATTGCCCAGGACAATAGTTTACTGCTCCTCCCATACGCACAACAACATCAGTGCCATGGTTGGGAGGCGACCAAGCGGTAAGGGAGCCAAAGGTGGCCGACCTTCAAAAGGTGGACGTGGTGGGCGCGGTAGGGGACGTGGCCGGGATTTGCAGGGTGCCCCTATACCCCCATGTGTGGAGGACCTATCAGGGACACCCATGCCCCCCCCCACGGTTGAGGGAAACATGGCTGAGACCATCCCAGCTCAGCCCTTGTTGGACCAGCCCATTATGGCACCTGACCTGGCACAGGATAACCCCCAGGCTGACTTCCAGGTCAGCAAGTCTAGGCCACGTGTGGCGGTGCAAGTTGTTGTCACCAAGCCACGTGGATCTGGGGCAGCTATGTCATCTGCTGCCCCAAGTAGGCAGGGTGGGGAGGCTGCAGGGGCAGCTGCAGCTCCATCCGCCCCAGCTCTGACTCTCCCAGCCAGGACAGTGTCGGTCCAGGTGCATCAAACTGACGTTCCCCCTGCCAACAACACCTTGCAACCAATGCCTGCACCAAGACCTATGGTCATTGTGCATTCCCACACTCCTACTACCCAGTCCACCGGTGCTTCTGCTTCTACTGACCAGAGCAGCGTAAGCCACTCTGGCTCCACTCCACCTTCAAAAAAGAGGAAGAAGGGTGCTCTGGCACAACAGGCTGAGACCCCAGACACGGCTACACACTCAGGCACGTCAAGGAAGCCTAGCTTTAATGACCCGGAACTTGATGCACTTGTGACCTATGTGTCAGCACATAGCCACAAAATGTTGTTGACTCCAGGGTGCAAGACCACACCTGGTCAACGTAGGGCACACTGGCAGACCATCGCGGACCGCATAAGTGCCCTTGGATTTGTGAGGCGCACAGCTGATGATTGCTACAAGCGGTGGAATGACCTGAAACGCAGAGCAAAGAACAAGCTGGCCTCAAATCATGCCGCTACTCTGGTGACTGGCGGTGGGTCTCCACCAGAGGACAACAAACTCACTGAACATGAGTCTGTTGCTGGGGCCTTCGTCACAGAGGAACAGATCCAAGGTGTGGGAGAACTACCTGATTACGATGCATTGTCCGGTGAGTGCCCATGCATGTGTGTGTAATCCATGTGTATGTTGTTTGGGTGACGGGTTCTGATTGAGTGCCAGGTGAGGGTGTGTGTGCCTGAGTGGTATGGGTCACACATGTGCTTCATCCAAAACATTCAGCGGCCTTGGATTTGGGTGTGACAGTATCCCTTCTGCCCACAGTAGTAATTTAGCGCAACATTACGGCAGTTGCCCTTGAAGTGGCATCTTGCAACAACATTGTTTGTATTTTTCAGTGTTAGTTCAGGCTGATTGTTTCAATTCTCCCACTTTTGCTACGCATTCCTCAGCCCTATTGTCACATATGTGACATGCTTCTGCCATTGATGAACCCCACATTGGCCCACATGTGTTACATTGTTAGGTGAATGATTTGACCATTCAGGCTGATTGAGTATTGGCCTGATCACATTAATTTTTGGGGCCTGTTTGAATGTGGAACATGATAGTTGTTTCCTGTCATGTTGAAGTGCACAACCATTGATGTGTACATCAGCCTGCAATCACTGTATTTTTGTACACTGGATGTGTTGCAGTGTGTGGCACATGCGTATTTTGTCACACTATGTAGCATTTTTCATCTCATCATGTCCATCTCACATGGATGGCTGACAGTACTCATTCACTGACATATGGATGTACTTGTGGAATGTACCATGGCTATGGTACATGCCATCTGTGTGATGGCATGTGTCATGTATGTGTATTGGACATGCCACTCACAGGCGAATGTGTGATGGCAGTAGTATCCCAGCATGCAGCAAATGTGTTGCTCTTCCATCTTGGTGTCATCAGTGTCTGCCTTTTGCCTCCCCTTCAAACTCAGTGACAGTGCATACATGGGTGGGTTATAGTCATGTGGGACATGTGTAAATCATGTACTGGTTCTGTAGCTTGTCAGGCCTATTTGTGTTCTATGGTGCTAATGCCTGTTTCCATTTTTTGTCTTTCATGTTTTTGCAGGGGATGATGCACTTGATGCTGTTGAGGTTGAGAAGATGGTGCAGACCCAGGAGGATTCTCAGGCACGACCGGGCACCAGTGGGGGACGTGGTGTGGTGGTGGGTGAGAACCCAATCTTGCTGCAGACCATTCTGTCCAGGGGTGTCTCTGGGTGCACCTCCCCAGACCTCTATTCAGGTGCTGATTCGGATGATGAGACCTATGTGCCGTCGCAGGTAAGTGTTTCTGGCAGGGATTCTGTTCTGTCCAACCCACCTGCACCAGGGGTAGAACCCTCTATGGGGATGTCACTGTTGGTAAGTCCACCTTTGGCGGTTACGGATGCAGGGTCACACTCCACAACATCTGATCCTGTTCCTGGGCCAGCAGATCAGAGGGGGAATGCAGTCCTGCAGCCTCAGGCAGTGACGGCACAGCAAGGCGCAGATCGCTTTGCCCCAAACAGGTGTGGTGCCCGCCGACGCGGTGGCCATACGCCACCAGGCAATACCGTATGGGAACAATCCATGTACGGTATGGCAACCCAACAGGCAGCATCAGTTGAGATGATGGCTCAAGCAATGGAGAGGGTGGCCACTTCCATTGTCCCCCCTGAAAGGCAGATGGAGCAACTACAGCAGGCAACAGACTCCATTTGCCAATCACACAGGGAAGTTATGTTGGCGTCCAACAGGGACCGACGGGCGGCACTGGAGACTCTGCGCCTTTCCATCTCAATAGAGTCCCAGGCCCACAGGGAAGCCCTGAGGGAAGAACTCCATAACCTCAGGGAGAGTCTTCTTGACCTTGACGCTTGCACTAATTTCAGGACAGAACAGCAGCTGGAGCGGCTCACACGTTCGCTCTCAGCTGAGATGCAGGCAACACGTGAGGAGATCCGGACATCACGGGAGGCCATGCGTGCAGAAATGCATGCAACCCGTGAGGTGGTGCATGGGGATCTCCGCACTTTAATCCTCCAGAATCAGACCTTCAACACCCGCATGCTTGCTGCCATGGAGGACCATACCAGGGCTTTGCGTGGGCTGCCTCCCATAGCACCACCACCTCCTGATGCAGCAGCAGATGGTGATGAGAGCGAGAGCAGCAATTCTCCCAAAATAGCGTAGCCGTGCAGGCCATGAGCCCATGGAGGTGTTTTTTTTCCCAACATCCACACAGGTGGCTGTTGGTGCGCACCCTGTCCTCGGACTTCCTTCCCCCCGACCTGGCCCCCAAATGGCCATTTTTGATTTTTGATTTTTTAATTTTTTTTACAGTTTGTTGCCTTGTGTGGCTCCCGTGGGCTTGTCCTGAGTTTGGGTTAGATGCTTGGGTTTGTGAGACACACACCCCTCCTGCTTCCCGTTTCCATGGGCTTGCAAAGGGTGTGCCCAAGTGACAGTGAATTACACAGTGACGTTGGACTCCCATGAGCTGTGTGGGCAGTCTGTAGTCAATACTGTGTATACATTCCTAGTAGATATTATTGTTGTATTGTACACTGCATGGTGTATTGATATGTGCTTGTGCTTCCATGTCTCCATCCAAATTTGCAGGTTCATTCCTCATGTCTTCACAAGGCCATCTACTTTGGAGATGAGTTCATGTTCTATGCAGTACACTGACAAATTTGGAAGGTTGCAACACTACAGTTGGAAGGGGTCGATGTGGTGGCATATTCAGGTTGTAAGACTACGACTACTTTAACTTAGTACTGTCATGTTTTTCCTATGTTTGAGGTTGTGTTGCTGCATTGTATTGTTGGTAAGTATTTGGTCATGTGTGTTGTTAGTTCTACATTACTGGGAGCATATTGTGTGTGGCCAGTTTCCATTAGGGACAGTGTACTTTGTGACACTTGTGTCAGGTTTTGGGGATTGCTTTGTTTGCTTTCACATAGCATGACATGCCATGGTGTGTTGGGTGGCGGAGCTGGGGAGGGGTTGGGTGACATGGCGCTGTTGTCATGTTGTATTTTGCAAGGGGGTAATGAATTTAGCAGCATAGAAGTGTCTTTTGATGACACAGCATTGGTGGTGTTTGTGTAGGTAGGGATGCACACACTTTCAGGTGACCAATATCAGCCTGGTATGGTTGTGACAGTTGACTGTCCCTTATGTCATCATCATTGATTGTCAGCTGGTATGTGCCAGGGCTGTGTGCACTCCACAGGGGTGTGATTTTAGGTGAAGTAATTAGCCACCAGCTGCGTACGGGCTGCCTCACCCCGTGCCCTTTCCCCTCCCATGCGCAGCGGGCGTGCATGTGGTTGGGGATGTGGGGGCACCACCATGTCTACCGGCAGGCCCTGGCGTGTTGCAACATTGTGCAGGACACATGCTGCCACTATGATCCTGCACACTACTGGGGGAGCGTATAACAGCTGCCCGCCAGAACGGTCAAGGGAGCAAAAGCGTGACTTGAGCACTCCGAATGTGCGCTCCACTATGCCCCGGGTTGCAATAGGGGCTGTGTTGTATCTTACCTCGGGTGGCGTGGTGGGGTTCCGAATTGGCGTCATCATGTGGGTGCTCAGAGGGTAGGCACTGTCCCCTAGGGAGGTGGTGATGGGTATCATTAGTGGGGTTGTGACATTACTCAGTATCTGACATGCATGCATGTGCTGTGGCATTTATACTCACCAAGCAGCCATGTATCGCCATGCCGCCCAGCTTCTAGGTCCCGGTTTAGGGTTGACATTCTGTAAATGAAACTGTCGTGGGTGGACCCTAGATAGTTGGCATATACTGAGGTGATGATTCCCTTGGCATCACATACTACCTGGACGTTGATGGAATGCCAGTGCTTGCGGTTTCTATAGATGTGCTCAGATGCCCTGGGGGGACGTAGAGCCACATGGGTGCAATCAATGGCACCTAGCACTTTGGGGAATTGTGCCACCCCGTAGAAATCCTGGACGGCAGCCTGCCTTTCTGCAGGTGTTCTGGGCAGGTATATGTGCCTGCGGACTGATGGGCGTGCAGTCATGATGGCCAAGACCTGGTGTAGGCAGCGTGACTGCGTGGCCTGTGACACCCCCCCCACTATGGCACTTGTGCGCTGAAATGATCCAGTGGCCAAGAAGTGCAGTACATTGAGGACCTTCTTGGGAGCACAGGGTGGGTGATGTGAGGTCATCCTCCCACTCACTGACCAGGTTGAGTATTATGTGAGGTGGAAACCTGTACCTCCCATACACCTGGTCATCAGGCATCCCAAAAAGGCTGGTTCTGGGTGTAACATTTCTGGGCCTGATTATCCTCCTCCTCCTGCGGTATCCCACGACCACTGCTGCTAGGAACGGTATATTCATCCTGGCGTCTGAGCTTGTTTGTGCGCACTTTTATGCTGCGCGGGTCCACGTACGCCTGCTTCCTGCTGGCGTACGTGTTTTCGGATTTGCGCGTCTTTTTTGGCGCACGCGTTAGCCCCGTTCGATTCCATGAATACGTGTTGTAGGCGAGTGTGTGGGCGTTCCGCGCACTTGCCTCCTGTACTTCCCCCGTGATGCCCACATTTTCACGCGTTGTTCCCCATTCCGCGTGTCACGCCCCGTGTTCCGCCTACATTTGTTGTGTGCGCCACGCTATGTGCGCTTTCGCTGTGCGCTTAGCGCACGCTGTTTGAAGACGTGTGTGCCAGCGTGCGCCAAGCAGGATTTTAGCGCACATCCATGGATTTCCACACGCACGGACTTCCATGAATCGCTGTGCGCGGGTTTCACTGCGATTTTCGCACTGGCACTGCGAAATGCACGCTTGCACTGAAATTTTCATCGCACATTAATTCCATGAATCGGCTGTTAATCAGCACCCAGTCACCAGGTCAGATGCTGTGACCTGGCCCCTCGTATTTGGCTGGGAGGGCTTCTCGCACCTGTTGATGAATCAAATACAGTTTTTGAGTTAACCGTTCACAATATTCAGAAAGATGTATGTGCTCTATATCCCTCAAAGCCCTAGGTTTAGGAAGATTCCAAATGTTAGCTGGCCTCCCCATTACCACCTCGTACGGGGAGAGCCCAGTCCTAGTCTGTGGGGTCGTGCGCATAGAGAGTAACACTATCGGTAAGGCGTCTGGCCATTTCAAATTGGTGCCGGCACACGTCTTAGCGAGTTTGTTCTTCAAGATTCCATTGTGCCGTTCTACCAATCCAGCACTTTGAGCATGTCTAGCCGAATGGAACCGTTTATCGATCTGTAATCCTGCACATATTTGTAGAATTACAGCAGCGATAAAATGTGGACCATTATCCGACCAGATGACCCTTGGCAAACCAAACCTAGGAAAATATTCCTTGAGCATGGTTTTTGCCGTTGTCATTGCTGTGGCATCTTTTACAGGAAAGGCTTCAACCCATTTACTAAAAGCGCAAATAACAACCAGAACAAATTTGAGATTATTACAACACTCCATTTAAATAAAGTCAAAGTGAATTACCTCAAAAGGGACAGAAGGTGGACCAAAACTACCCCTTGGTGTCGATGTGCCCTTCCCCATATTGTGCTGTAGACAGACAATACAACTCTGGAGGAAACCCTCAGCAGATTTTTCGGGATGTTAACATTCACCCAGACAGTTTCTAACAATTTGCACATTTTCCTAGCGCAAATGTGAGTGGGACCATGAGCCATTGAAACCATCATAGTGATGTACGCGTCTGGCAGCATCCATTTTCCTTCTGAGTTATCCACCCAGCACCCATCATCCAACCTCGCCAAGCCCTCAGCCCATTGCTTAGTTTCCTCTAGAGTGGCATCTGCTTGGATATTCTTTATAGAATCAATTCCTTCATCTATAGTACAGACATTTGTGGCTTCCCTTGTAGTGTACATATCTGAATAGAGATCAGTACCAGTCTGTTTAGCTATCTGGTCAGCGAAAGCATTCCCTTTTCCTACATCATTTATGATTTTCTGATGTGCCGCGCACTTCATAATTGCTAGCTGAGTGGGAAGTGCAAGCGCTGAGAGTAGCCAAACTATCAAGGTGCCATATTGGATCTTCGTTCCATGTGAGGTCAAGAAACCTCGTACTGCCCAAAGTCTACCGAAGTTGTGAACTACCCCAAAAGCATACTGACTATCAGTATATATGTTTACTTTAAGCCCTTCAGAAAGTACACAAGCTCGAGTCAATGCAATTATCTCTGCGGCCTGCGCGGAGTTATGCGAAATTCTTTTGGTTTCCACAATCGTGCTTAGTGTAGTGATGGCATAAGCAGCAGTAGATGTACCATCCGGAAGTTTGAAACCGGAGCCATCGCAAAACAGCTCCCCTTGAGGATCGTTCAAAGGTGTATCTTTCAAATCAATCCTGCCTTTAGTTTCTTGTTCTGTGGTATTAAGGCAGTCATGTGACATTTCGTCACTGCAAGCAATATCTTGCGGAAGAGGTAATAATTCAGCCGGATTCAGTACACAACATCTCTTAATTTTGATATGTGGTGCAAACAAGATCAATTCGTATCTCGTTAATCGTGCGGAAGTGAGATGTTGTGTTTGTTCTATTTAATAGATCGTCTACAGAGTGAAGTACCAACAAGGTTAAAGCATGGCCTAGGACCATACCCTTGCTCTGTTTTACAGACGCAGCAGCAGCGACAGCTCTCAGACATCTCGGCAAAGCGCATGCAACAGGATCAAGGGTGGAGGAAAAGTAACCGCACGGCCTATTCTTCCCCCCATGTTCCTGCGTTAACACAGCCAAAGCACATCCATCACGTTCATGCACATACAACTCAAAGGCCTTTTCGTAATTTGGTGTGCCCAAAACCGGTGCTGAACACAGTGCGGTCTTGAGCAAATCAAAAGCTTTCTGGTGTTCCAAGTTCCACGGCAATGGCAAAGAAATGCCCTTCTTTGTCAACGCCAACATTGGTTTGATCACTAGTGAAAAGTTCGGGATCCACTGCCTACAGTAAGAAGCAATTCCTATCAAGGCTCTGACTTCCTTCTGTGTATTTGGGACAGACATGCTAGAAATGATTTTAATCCGTTCAGGTGTCAATCTTCTTCCCTCCTTTGACAGGAGATAGCATACATAGCTGACCTCCTGTCGACAATATTGAAACTTTTTCAGTGAAGCTTTATGTCCATGCTTTGCTAGATGAATAAGCAACAACACAGTGCCCTCCTTGCAAGCCCTTTCGGAGTCTGCAGCTAAAAGAAGGTTGTCGACATATTGAAGCAATGTACAAGTAGCAGGCAACTCAAGTGTATCAAGCTGTTCTTTCAAAGCCCTACTGTAGATGCTCGGACTTTCCGTGTATCCCTGTGGCACACGGGTGAATGTAAACGAGCGTCCCCCTAGGGTGAACGCAAACAAGTATCTGCTATCCTTGTGTATAGGAATGCTAAAGAAGGCATTCTTAAGATCTACGACACTAAAATGAGTAGCAGAAGCTGGGATCATCGTTAATATCGTCATTACATCAGGCACAATAGGAAATTGTGGAGCAACGATCTTGTTGATAGCACGTAAATCAATAATAAAACGAAAAGGAATTGCATTATCTCCTTTCTTATAGACCGGTAAAATTGGACTATTGCACAAACTACCTGCAATTTCTTCAATTACCCCACGGTGTACAAATACTTGCTCACCATAAACCGAAATCTTATACTGTGGAATACGTGGCAACTTTACTCCTGGTTTCAAAATTATTTTAACAGGCTCAATCTGTAAAACACTGACATAATTGTCATCAATCGCCCATAAACACGCCGGAACGTCACTAAATTCCGGCGGCAAAGGTCTAGTCAGAAACTGTGAGGCAGGAAATTGCTGTGGTGAAATCGTCAAACGCACTCCATCCGAAGAACAATGAATTACTGCATTTAATTCCTTCAACAGATTCAACCCCAACAAATTCTCACCACAGTTTGATGTCAAAAGAAACGGACAATGATCCGTGAATGGACCCAATGAAATCGGTTCCGACAGAGAAACCGGACTAACCACTGGCGTACCAGAAAACCCTACAGAGACATTTGTTTGCCCTGACAGTGGAATGTCTGGAACCCGTGAATGGTCAATGGAACACTTCTGTGCTCCTGTATCTATCAAAAATAGATTGTTCCTATTTCCCACTATCATTTCAACGTAGGGACCTTTCTGATTGAGGGAATAGGCGTTGGTTCCAAACCCTACTTCGGGCAATCCTAGCAGAACAGTATATCGTCAAAAGGAAGGTCTTCAGAAAGATAAGCAGTAGAAGGATGATCATAAATATTTCTATTATCCATACTTGGTGACTGATTGTCTTGTGAAAAGGACTGAGAATTCTGAGAAAACTGGCTTCTACCAGACCCCCTGCCCCAGGGCGGCCTCTGGATCGTCTACCCATGATACCAAATGTGTTATTCGACCTCTGCTGGAGGATCGGGCATTGTGCTCGCCAATGACCCTCTTGTCTGCAATAAGCACATTGGTTTGCATGTACAGGACCCAACGGCACATTACCTTGTGGAACATACTGTCCCCTAAACTGTGAACTACCCCCTCTAGGACCTCTAACAATCTGTTGCAACAACACCTTAGTTTTCAAGTCTCCCTTTTTCTTTTCAATCCTTTCCTTCTCATTATTGACTCGGTTTTCATAATACTGAGCCATATGCAATACTTCAGACTGAGACTTAGCTTGCCAAGCGCTCTCGGAAGTCATAATTTGCGACTGGATGTCAGGTAACAATCCACGCACAAATTTGTCTACAAATAATTGTTTTCCAGACTCTGGGCCTCATCACGACCTCGGCGGTAGCGGCGGCGCTATTAGCGCGGGGGCTATTAGCGCGACCGCCATCGCCCCCGGCACTAATAGCGCGGGATCACGAGTTGGGCAGAGTTGGAAGTCGCCATTCCCCATTGAGCCCATTCGGGAATGCCCCATTCCCCATTGGGCTCAATGGGGAAATTTCGCGCTCATACCGCCGGCGGATTTCCCGCCGGCGGTATTAGCGCGAATTCTCAGCGGATTTCACACCAGCTCAGAGCTGGTTTGAAATCCACTGAAGCCCTGATTCGGCGGACCCTTAAATCCGGAGGTAATAGCACTACCGGCGGATTTAAGGGTTACCGCCAAAGTCGTGATGAGGCCCTCTGTGCTTAAATCTTGTCCACTAAAATCTGAAAATACTTGTTCACACCGATTAAAGAATTCGGTAGCACCCTCAGATTTTCCTTGGATACAAGCAGTAAGTTTGTCCCAAACAATCCTTCTCTCAGGAATTAAGGTTTTCAGTTTTGTCACTATTCTATCAGGCAAAGTCAGTATCATCTGTGGTGGTCTCTCACCAGCTTTCCTTTCTCTATCTTGCCTAGCCAAATTATCCCATGTGTCCCCTAACCCTGGTACATAGTCTACTGTCCTAATCTGTTTCCACAAATCAGCAAGTAGGAGCACAGGAAATAGCAAATCTATATCACCCAAAGTGAATACTGACGACTGCAAGACAGATTCCATTTCTTTATAAAACCCTGTCGGATTCTTCCTAATATCTGGGATAGATTGTCTAATGGTATTCACCTCCTGTCTTGAGAACGGGATGTGAACAAACTGTGATACATAATGTGCATCAATGTCATAGGCGGCTACACCCGTTGCGGCATTAGCCGGGACCTCGAATTTAGGGACAAATGTCGGAGGAACCTCTCTCATAGGCAACTGAGAAATAGGCAACTCCGAACGTTTACTGAGCAACAGAGCTAAATAGAGCGCTAAAGCAGCTGAAGGAGTGTCAGACGAAAAAGCTCTCTTGTCGATATTCAATAATTCTGCGGGACAACAAATCTTTCTTTTTATACATTCATCCTGCAGGTATTCTACCATTACCTGTATCACTTTCCTCTGCATTTCTGGCATATACTGACTATACGTGTCATAAACTTCTACAGGAGATATCGACATGTCTGAAATCCATCTAAGTGCATCTTTTGTGCAAATTCGTGTTTCTTCACCCATTGATTTACAAAGAGGAAAGAACCGTTTCTGTACAAACATAGCGCCCAAACTATCACCATCTATTTCATCATTCCGTAACCTTTCCAACTCCCTTCTATACTCAAAAACCCTCTCGACGTGCTCATATACTTTCTCCGCAGTATCTCTTGAATATGTTAAAACATTCAGATCCCTCAACCGTTGTGGGATATCTTCATCGTTCAGGTTGTTCCACATTACATATAAATGAATTCCCAGCACTTCGATAAAAACAGTTTTCTCAGGAAAACATTCCAGATTAGAGAGTGTAGCAAAAATATCAGACTGTTCACCCTTCACCATGCACTGTCCAGCCCATGCATTCAGATCTCGCTTTCATTCTTTAGAAACTGTATTACGAGTTACAATTTTCGATCCCGCTCCCTTATCAACTATAAGCGGAACAGAACCACTCGGAAGAGAAAGAGTAGACACATCTTGTACACTAGGTAATGAAAGTGCTATCACTGGTGTCAAAGACAAATCTACCAGACCTATGGCAGCAGGCAAAGGTGGAGGTACAGGTGGAGGAGCAACAATAAGAAGCGGAGCAATAACTGGAGGTGGAGGAGCAATAGGAGGAACGATAGGAGGAGCAGGAATTGCTACGGGAGGAGGAACGACAGCAGGAAGAGGTAAAGCAACAGGAATAGGTACATTAGGAGGTGGCGCAGTGGCACCAGGCCTTCGTTCATTTAAAAGCTTATCAATCAGTTCATCTGACGCATGAAAATCTTTAGATGGGTATATTTTCTGGATGGCAAGTTGAAAAGCCCTATCCATGTTTCTAACTGACTCTGACTGTTTTTGTTGATCATACAATAACGCTTTCTCGGCGTTCGACATATGTCGGCGCGCATGTTTCTCTCTACTTTTAAGCTGCTGCATAGCTTCTTTTTTCCAATTTTGTAATACGTCAAATGCTGCAGGTCTAGCTTTTTTCTTTAACAATATAGATTCTAAATATTCTATACGAGAAATCTCAAAGCTACCATTGATTGGCCACTGAAGTTCGGAAGCATGTCTAGTTTGTCTGTGCCAAATATCATTAAACACTATACTACCAATGCCGTACTTACAGTATATAGTACATGCCGGCGACCCCTCCTGTGGTGCCAGATGGCCAAATTCCAAAGATTGTCTGTCTCTGCGGAATAATTCCCTGAAACAGGCAGACAATTTCTCAGGCATATCAGATTTCTGGTGTTACCTGGTAGTAATTGTACTCGCGAGAACAATGCGCCAAATCAAATATCAGGATACTTAGGAATCGGGGCACGACTCACCTGATCAAAGGACAAAGGAGGTACGATCGGATTACTAAGGACAACAAAGGACGCTCGTGGTTGGCAATTTCGGCAAAACTGCTTGCCTCGATATATGGACCCTCGTCAAGATGCCGTCTCGGACCGTGTGCTCACCGTCCAGGGATCGGGTCGTGCAGTACTGTTGAGGTGTCGCGTCTCATCCAAGAAGGGGCCCCCTTTCTCACCGTCCGATCACGGTCCGATAGCCGCGTCAACACTTCAACGAGATGGCATCAATCTTGAGGGTCCCTGTTCGGGCGCCATCTGTAAAAACAAAGAAATATCGAGGCTGAGTACCACAAAAGGAAATACACCAATCATGGGCTAGAAAGATTCACAGATCTTTATTCTGTACAGTTACAAAGAAACACAGATAGCTATCTGGCTCTCAACACCCCGCAATGAGTACCAGCCCGTCAGACTGAGGCGAGAGAGTGCTGGACATTAGAAACATTCGTGCTTTTATACAATTCTGAGTAATATTGTCCAGCCTCTCTACATGTTAATAATTTGTGGTCTAGAGTTCGTGCCTAGTTCGCATACAGCTTATACAATAATATGCAAAGGATTACATAGGTTTGCATTTCCATGAAGACACAATGTCGGTGTATGTTCTCAAATCCTGCAGCAAGCACTGTTTGTTGTCTCCTCACAATTGCATTCGGCCTGTGTCCACGCTCGAGGTTTGCTTTATATTGTCCCAATGTTTATACAAGGATGAGGCTTGTATGTGCAGACAATACTTAGATGACAATTCATATGGAGCGCAAGGTCTCCTTACCCAGTCTAAACAGTCGGCTCTTGGACAGCCTAAACATTAACAGAACTCAAAGCTCAGGAGGCTTGTTTGCAAACTGAAAACACAGTCCACCATTTTAGAACAGAGAATATACAAACAGAAATCAAAATGACGGATGATTCTAAAATGCCGGCGAAGTCGATCCAAAATCGGACCTTTGCAACGCGGTTTTCCTGTGTAAAGCGATTGGGCTTAGGCCAATATAAATCAAAAGGAGGCATAATATGGTTTCCGTTTAACATTATGACCATTCCTCCTTGGAGCAGTGTTTTGGGGGGTTTCCTTGGTTTTGGTATTGGTTGATTTTCTGAATTGGTTAGGGGGGAAGATGCTTTGAAGGTTAAAGGTCAATTGAGGGTTCTTACTGTTCGTGAGTTTGGGTTTGGGTATTCTGTCATCAAGTGCAATTAAGGTTGAGTTTTTAGCCTGGAACATAATGGTTCCATTATTGGCTGAGTGTAACGTCAGTTTTTCATTTTTGTGGCTGGATGGTTGCGTGTTAGTGTAATCCTGCGCTTGTAGAGGTTTCAGAAAATTAATTGAAAAAGGATTTTAAGATAATCTGCCAGGGATGTAGGTGATTATTCAAAATGAGAATGTCAGTGCACCATTGTTTGTTATTATTGCAAAGGCACGAGGCACACCACTACAGGCTGGAGATCCTCCTACACGGGAATCTCACTAACAAGTTGCGCAGACTCTGAAAAGTACTGGGATAATTTCTTTAAGAATTACTAGCTCATTTAAAATTCAATTATTTGCCTACAACAATTATTACAACATTTCATCAGATGGCTTGTAGATCACCTATTTGCCTTGAAATAGACCAGCAATCTGTCGAAACATGTGTTGGCTCTATGGCCTTTTTGGTTCAATATTGTATGGGAAACCATTAGGCCAACTGGCATTTCTATAATCTGAGGCTCAAGACTTTTATGCTAGACTGTTTACTATGTTGTATTTTTTTAATGTCCAGTAAAAATCAACTAGATATTCAACCTAAAAGACAAGTTCTTGGTCAGCCCATTTTTCCTTTATATTGATGTTACAAATGTTTATAAAGTATAAACCAGTGACAATCATACACATGCGCATGGACTTTGGTGTGACTAACATCTTTGTAGATATTCATAATAGGATTGGGCTTGACCTATACACACCCGTCCAAGCATCAACTCGCAGTTATCATTTCTATTCTATATGCATGGTTGAACCAGGCTTGGCGCCACTAGTATTTCATTGTTATTATGGCCCCAATTGCAGTCAGCATAAAGGGGTATCTAAATTATTATGGAGGTAGCTCTCTTAATTGTTTTCATACATTTTTCAAGCGGGAAGTTCATGTAATTACAGTTCATAAGTGAATAGTGCTGATTATTATCCATTTCGGCAGAGTGGAGGGGGCCATGCCATCAACAATAAGGGGCCTAAAGTGTCAGATTAAGTTTTCAAAATAACAGCAGATGCGATTAGATACACCCACCGTAACATACCAGCACCAATATAGGGCCTTAACAGCCAGGTTTTAGTAATTGCCAACTTGCAAGTGTGTAGAAGGCCTGGTTCTTTTTATTATTTATGAAAATGATGAAGATCCGACCATCTCAGAAAGGTTGGCCTGCTAACCAGACCCCCTTTTCATGACCTCCCTGCCAAAAGCATAGCATACACCTGTGCTCTTCTGCATCAGTCTCCTGATATGCAGCGCCTGCTCTCCAGTGGCACAGAGCAATTTCAAAAATCACAGTGGACCTGTTTGACACAGCTTCTGTGACAGCCAAGACACTGAAGTGCAGAGGTTACAGCTAAGTACATCTCTTTTCCAAATTCCATATGATTATGATAAACTCCTGCACCATGTGGCATGGTCATCTGAAAATATAAGCCATGCCCTGTGTGGTCTGGTGGTGTAGAGGTTACATACTTATGAAAAGCCACATCTGATTGAATCATACACATGTCAGCACTATGAGCCATGACCGGCTGTGGAAGGGTTGTGTGTATTCTAGTATGCTAAAGTAAATGCCAGGATTAGCTCATGGTGTCATGGTGTCACGCATGACATAGCGCCACTGGATCGAGAGAACCAAAGAGAAGCTGAAAGAAGAGGACCACTACCACGACTGAACCCCCCGGTGAAGCCCTGCTATGGGTCCGAAACTCCAAATTTCGACGACAGGGAAGATCTGCAAGGAATCTTCTCCCCTTGAGCTGGTGGGACCAACCAGTTCGCCAAACGCCAGGCCTCCCTCCTCTGGTCGAATTTGCTGTGCACAGCTACAGTGAACCGGATAGCCAGGAGGACCGGACCCTGCTTGGGTTTTAAGGAGCGCACCTTTTATTTGTCGCTTTGCTCCGCTGCTGGTTTCTTCCCTGGGCAGTGCAGGACCCTCCAGTCTTCCTCCTTCGTGTCAGTCTGACAGTCGCTTCAGGAACCGTGAGCCTGCAGTATCTGCCAGGAACGTCTGCCTCAGCTACAGCATTCTTCTGCTCTAAAGGTACTGTGCTAACCCGGTTATTTGTTCCGTCCGACTGCGGTGAAAGTGTTTGAAATCTTTCGCCAATCCGAGGGCTTGTCCTTCTCTAGTCTTTAAAGTAACTTTTCTTTCGACCAACTTCATTTCGAACTCTTGGCAAAGACTTAACCGCGAACTACTCTGAATTGTGTGATCCTCTGCAAAGACTCTGGTCCATTGACTTTGGCTTAGGCCTCTTGGTTTGATTTCCTCACCATAGTAGCCTTTTCTAGATTGCCCTACCTACTTACTTGTTGGTGCTGCTTAATTGTGAATAACCTTGTCTTTCCCTCCCTTTTAATTTGCTGGAGTGCCATTTTGCTCACACTTCATTTTGAGCTTAACTTGACCAGAATCTATTGGGTGTTGTGTAGTATATTAAGATTGTGATTTTCTGCTGCTTTAATTTAGTGAATTGTTTTACAAATGATGTGTAAATAAATGTATATTCTTTTACTCAGAAACCTTGAGTCAGTGTTTGCTTGAACCATAGTAAATTGCTGTCCTTTGTGTAACTTCTGATACTGCTCACTTTACTCTTGAGATAAGTCTGGCTGCTCAGCCATTGCTACCACTTTACTGTGTAGTACAGGCTTGTACCAAAGGTGAATTTGTACTGTCACTTGTAGTCTTAATTGTGTGTGGTGTTCCCAAAGGGTACTGCATATGATTCTGCCAAACATCTTCACTCTCCCTCGCCTCTGCAAGGCAGCAGATGTCGGATGGACACTGCGCCCTTCCCCTACTATCGGATGTCCCCTGGTGCACCCTCAGCACATCTTGGGGTTGGAGGTAAACCCCCCTTGGTCCCCTACAGGCATGTGCATGTCTGCGCTTCCATGCCACTAAATTGCTTCTCTGCCATGATGATCGTGGCAATTTACATCTGTGCAATGGACATTGGAAGTTCTTGCACGTGTGCATGCGTTTCGTCTGCTACAGCTATTTTACCATATATTTGAACTGCGAGCCACCTTTCCAAGATGGCGGCCCGGACACTGTGCTTCAGATTGCATGGTGCTGTGCCCTCATTGGCTCAGGCTCCACTCTTGTGAGCCAATGTGAAGCCGGTAGACTTGGCCAGCCCGCCTCCAAAAGGCCTGATCCTAAGGCCCCTGTCTGCTCCCTGTCCGCTACAGGTACGCTTCCCTCCCTGGTCCTCTGTTATGCTGTTGTGTGCCCCCACCCCTCCATGTCCCCTGTGATGCTGTTGTGTGCCCTCCACTCCCCTTTGATGTTGGTGTGTGCCCCCCATGTCCACCGTAATGCTGTTGTGTGTCCCACATGATGCTGGTGTGTGACCCCCACACCCCCATGTCCCCCGTGATGCTGGTGTATGCCCCCATGTCCACCGTAATGCTGGTGTGTGCCCCCCACCCCTCCATGTCCCCTGTAATGCTGGTGTGTGCCCCCACTCCCCCTCCTCTGATAGTGCCTGCCTAATTGACTTTTGCATTTGTATGCTGCTGCTGCCCTGCAACATGGGGTCAGGCACCATGTATCTGCCGCCTAATTGACTTTTGCATTTGTATGCTGCTGCCGCCTTGCAACATGGGGTCAGGCACCATGTATCTGCTGCCCAATTGACTTTTGCATTTGTATGCTTCTGCCGCCCTGCAACATGGGGTTAGGCACCATGTATCTGCTGCCTAATTGACTTTTGCATTTGTATGGTGCTGCTGCCCTGCAACATGGGGTCAGGCACCATGTATCTGCCACCTAATTGACTTTTGTATTTATATGCTGCTGCCGCCCTGCAACATGGGGTCAGGCACCATGTATCTGCTGCCCAATTGACCTTTGCATTTGTATGCTTCTGCCGCCCTGCAACATGGGGTTAGGCACCATGTATCTGCCGCCTAATTGACTTTTGCATTAGTATGCTGCTGCTGCCCTGCTTCTGGGGGTTAGGCACCATGTATGTCTTCTGTAAGCACTTATGTAACTAAGTACTAGCCTTCTGTAACAGCGCCACGATGCCCAAGGGCTGTTTGTGCGCTTTATAAATGCAAACAATAAATAAATAAATAAATAAATAATGAAACCACAATTTATTTGCATGTTATACTAGTAGAACTCATTGAGGAGAGGTTGTTGCTGCTTGCTTCAACCGAGCAATGAGGAACCCTCTCCTACCTCGGTGAAGGCTGGTGAAATCCAGACCAGCAGTCGTGCAATCACATGTGCTGGAAGGACCAGTCAGGGTGCTGCCTGCTTGCAAAATGGCCACCCAGGGACGATGGACATGAAAAATGGTAGTCCACATGCAGCGATCGTTCTCAGCTCAGATACTCCAGCAGGGAGTGAGAAGGGGTTGTTGCTGCTGGCTTCAAGGGAGCAATGAGGAGCTTTCTCCTCCCCAGGGTACAGGCTAGTACAAACCGTATCTGCAGTCCTGCAGAGACATGGGCTGAAAAGACCAATCAGGACGCTGACTGCTTCCACAATGGCCACTCAGGGACAAAGGCAAAATGGCGGTCAACATGAAGGGATCTTCTTCAGCTCAGCTCCAGCAGGGAGCGAGCAGGGGTTGTTGCTACTGGCTGTAATGGAGCAATGAGGTTGATTTGAGTGTTCAATATCCCTTATATAACACAGCCTCTCAGCACTTGTTTGGGACTAAAATGGAATGTCAATGAATATGATAATCCGAGGTTCTGCTATATGTTGTGTGAAATATGGATGCAGATTTACAGTGTTGTAGCCAGGATTTCTGGCCAGGGTGGTATTCACACAGGCCTGGGGTAAAGGGCACTGGAACTAAAGCAGATATATTTGCAGATCAGGTCAAAGTTTGAAGTTTGAACTATTTTAGGCCATTGAAGCATTTAACTAGTTAAATGACAATTCTACAAAAGGCCCAATTCAGTTGTCAGAGAACATAAAATAGTTTCAGCCCAAAAAATGGTATTTTCAAGTCATAAAACAAACTGTGTGATAAGAGTACCTGTGTGTAGTCATTGTTTGGCATGGCCATGCAGCATGTTGTGTGATGAAAAATGTTAAGTGATAGAAAAAAGGAAAGGAGGTTATGATTCAATTTGTTTTTTGGGAGATTAGATTGTTAAACAGTGAGTCTGTGGACTTTGAGATCAGATACACCTTTTCCAGTGTGAATGACTCAAACACCCAGACTTACCCGAAATGTTGTCATAGACAAAGGAGTAAAGATCACTTCAAATACAGGAAGTACCAGTAGTTTCACAACATTTTATCGAATATATCATAGTATTACTCAACTAAGCAGTATTGATTTTATGGAAAGTGTAAAGATAAAAGCAAAAGTTGGTCTGACAGAATTCAAGCATATGCATGTTTTCTATTTTGGTGCAGATCAGTAAAATGCATGCAAAGTAACTGGTGAATATGACAACTCATAAGCCTACTAAAGGTAGAAATGCAGACAAAGCAAGATTCACTTTTCTCATTTAGCATCATTCCTTCACACAGACTCCTTTGTATTAAAAATATGCTAAAACAGAACTCTAAAATCATATTCTGTAAGTTTGGCATTTGTATTGAATGTCATTTGCATACCTGTGCATATTCTTAACGCAGGACTACATGTACCAAAATGCAATATGAAGTGAACCTAAAAGCCAAAACTGGTTTATTATTTCACACCTGACATTGTGCAACTCGAGATCCCTCCAACTCCCCTGGATATCGTTTTACTACTTTCGGAAAAGTCTGTGTGATAATCCCCTGCTTGTAGTCATTGTGTGGCACATGCATGTATCTTGGTACTACGCACAAAATGCATAACATTTGTAAATCGATGATTAAAGGTTTTAAATTCCTTGCAGAAGATGCCCAATCAAAGCCTAATGTTTGTGTCCGAGTATACGTGTACTCTAGCATACATACTGAACAGTGCACATTTTAACAATAGCGCCCACAAAGACGGTATGCAAACTGTAGTACAGATGCAGGACACACACCAGTAGTCATATAACAAAGGTACATATATCCCAGCATGACTATTGAAATTAGATGAGCAGTACAACTGTTGAAGCATGGATGAAGGTGACAGATTGGAAGCAACAAGTACACATACCACAGCATTGATGTTGCCATGAAACAAACTGAGTTGTGCAACATACCACTTTTCACTAATTAAGCAATATGACCCGAGCGGCAGGGGCATTACCGTAGTTATCGCTCGAGCCCGAAAAGCCGCGAAAAGCCGCGGTGTCGGGAAAGGGAAAAAAAAAAAAACGACCAAGAAAATGGCCGTCGGGAAAGGGAAAACGGGAGTCCGTTTTCCCTTTCCATGGCGGCCATCGGGAGCGGACGCGCTGGGAACACAAGAGTTCCCAGCGCCACCGCTCCCACAAAAAAAAAGAAGCAGAAGGTAAGTAGGGTTGGGAGGACGGGAGGCAGGGGAAGGTTAAAAAAAAAGAAAAAAAAAACGTACCTGCGTCCCTGCGTCCCTGCTAGGGATTCCCGGCCTGGTAATGACTCGGCGAGGGCCAATCAGAATGGCTCTTGCATTCTGATTGCGCCCTCGCCGGGTACTAATTAAGCAATAGAACCCGAGCAGCGGGGGGCTTACCGAAGGCCCTGGGGGCCGGGGCATTACCAGAGTCGGTAATGCCCCCGCCGCGAGGGTTCTACTGCTATTAGTAATTTGCGTGACCGGGGTACTAAAAGCAATTTTTTTCTGTCCCGAAACGCTGCGCCGTTTCAACGCTGCAGCGTTTTGGGACAGAAAAAAAAAACGACCAAGAAAATGCCCGCTGCCATGGAAAGGGAAAACGGAGTCTGTTTTCCCTTTCCATGGCGGCCATCGGGAGCGGACGCGCTGGGTAAACAAGTGTTCCCAGCGCGTCTGCTCCCGAAAAAGGATTAAAAAAAGGTAAGTGGGGTTGGGAGGGCGGGAGTGGGATGGGAAAAAAAAAAAGTACCTGCCTCCCCGGCGGGGGACGAGGGAAGCCCCCAGCCGTGTGGAGGCGCAGAGCGGGGATGGCCCCGCTCCGAGTCTCCACACGGCTGGAGGCTTCCCTCGTCCCCCCCCCCGGGGACGCAGGATCAAGAAGGTAAGTTCGGGGGGTGGGTGGGAGGGAGGGGAGAAAAAAAAAAAAAAAAAGGACTTACCCGAGTCCCCGGCGGGGGGCGAAGGCAGCCTCTCAGCCGCGGGGAGGCTCGGAGCGGGGATGGCCCCGCTTCGAGCCTCCTCATTGGCTGAGGGGCTGCCACGCCCCCTGCCGGGGACGAAGGCCGTGGAATCCCGACGGAGGGATTCCCGGCCGGGTAGGGACCTGGCGAGAGCCAATCAGAATGTTTGTTGCATTCTGATTGTCTTTCGCAGGGGTACTAATGGTATATATGAAGCAACGCAATAGCAAATTAAACCATGAGTGAGGATTTTTTTAAGAGTTCACACAGAGAACTCTCTTTGGTTCTTGACCACATTGTTTCTCAATTCAGGTCTTAGAGTAAGTTGCAATTATTAGTGAATGTTTGACTTTCATAAAAAATAAAAATGTTTTGTTTACCACGCTTAGAAACGACACATAGCACGTAATAAACCAAAATGACAATATTTCAAGAAGAAATGTGTGTAGAAAATGCTATGCAACATGCTACGCAAAAGGAGAATGATTGCAGCTGTGTCTCTATTTTGCAATTCATGCCTCTAAACAAATTATGGGATCTATTTCCCACGACACCGATCTGTGGATACTGCTAGTAAGCCTGTAGCAGTAGAGCTGTGAAGGTGGTTTCTTATGTGTGTCCGTTTGCTACTTTTTGTTTGGTGTAGTTTTAGACCCTATTTTATTTTGGTTGGAGTATATGCTTGTTTACCACTTATCTGTAGGGCTGAGCTAGCACAATACTAATTGATGTAAACGTATATGATCTCATCTGGGTTCGCACTGTATTTTAAAGATTTAAATACACCCAGGAAAACAAAGTGGGTGATAAGTTCACCTGCTTAGATTCATTTTTTGACACAAACTTGTAGGTTGTTATTCATGATGTGAAGATAACATTTGAAATACGCAGACCTTAAAATACGCTTGCTAAATTGCTATGGCCCTGCAGCATTTGGTCGTCTCTCTCCAGTATCAACTCACATGTGCAACATGAATAGAAAAAGCAGTTAATGGGCTAAACAGTGACATCAAATTGTGAGATGTGAAACCCTTTCATGGAATACAGTATATGTCAATAGGATGTAATAAGATGATCTGTCCAGGATCACAGTATCTCTGTGACAAGTGTTTGACACGCTGAGCTATCTTCTAAACCATTATGACACTCAACTCATCAACATTAACTTCAAATTTAGTTATTGCACGTGATCAAAATATTCTCCATAGAAAGGTGAAAATGCAACGTAAGTTATGCTCCATTGAACACATAAACTGTGTATACAGAAGTGTATGCATCACATGATCAATTGATCAATTCAGACCTTGGATGTCAACAAAAGCCAGATAGCATGCTCAGGGCCTCAGCAGCACGCAATACAATATCATAAGGGGCTATTTTTAAAAATAAATGTGCACTGACATCTGTGTATTTGGCAACCAGATGTTAAGCACAGCACGATCAGTATTCCATTTAACTAACAAACTGTAGGACATCGAAAACTGGGCTCCAATCCCATCTTTCCCATTTCAACAATTATATTATACTCGTGAAATAATTTTACTATGTTTGGAAAGTGGGAAGATTTCCAAGGGTCTGGGTCTCTATGAAGCCACAAACTTAACTGAAAAATATTTCGCATAAGAAGAAAGTAATGTCACTAATGTCTACTATATATACTTGAGAATGTGTGGGAGGGGGATAGGTTGGTATTGAGTTTACTTGTTCTGAAAGTTGGGGCTGCTGCACTTTGGGCTTGGGCCATTGCACTATGGGCCAGAAAAGTAAACTTGCCCCCCAGGCCAAATGTTGCCAGCCCTCCCCTGGGGGTAGGTTTGCCTGGTTCTAGCAACATTAAATGCCACTCTTAGTATTGCGACTTAGGGTTGCTGTTGAGGACTTCTTTCTCTTGGTGTTCACTCTGAAAATGACGAACAAGGAGTCAGAGGATCTGAATGACTCTTTCCAGGTCTTGTAAGACATCACACTCTTGCCACATCCAAAGTATGGGGTCGATGATCTCCCGTCAGGCCAGGCTCAATGTGTAGAACTGGAAGAATTCTCCCCTGATTCTAATGAAAAGCTGAGCCGATTTTAGGAAGGAAAGAAGGCTCATTATTTAGAATCACCACCTCTGGTGGGAACATGAGAAAGGATTCAACTACCCGGAAAGCACTGATTTCACCAATTATCCAGGCCCGAAGGAATGGCCACCAAGAGCAAGGTCTTCCATGTGAGGAAACTTATGTAAACCTTGTCTGCTGGTTCGAAGGGTAACATCGGTAGATGCCGTAATACCAATAAGAGGTCTGACAATGGCAGAATTGGCTGTGTGGCAGACTTTGTAACTCAAGCCTCCAAAACAGATGTAATACATAGGGTCCCAGCTCTTCACACTAAGAACCTGTGTTGCAAAAGACCGTACTGTCTTCCCATTAGACCCTGAGCATGGTGGGAGCCAGGCCCATCTGAAAATCTTTGTACATAATATCCGGCACTGCCCACTTGGTTCCTGTATAAGGATGCTGGTTTCTTGCTTCACCTTAGGCTAAAGAGGAAGACCAATGATGCCTATAGGCCTATAACATTGATGGTCATTTGTACTCCTGAAGTTTGAATGCCATTTCATGGGAATTCCCAGTGCCATAAGCCCCTCAAGTTGTAGTTTCCAGGCCATAAGCATCAGGATCCTGATGGACACCTCAGCCAGGAGGGGTGATTTTAGTGAGTACATCCTTATAAGCATCTGCACTGAATCATGCACGCTCATCAACTGCAGAATAGGGAACAATGGTCTCTATGTCCAGAATGGTGCTATCAGCACCATTTACTCACCTTGTTCCGATTTTCCAGATGACCAAGTGCAGAATCGTCAAGGGGAAAAGGCAAGCAAAAGCCCCAGAAACCAGGCATGGGTTAGGGCATCCAGCATCCACGGAGAGGGGTCCCGACAGGACAGATGAACAGCAGGGAAGTAGAGAATTCTCTTGGGGTGCAAAAGAATCCAATTAGGGATAACCCAAGAGATCCAAGCACATCTGGAAGACCCTCGGATTTAAACAGAAATCCCTGGAGCACAAAAACACCTGGCTCAGTGAGTCCTCTGTCTTATTCTGGGCTCCCAGGAGCTAGGCCGCCTCAAGGTGCTCGGGGTTGAGCTTCCACCAATTCCAACATTCTTGCTGCCAGCAGCACTCGATGGTGGCATCAGGTTCCCCCTGCCCATTCCCATAGGCCTTGGTGATGCGATATTCCATTTGTACAGAACCCTCTTGTTCAAAACCTAGGCTTGAAAGTGCCACTGTCACTTCCCTCCAGTTGGATGACTGTTGAGATTCCCTACTGGTCCAGCAGCCCTTCAGCTCCAGGTTTTTGAGAGTTGCTCTCCAACCTGTGCTGCTAGAACAGAACAACAGGACTTTGAGGTGTAGGGTTACTTCACTTGATTGATTGCTCAGGTTCACCCACTACTTGAGAAGGAACCAAATGATGGCTGTTAGAGGGTCGGAATTCTCACAATCCCCTTATACCAGAGATCATTGTTCCAGGAGGAAGTGCAACAGGAGTTTCAGTTGTGTCCAAGCCTCTGGAACTGTCACAGTGCAGGCTCCCCAGCTTCAAGAACCTGATCCATGTGAGGCTGCAGGGTTAAAATGTGTGACTTTTGCAAGAAGGCTCACCCCTTCAGGGTGTTGAAGTGGACCACTATCAGTATCAATGACACCTGGGATCAGGTTGGGTTTCCACCAATTGATTAAGAACCTGTGGGTTCGTAGCACTGTACATTCCCTGTGCAATATTGCTGGCACGTGAGTCGGGATGGGTCTTGCACTAACCAGTCAACCAAGTAAGGATAAGCAGGAGACCCAAAATCGGGGCCAGAACCTGTGTGAATACATGGGGTGCTGATGTTAAACGAAATGGGAGAACTTGGAACTGATATGCGGAAGTCCCACCATGAACTGGAGGAACCTCCAATAGGCCGGGCGAATTGGAACATGATGGTAGGCATCCTATAGGTGTATGGAGGCCAACCAATCCGCTGGCTGGATCGCCTTTATCAGTTGTTGTGGGGTCTCAATGAGAGAAGGGTGGTTCATCATCCATTTGTTGAGAGCTTTGTGATCCAACACTGCCCTGAACACTCCTGATGGTTTCTTCAGAAGGAATAGTAGAATTGAAAAGCCTTTCTAGAGTTCCCCCAGGGAAATCTCGAACACTGTGTTTTTGGTTTTTGGCTTTGTCCTGAATTCCAGGCAATACCCACTGTGTACCACCTCCCGGGTCCATTCATCCGTCACATCCTGCCAGGCCTTTAGAAACATGAGAAGATATCCCCCAACCATATAGTCATTCCATGGATGTTGCTGAAGCAGCTAGTGCTAATTTTGGGGGTTTCGCATAAAGCTGAACCTCTGTCTCTTCCCTCATGGGAAATGTGATGATACCAAAGTAATCTGTCCAAATGAGCTTGATGTAAAAGATTTTCGACAACCCCTGTAGGACAGGGCAAGTCTCTGGTCATTGAAAAATTTTTCTTGGAAGGAGTCCAACTAGGTTCCAAACAGACAGTGTCTCAGAAACAGCAAATTGGTTAATGTCGTTTTTCTGGCTTCTTTGGCTTTCCAATGGAGACCCCATGTATCTTCAGGCCTCAATTGCGAGCCTTCTCCAGAAGATACACCCCCTCATGATATCATACTTTATATTTAATAATCACTGCACCTGCCACTCCATAACTTTCAAGAGAGGTGCAACCTCTGATTCATCCTATTAAGCAAGAACAAGTGCCGGGAAGTACAGCAATAAGGAATGGGTCGCATAGCCGAAATATGCTCCAGCCCACAGAATAAAGCTGACGGTTAAACCATTTCTTTTCAAGGCACAGTCTATTCTTTTGTCCTCTGGATCAGCCAGATTTGCTTCACCTGATGTAAAATGTGCTTGCCCAATCGTGACCGCCGATTGATCATTCAATTTAATAAGCTTAGGATATCCTTCAATGGGGAAGAGTTAAAATAAATGACAAAGAAAAAACGTCTTTCTCCATTTCCTTCCGTTCCTTTAAGGCCACATTCTCCATATCGTCATGGAATGGAAACAAGGCAAGGTAGAGCTTTACACTGCCACAGCAGTGTTTTTGTGTGGCGATGGTGGGGCTGCTGAGAATTACAGATTCGTCCAGACATATATTAACACCACTTTCAAATCCTCCTTCTCAACATATATGCCTGCAAACACTTCACCATCATCTTCCTCTTCTGGGAAAGGTAACCATCCATTTTCCCCATCAGGAGCTTCAACACTATGCCCATCCTCCTCTGTTGCAAAAGGGGCTCTGCTGTGGCCACTGGTGTAATTGTGGTTGGCGGGAGAGAAAAGGCGGATGCCATAGGCCTAGGTGGGTTGGCCCTCAGCCACCTATGACTCAACTAATTGAACAATCTCTTCTTGGGGCATGATCTGCTCTCTGCAATGGCTCCTATGCTTATGGTGGCACTTCCCTAGTCTTCTCCTCCTAGATGATGGAAATCTAGAGGATGAGGAAGAAGAGGTGTACGTCCTCTCCACATTCACCTTCTTGTTTTCTATGGTGTCATCAGATAGTGGCAGGAAACCTTCAGGCACATCAATCACAACCTTTCAAGTCCTTTAAACTATCTGTGCCTTCAAATCCCTAAAAGCAGCCACCTCCTAAAAGCCCAGATCCTTGAAATAAACAGGCGTGGTATATCAAAATGGAGGGCACCTACCTATTTTCCAGGTTTTCATCTCCCCCTTGTAGCTTGGACATCTGGGGGAAAAGTGCATCTCGCACCCTCCTGCCACTCTGCGCTTTGGGCTGCACACCAGCTCGCAACTGCGCCATTAGTTTCTGAGTGCCTGGACTGTCCCTCCACTTCCTCCATCACCCGGGAGTGTCTATGCTAACTGACAGGTACAACCTTCTCTAATACCTACTTGACAGAGTTGCTGAGGCTGGCAAACGCCTAACCCCAAGACGTGTCTGTCTATCTGGAGACAGAAAAACCACAGGAGGGAAAGGGAGGTGCTTTTATCCGTTGTAAAGTAACAATAAATAAAAGTGGAAGAGATCACTTTGTGGCATCTGACCAGAAGGTGGAGTCTTTATGCAAGTAAGCAATGAGATGAGGAAAGGGGGACGAGCGGCAATGATTGATGGTCACAGGATTAACATATATATGAAAGGCTGGGTGAACCTGCCTGAGGTTCAACTTTACACAGCTCAGCTTGCTCTCCCCAATATTCCACAGGCTCCATGGAGCTCACGAAAGGTTCTGTTGCTGGGCTCGTGCTGGCGCATTGTGATGGTATGTGCAGGGCCAATGCCATCTACTTTACAATGCTGCGCCACTGCAAGCCCAGCACCATGACCCTCACACCAGCCAATAGAGGAGTAAGTTCCCATTTTTCTGTGTACTTTTATTTTTAAAAAGAAACTATTCCGGCACGGTTCGTTTTTAAAATAAATGTATAGGAACAGGGAGACTTAAAAAAAGTAGAGGAGTACGGATCCCAACCGCTCCCACCCACTTCGACCACTGGGCACAACTATGATATGAAAATGTTAAACAGGGGCCCTTCCCACACTGATTTTGGAGTTGTTCTGGCAGATAATACAAGCTTCACAATATCTTTTTTGGTCTTCATAAAAGCCTTTGTTACTCTGTCTTCTCACAGAATCTCAGGGTCACACCACCTTCACTCACAGCTCCTAGGTAGAATGGCTTTTCTGGTCTTCAAGCTTTATTGTCTGTGTCTTTTGCCCCTTGAGTACACTGGGGAAACCCTCTTCTGTGGTCTCAGGTCCAGAAGGATCCTCGCTGGCTGTGACTGCATCAGGGGTTGGGCTTGAGCCCAACATTTGTAAAGGCCCAGATTCTCAAGAAAACTGGAGGACTTTGCATAGTTTCCACTGGCTGTCCTCTGAGAAACTCACCACCTCTCTGCCCCAGGGTCCTGCCTATACTACCCAGCATATCACTCTCCCTATCCTCCATGACATTCCACCATGTGCTTGTACCCAAGAAAAGCTTCTATTTCACCTCCCTCCTCTCTTATCTGTCCTCATGCTGTAGCTGCTCCTCCTCAATGCTTCACCACATGCTCATTCCTCCACCCTCCCTAGACTCAGCTCTTTCACACCCAGGGGTTGATCTCTCATTTTATTTCATACCTGTCCCCTTCACTCTTCTTATCTTACTCTTCTCCAGTCCCCTCTTGAGAGTCCTCCACTTATCTACTCCTCTGGTCTCAATCTCCTCCTCTAGCTGCCTCATGCTCCTCTTTTCCTTCTCTTTTCTCCAACTACCCTCCTTCCTAAGACTACTCTCCACTCCTCCTCTCCTCTACTTTCTCCCTCCTCCTTCTCCACTCTCTGAAACCTGTACTACTGCATTTGTCCTGCTTCTCAATACACTTTTATAGAAGGGCATAGAATACATTCTTTGTATTTCCTTTTTGTTTGGGTCTAGCCCAGCCCTAAGGGTACCCCCTTGCTCAACAGGTTTCTGGTCAGAGTCCCCTTATGTGCTCCTGTTAGATTGGTTACCCTCCAGTGATTAACCACTCCCCGGCTGCCCCGGAGGCTAAAGACCCAACACATACTGCTCTGCAGACCAAGCAAGCATAAGCTTGGTCCACCATCTTGGATCCACAAAGTTAGCCATAGTGAGAGAGAGTCTCTGCATAGGAGCTAAGTGTTTCACAAATCTTCAGTGCTCTCCTCATGAGCAAGGGTCTGCAAAAGGGCGTCTCTTCAGGGGCTCGAGTGTGTAACTTGGAGTTTGCTTGCATACAATTAAGCACGGCAGAGCTTGCTATCTGGTTGTCTACTGTGAATGGGTGTTAATAGAGGGCCCTAGTTGGGTCTCTGCAGCCTGACAATTTTCCTTTGGGACTACTTAACTTAGGGAAAATGGGCTTGAGCTGGCACCAGTTGGGGCTAGTGGCTGATCTTGTATAGCCAGCATCCCATAACCCCTCAATGTGGCAAAGCTCTATCTCTTAGTACAGGCATGGCAGGGTTATTCAGGGGATCCTCCCCACTCCACTCTGGACTCATGGGAGTGGTGGCCCAATTGGCCACCCAATGCATCCCCCCAAGGGACAGGCAGGAGATATCATCACACCTGAATGTGTGCTCTGCTGCATCTATTGCCCAAGTTTCTATTGAGATGCATTGGGTCCCACCTGCGCCCATGGTTTGACTTTCGCAGCTTGCTTTGCTGTGACCCACCTGCGGCCATGGTTTGACTCTCGTAACATGCTGTGTTGTGCATCTGACTCATCTGCATCCACAAACTGACTGTAACCTTGCCATATTTTGCATCCGTTCTACATGCTACCGCTGGACTCTCTCTCTCTCCCTATGCTGTGCAATACACTGTGTTTACTGGGCTCATACTTGAGCTAGCCCCTCACTCCATGAGGCGATGCTATTCTAGTCTATAGTCACTCTTACCTGCTTAGTCGTAATTTACTGTCTGCATGCCTGATGTAGCCCCTCATTCCATGAGGCTAGGCTTTTCCAGACTGTAATCACCTTTACCTGCTTAGTCCTAATTGCATGTTTGGTTCCTCCTTAAATGCAGTTTACCTTTTTGTCCTGCACTTTTTTAAATTGTTTTGCATTTATTGTTACCTCTCACCCTCTTCCCCTCCTGCACTCCCCTTCCTCCCCATCTTCACCTTTTTTCCTGTCCAGCACGTGCACATTCTAAATCGTCTCACTACCTAGTCAGGGCGTTTCGTTTTGTTTAGTTCTTGTTTGTTTTCCTCCCTTCTACCCCCTCTGCACTTCCCCTCCTCCCCCTCTCCCTTGCTCTCATGCTTTCAGCAATTGCACGTTCCGAATGTTTCAAGACCTTTTAAGACGGTTTTTGTTTCATACCATCTTCTCCCCCCCCCTTGTATTGATGCGCCTCGAAACACTATTTTTGATGTATAGTGCGCATTACAAATAACCAATAAATAAATAAAAAATAGAAGATGTTTCGCGCTCTGAAACACTTGTGTACGAGCGCGATATAAATAAAATATCAACTCAATTCACTGTTATGCTGTGGTATTGTGCCACTGCTGTTCTCGCTCTAAACGTCACCATGTACTTTACCCTCTGCCACCTAATGAACACACTTTAGAAGTCCACACAAGGTCATAGGAAATAGGGGGACAGGTGGGACACCCCCCAACAATTTTAGGCAGGGGGATATAATGGCATGTATCCCCCTCCCCACCCCCCGACACAAACAGAGGCAGGGGTTTTATTTTTATTTTTCCAAGAAGTGAAGTGATGAAGCAGCAGGGCAGCGTTAAGTAAAATCAGGGATAGACTGGACTATATGGGCGAGAGCGAACATCCCGGGCAGCCTGGGTGATTCCGCTCATCGCTATCAGTCACACTGGCTCTGGCTGGCTGCCTAGGTGTTGCTGGGCACATCATTCGTTTCTGCCCTCGTCTGCGCATTTGGAGAGGGGCACCACCCGGGGAAAGAACTGCACATGCCTTCTGTGCTCCCCGTGCTCGCACATGATGCCCAGTGCACTGCAGCGCAGCCCGGGTGACTAGTTATTTAATCTATCAACATTGTTCGCCTGTTTATTCTGCAAATTATCTCAAAGCACCGTAGAGTAATTTTCAGGGCTGTTTGAAGGATTGTGGGCACCTTATACAAAATGACTCATGCATACCAGGCCTTGAACTCCAGGCCCAAGTACAGCCTTGTATTTGAGGAACAGCCTCATATGTTCAAGTACAGTCTTGGTTGTAAGCGTCATGCTCCTTTGCCAAAAAATGTAAAACTTTACGTCATATGCAGAATCAACCTCATATGGACAGGAATAAAGGATTTTGCCCAGAATCAGCCGCATTTGCCAGGTGTTACTCAAATGCCCATGAATAGACACATGTACTCTCTGTCCAACCCCACCTCAAGGGATACAGCGAAGCGCCACCCTGATTAAAATTTGTCTTTAGCGCATGTCTGACAGATTCCTGTGTTTCACGGCTCAGCTGAACCGCCTTGCGGTTGTGTGGGCTATGCATAATAAAAACTTAAATAAGATCACCTTGGCTATTGGGAGCAGTGCAATTGTGAATGAGCCAGTAGCCAGAGAGATATGGCTCTCCAAGGAAGGAATCCTCATAAGTAGCTGTAGCCAAGCTGCGGGCGCTACCATTGGAATCCAGCTGAGGAGGTGCGAGCGTGTGATTGCATCGCTGTTGCTAAATGTATGTTTTTGGGCAATATGCTTATTGGGCTATCAGAGCATCACATGGCAAGTGAGGGGAGAACGCTGGGGTATGCAGTGTTAATAACAAAAAATAAATAACAAACATTTTCAGTGACACCTGAAGAACGAAACAAATGTTGACATTTTTAATTAAAGTATATCTGGGGGGTGGGCTAAGGGATAAAAAAGTATAGGAGGGGCTGGGGGTTAGTAAAGCAGGGGAAACGGGAGGCTTGGGCGGAACCCCCAATAAACATTTTTTTTGACATGTTTTCGTTATTTAGGTGTCATTAAAAATGTATGTCGTTATTTATGGTGTTGCTTTAAACACATGGAACCGAACGGGAAGGACATGTCCCTCTACAGGGGAGGATTATGACATGCACTCTCTCCCTCCATTCTGCATCTCCTTCCTCACTGCCACCTCTCAGAGGGTTCCCAGTGATGCTTTCTTCCCTTACTACTTGAGGGGTAGGGGTTACCTATTTTAACCAAAAGAACCTTTTGTGAAGTTTGTACTTTTTGTTTACTTGTGCAGGGCGTCAGGCAGACGCATGCTAGGCGCTACTTTGAGAATAGCACACAATGTAGTGGTTAAATCGGTATTACCCAAATTGGTCGTTTCAAATTGACCGTATGGTACAACTGGCCGAATTCGGCCAGTACCATTTGGTCATTTCGAAACAACCAATTTGGGTAATCACTACCAAAGATGGGGAGCAGGGGTTGCGGGGGTGTCCCCCGCTCCCCATGTTTGGTAGTGATTGCCATTGCCTTTGAGTGTAGTGGGGGTGACCCCCGCTTCCGTAGGTCTGGTGGCGGGGGGGGGGGGCGGCAATAAATAAATAAATAATGAAGAGCTGACCCTGCTGCGTCAGATCCGACCCGCGTAGGAGGGACGGATCTGACGCAGCAGGGTAAAACCATGCACGGACGGCAAAAAGGTAAGTAGGGGGTGGGTGGGCGGCTGTGTGGTGGTGGGTGTTTTTTTTTATTAGGACCATTTTGGCCGCAGCAAAATTGGCTTTGCGGCCGAATTGACCACAGTCAATTTGGCCGCGAACAATTGTGCTACGGCCCAAACGTATACATCAGTTAAATCAGGTGATGCGCTCAGCCACTCCTAGCATGTTGTGGCAGCTGGCCACCAACTGACCAAAACTAAAAAGGAAAGGAGCACAATTATGTGTTCATGTAGCACTTTCGGTAGAGTACCGGAAATTCCACCAAAATGTAGCACATGAAAAAGCACGTGCATGAAATTGCTTAGCAGCTTGTTCTCCACAATCCGCATGAAATTCCCTTCATAGTCATATATGCCAATCAGTGTGCCATAGATTATTGTCTGCCAATGCTGCAGTAGATCTGCTGAGTGCAACAGAATATTACATACCAATGCCACAGCTTATTGTACGGGCATAGTATTTACACCCTAAAATCAATGAATGATGCCCGAGAAAATGGAAAATGACTGCATAAAAATACACAGCACAGGTTGCCCTAAACTCTCAAGAGCACCCCTGCCCGCGAGAATTTGATAGGAGGTACCCCTGAAATGAATATGTCTACCTGCAGTATCCACCACCTCCCAATCAGCTGACATGGATGGAAAGCCTAGAAGCATCCATGTATGCATGCAGCGCCCTTACAAAACAACACATACAGCACATAAGAACACAGTAAAGACAAAAGAGCCATTCTAAATGGAAATCAATCATTTCAACTATGCAGGGGTGGACTGGCCAATGGGGAAGGTTTGTGTGTGTAGCAAAGCCCACAAGGTGTCCCCTGTCCCCCCACCCCCCGATTGTATGTGTCTCCTACTCCCCTGAGTCCACATCATTGATACCTTTCAAAAATCCCATCCCAATGGCAAGCGTTTGCTTTGTTAGAAATCCCACCTTTTCCAGCAAAGATCAAAAAATGAAATGCCACTTTTTTCCCACTAACAAATCCCATATAATTGCATCTCGTAGGTCCACAAATGCCTTCACTGGGGTTCAGGGTTAAAGATTTCAGGGTGTTGTGAGAAGGCATGGACGGGAACAAAGAAGTCTCACTGTTGAACTCTTTATAGAATCAATCCTTATTTTACAGATTTACTTGATATTAAATACAGCTAGCTTATGAATCACAGCATGTTTGACACATTGCTTGGGGGGAGTGTGTATGTGTGTGCGGCACATTGTGAATACACCTCTTAGATCCACCTCAGGGTCAGAGAATCTTAACAAGGGTACCTGAGTAACCCACCCCTTGTATATCTCTTCTTTTACAGAGTTACCAAAATATTGCTGAAGCGCTCTATGCCTGTTGCAGATTTGGTGGGTTTATGCGAGTCAATATGCACTTACCAAAACTTCTTACGGGCCGACAGAGAAGCAGCCGAAGAATTCCTGCAAAAACTGCAACATAGGTAAGCCATTCAAATACTGCAAAATCAGAAAGTAGTCGACTTTCAAGAAAATCACCATAAAAACAGACGTAGTCTCAGCAGTATTTATCTTTACAATTGTTGCAACTGCTGTTCTAAATATTTTCATATGCACGTGGATTATGGGGTAATTACACAAAGTCATAGTCAGATATCTGTGTTGCAAATAGTGGATGGTTTTATGGCCTTCAAAGCCCGATTTATCTCATCAAAGACAACAGGGATTCGGATAAGACATGTTTTTTCTCTCCTGGATTGGCTTGTACTACTGCAGCATCTCGTCCCAAGAATGGTGATGGCCTGGTTAAAATCACCCCTAGTCTATGTTCCAATTTAAGATCACGTCGGGTACATTATCCATGTTCAAACAAGACTAATCCTGCCATTTTACCCTGCAATTGTCTAGAAGTTGATGGTGGTGAATGCCCAGCACCGAAGGCTATTTGCCTCGAATCAGTGATTTGCAAAACCAATATGACCTCTTTGTCTTTGGGAAAGTCCCCTGTGGCCTCTCCAAAGCCCGTAAACTCCTTAGTCTCTCTATAGGGGGGAGAGTAGAAACAGAGAATGATAAAACTCCATCTTTTGAACATCTAGTTGGAAAGCGTCAGGTGATGTTTTCCACTGATGGATGAGGGGTCCTAAGTGCCCACCCAACTTTGAATTTATCATGAAATGTGGTGGGATTACAATCAAAAATTGGCGATGAAGACTGCCATGCATTAGTGGTGGAATGCATAATTTTCTTTTTCAGGAAACCTGGACCAATTTCCCTTTATGTCAACCAGGCTATCTAACATTCTTTGTATGGTTATAATAGCGAGGAGAGGAAGGAATTATTTTATTTATTTATTTATTTATTTTTATTTTTGAGTAGGGCGCTACATGCCCCAAGGCCTCGGAGTGCAGCACGAAAGAGAAAGAGCAGATCAGTGAAGTTTATTTATTTAGACATTTATATAGCGCACCGAACCCTGAGGTATCTGGGCGCTTTAAGCTTAAGAATATGGTTACAACAGTTACAAAGTGCCAGGTACACGGATTGGAAAAGCCTGACCTCATGTTGCAAGCAAGGCTGCTACGTCAAGGCATGTAGTTACAATGGTAAAGTCGCGGGAAGATCAAACTAATGAGAGCCCATTGGTCAACTGAATTGAAAAGCAAGGTTTGTATACTTCACTTGAATGTTGCAAGGGACTGAGATGCTTTAATGGCAGGAGGTAGGGCATTCCATTCTCGCGGAGCATGGAAGTCAAAGGTAGCTTCTCCAAATCTTTTCAAATGAAAGTGGGGTTGAAACAGCTGAGGATTATCAGAGGAACGTAGCTCTCGACGGGATAGTTTTAATCACAGTCTCCTGGATAGATAAAGTGGGGCGCACATATTCTGACATTTAAAAGCGAGAGACAATATTGTGTCTTATTCTCTGCCCAACTGAAAGCCAATGCAGCTCCCGCCTACAGGCTGCCACATGATCGCCCATAGCCAGTCCAAATATTGCTCTCACAGCCCCATTTTGAGTGGTGTGGAGGCGGTGGAGATTTCATTGTGAAGTAGGTACCAGTAGACTATTACAGTAGTCCAACCGTGAGTTCACAAGTGAGGATGCCAGGAGCGCTCTATTTACGATAGAAAGGGGCCTCATTACGAGTCCGGCGGTAGCCGTGCCGGTAAAACCGTCAGGCTGCCGCCGGACCCATAATGAAATATCAGCGCCTGACTTGCTGCAATTACCGGGGCATTACAGCCTCGGCGGCCCGACAAGTCAGGAGCCGGTAAAATGTTGATCCCCATTCCTGTGGAGTCCCATACGACTCCATGGGAATGGGGACCACTGAAACACTGGCACCGTTTATAACAGTGCCAGTGTTTCAGTGAAAGTCTGCGGGCGGGTGCCGTTCCAAACACCAGGGCAGACCTGGTGGGCGGGAAGGCAACCCGCCTGCAGACTCGTAGTTTGCCGGTCCGGAAACAACGGTGCCGCTATGCTTACTGGCACCGTTGTTTACTGACCGGCAAACTTGTAATGCGGCCCATGGTCTTATCTGGTGAAGCAACTTGATTACATGACCACAGGATGTGAGCGTAACTGTGATACTTGTTTCTTCATTGATAACTCAGCGTCAAGACACAACCCAAAAGTTTTCACTGAATTACTAACAGCAATAGTAGTACCCGCAATCTCAAAATGTGCATATTGGGTATGGAGCTTCTTCAGGCAAGGACGAGATGCCATAACAAGATCATCAGTTTTGGAACCGTTGAGAGCGAGAGAATTTTGCGCCATCCAAGTCTGTATTTTATTTTAAACTAGATTTATTGTGTCAGTGTCCTTCGAATGATCACCAGATAATTCAAATAAGATCTGGGTGTCATCCGCGTAGTTCGCAAATTTGACACCCAGATTATCAAGAAGATCAATAAAAGGTCTTATGTAAATTGTGATCAACAAAGACGATTCTTGCAGCACGCCACAGGTCAGGGCTATGGAACTCCCCTGAGCTCCAGGCACGGCCACTCTAATGGTCCTAGGACCAAGGAAGGAGGCCAACCAGTTGGCGGGAGTTTCCGTGCAATTGGCTACAGTTAGCAATCTGTTATGTAAGAGTTTGTGATCAATGATGTCGAATGCTGCAGAGAGATCTAATAACAGAAGAGCTGGATTGCTTCTTTTGATGATTTCCATGATGTTAGATTTAAGATCCAGCAAATCGGTTTCTGTTCCATGCTGGATTCTGAAACCGGACTGATGGACATTTAATAACTTGTTTTCATCTATGAAATTCTGGAACTGCAGATACGCAACTCTGTGCAGAATTTTCAACAGATTGGGAACATTGGTGATGGGCCTGTAAATCTTAGGAACTGCAGGGTCCAGTGTGTCCTTTTTCAATATGGCAGTAACCCAAACATCCTTAAGGATGGCAGGTACTCTGCCTGATTCAAAGGACAAGTTAATTATTTTTGTGAACCAGGGGATCAGAGCATCTAGTGAACCTTTCAGCATGTCTGCAGGGCAGGAGTCCCCCAGACAAGAAGTGGATTTCATGTTTTTAACAATCTCTAAAACCTCATTTTCAGTGCAGCTAATAAAAGAAAATGTATTAGTAGTTTTGGGCAAGTATAAATGTGCATTGTTTGTCATAGTAGACTCATTGTTGGGAATTAAGCTGGTCAGTTGCTTAGAAATAGACAGACAGTGACCCACAATTTTATTAGCATACTCGTCCTGAATGGATTGACACCAGAAGGGGTCTTTAGAGATAGGTGGAAAAGGTAATGAATGACTTTCAAATTCTTTGAACATTTTAAAAAGTCCTTTAGTGTTTGATTTCGCATTATCGATGCGTACATTACACGTTTTCTTTTTTGCTTCAATAATGGAATGTTTATATAGTTCTACACTTTTATAAAAGCTCTCAAGGTTGATGGGGCAGGGGTATTTCCTCCATTTACGTTCTAAAGCTCTTTTTCCCCTTCTTGCTTCCACAATCTCATCATTGAACCATGTTTTCTTCATGGTTTCAGTTTTTAGTATCTTGACTTTTTCCGGTGCAAGAATGTCAATGGTTTCCTTAATAACAGTTAATAAGTGAGAGGCCAGGTCAGAGGAATTAACGCTAGCTTCAATATGCCCAAGTTTGGTTGTAATAGTGGCGGAAAAAGCGGTGGCTGAGATGTTCTTAGTGTCACGACATGCTACTTTTACTCTTGGGTCTGTATCAAGTCTGGGAGGGAAGGTTGGGAGCATGATCGAGGTATTAACGAACAAATGGTCTGACCAAGGACAGGGTGAGGTTCTAATAGAAGTACTCTGGACATTATGCAACAGTATCCAGTCCACTGTGTGACCACACTGATAAGTTGGATCCTTTACCAATTGTGCAAAGCCAGCTGCTTCTAGAGAGGAGAGCAATGATGCAGCAGCAGGGTCTGTTAGGTTATCAGCCCATAGATTGAAATCACCCATCATAAGTGCTGGGGATTTAGCTTTGATTGTGCTATTTACTAGTTCCAAGAGCTGCTCTTCAAAGAGCGAAAGGGCTTGGGGAGGTTTATAAAGAATAAGTATGGTGAGAGATGTATTTGGATTGATTTTCATTTTTATATTAAGACATTCACAGCTATCCAGATGCAGATTGTTGGAAGAATAGCAGTCAGTGATCTTTTACAATAAGCGCGACACCCCCACCCCGTTGGTCAATACGATCAGCTCGGTATATTTTATATCCCACAGGCAAAGAGTTTTCAATAGCAATCTGCGCGGCATCATGTAACCATGTTTCTGAACCTGCAAGAATGTCTGGTTCATGAATGGAAATGTAATCTGCAATCTCAAAAGCATGTTTTACCAAGGAACAGGTGTTAAGTAAGGAGATGCTTAATTGATTCTTTAAGTAGTCTTTAGGTTTGAGATGTAAAGTGTGAGTTTCGTTGGAAATCAGCTCCACCCGAGTGATTACCGATAACCCTATAGTACGGAGGGAAGGGGTTGTTAGCAAGTCACGTCCGTGGTCTAGATGAGGTAGCCTCTCGGGCTAGTCCTCATGTCCAGGCCTGGTAATTGCTTTGTTATCTAAAGTTTTAGAGGGGGAAGGGTTAGCACAATGGCGAGCGATAGTTAAAATCGGTAAGCAATCATGCAGGGGTACCGCGGCAGTATTTTCAGAGGCTGCGGTAGACTTAGTCTGGGAGCGTGTTCTAAGCTTTACAGACATATTCAGAAGCATTCAGCAGAAGCAAGGGAATATGGTTACCTTCGTTTTCCTGCTTAAGACAGTGGCTAAGAAAGTAGAAGATGTATGTCAGAGGAGAGCTTCTTACTCTCACCTTACACAAACAGGCACAACCCGGCTTGGTTGCACCAGGCGCTATTGTGTCTGTGGTCTAAATAAGAGCATAGGAAAACTACGCGGTGAGCTGGGAACTGTAGTTCCCAGTGATCAGTGCATGCAGAGTCTTACTAGAAGCTCTGTTTCAAATCGCACTGAATTATAACAAAAAGGAAAGTACAGGTAACACAACAGTCTAAGATCAGCAGGAAGAGTTACGAGCAATTATTTAAAAGCACGTAGGAGTTCCAAGTTAATACATTAAAAATAAAAGCAGGAAGTGCAACAGACAAAACGTCAGGATACAATCAAAGAGGGAGGGAGAGAAATAATCCCTTTAAGGGAGTTTTAAAGATTTTGGTAATCTCAAGATATCAGAGATCAATTTAAAAGGTACCCAGTGATGACCCCAATATACAATGCTTGAAATTGAGATCCTGTGATATTTATGTATTTAATGTCTCCAACATCCACCTAAAATCAACTCCAAAACTCTTAGAAATCTCTCTATGCTATTGGAAATTGTGGCTCCATTTCCCTTTGGGCATGAGAGTTTGATAAGCGTCATTGTGGAGGATTTTAATATAATGCTTAGGAAACGAACGCAGCATGGTTAATTATGGGGTTTTGGTACAGGGGTTCATGTTGTAAATGCAACCCCTGTGCTACAGAGACTTGGCTCTCACTGCAGCTGTCAATTGGGCACTTATGTCAGCTCAACCTGCTATTTGCCACTGGTAGAGCAGGCGCTGCAGATCAGTATACTGATACAACAGGGCACAGGTACACACTATGCTTTTGTAGTGGAGTTTATGAAAGGGCAATCTGATTAGCAGATTACCCTTTCAAGATGGAATTACCTGTATCATTTTATCAATTTAATAAAAATAAAAAAAGCCAGGGCTTCTACACCCTTTCCAAATGGCAATCCATCACATTCCCGCCCAGGCAAAAAGGTTGAGAACCACCCTTATAAGAGTCAGACTCATCCTCAAGGCAATAAAATAACCGGATGTCATTGTTGCTGGCATGTTGAGATACAGACTGAAGCATTATGTCCATTTTAACTCTCTGTAGAGAGATGGATGAATGCCCAAGTTCTGGATGCCTCTCAACTATGGACCAGCTTTTCTCTGATCCAATCAGCTGCCTGTGAAGGTAGGTAATGAATGAGCAGATCAGCAACTTCTGATCTCAGCTGCCCTGAACCTACTCCAATTCCAGTTTTACAGGTGCCTGTCTAGCTTTTATTTCCCTGCCCATAGTCTGGGAGTCCTAGAACTGATGCCCTGTGCAAACCAGCTTTCCACCATTCAAACAGGGTTCGGCAGGCAGAGGCCTGTTGATGGTTCTGTGGTGTCTGCAAAGCCACAGATGGCGTATAGGGTCCCCTGGAAGTTATGACACCTTGTGGGGGATCTCACTTGAGAGAACGTATCTTTCCTCTCAAAACAACGTCAAACCAAGTGGGTCTGGTGTGCCTTTCTTGCCCTATCAGTGCCTTGGAAAGACTGGCCAGAGTACAAGGTTTCCATTTCTAAATGTACACAGGGATTGTAAAATGGATCTGACAACCTGTCGGCTGTCCCAGTTATATCTAAGTGACCAGCAAGGGTGTCAGGAGCCAAGTCCAGTAGAAAACTCCCGAGGCCTGGGTGAACAACAACTCTGGCTGTGCCCTGCCCCAGAATTCTTGGGCTCCTTGATGCTGAACTGGTCAGGGCTTTTGCCTGGTTTTGGAAGAGGCCATGTCTTTTGCTGGGCTTCTTCCACTTTTTGGAGCGGGTCAGGGCCTCAACCTTGCACCTGCCCCCCTGCCTGCCGCAACAGACTTTTTAGGGTGGGACAGGTTCTCTGTTCCCAGCAAAAGACAGCCTGAACGGAGACTCCAGCTAACACTCACTCAGTTATGACAGGCTACTCAGGTCTAAAACGTCCCTATCCACCATCTCAGGTTATTTATCTACGATAATAGGCAACCATGAGATCAATGAACGTGGTGCTAACACAATAGTCACCACAATGGCCACTGGGCCCTCTCTAGCAAGAGTAGGCACCCCAAGGGACTTCAGGCTTTGGCGGGGAGCTACCGGGGACACCAGTCCCTTGCGCTCTCTGGTGGAGGAAGCCTCAAGGTGGAGGTTTCCAAGCGCTCCCAACTTTGCTGCTCTCATAGTTTCCGCTCCAGTGACTGATGTGACTATCTCTGGGTCAAGGGGGCCAAGGGAGGCAACAGACACCCTACTGGAATGTGATGCTTGACTGCAACAGAGTGCAAGGACGTTTCACTCCTCCAACTAAACCCTACCATTTTCAAGTACTTCAGGCTATCAAACCTTCTTACCTGCAGGTTTGGCCCTTGGGTGTACTACCCTACCTTCACCAGTTGCCTGGCAGCTGTGACACTAGAAGTAGTACCACCCAAGGTGGGAGACTGTTCCCCATTTCTGGAGTGGTCCAGAAATGTCAGAGTCTTGGCAGGAACTGATGCCCCCTCAAAGGACCTTGGACCATTCCCACTCAGAGTGAGGGAACTTTGGGCCTATTGAGACTGCATCTGTTAAGATGGCCACACTGACTGCGGCCTCCTCTTCCAGAGGACCATCGTTCACAGTGGCCTACTTGGGTTTCTCCCTTCCTATGTGTGAAATCTTTGTACTGGAAACAACTCCTGGTTGTCGAGTGTGTGGGTGCCTCAGTGCTAAAGGTGCTCACACCCTGTTTTCCGATGGGAGTTGACCTACCACAGGTCTGGGATCTCCCTTTGGGTTTGGGGATCTTTCTTGGATGGAGGGTCAGAACCTCTGTCCTTTCCCTTCTTGTATTTACAATGATCTTTGATTTGGGTGGGTGTGGCTTAGCCTGTTTGTGGACTTGGGTGTTTACATACCTGCCTGCAACCATCTCAGTCTCCACAGGCTTGGTGTCACGCATGTCCACTAAACAGTGGTGCAACTTCATCTCACACTTGTCAAGGGTATTCCCACTTGTGTCTGAATTAGATATGCTCTGAGCTGTGTCACTTTTGTTAACTGTGGCCCATCCACACAGTGACTTTAAGGGCTGGTGTGTAAATGCCTTAAAAAAGGTTTACTCCCCAACTCAGATGGTTGGACTACGTCCTTGGGAATGTGGTGCCAAGGTTGTCCTTGAGTGCCACCACCTGAGATACTTCCTTTACCACTGGAGGTTTTGTGAATCTCCAACTCAAATGAAATACCCCCAGCACCTAGTAATGCTCTGAATGTTCTCAGCAATTCAGTTTTTCTATTATTTCTGCCATGTAGGAGACTCAACCTCTCACAATGCTTGTACAGGCAGCCTGTGCCCAGGCCCTGCTCTATGTTCATCGTGAGCCACATCGTAGTAATAAAAAAATACTTTGGCAGTGACTCTAATGTTGGTTGCACATTGTATTTTGGCTGACTAAGCTGCAGGCACAGTCTGTTTCAATTCCCACTGCTGCCACCAATGTGACAAAAATACTTCTGCCCTGCAGGAGTAAAAGAGTAAGTAGTGGCTAAAGCACCTACTCTGGCCTCAAACTGCTGCAAACCAAATGTGATCCTAATCATAAAGGTAAAACAGCACAGTTAAGAGATATACCTGCTTCGCCTTTTGTGCTAACGTGGGCCAAGGGAAGGCTATACTCTCAAGACGGGTGTGAATTGATTCAGTAGGAACCCAAACAGCAATAATCCCTAATCCAGACCAGTTGACAGCCGATCACAGCAAACAGTTGAACACTGCATTCTGTTCCAGTTTCAGATTACACAGGACTAATGAGCTATTGAATTGATATTAAAAGCGCCATGCAAGACTGCATATTTAAGACATTTTTGAAGACGTGTAGAGATTGACTGCCCCTCATTACCAGAAACAGACTATGAACTTTCTCAAGATATGAACACATTTACGTAGGAATTTTTAAGAAATGCAGCCTTGAAAAAGACCTACATGGGTCGAAACACGTGTCGGTAACAACAACTCAAGTTTCAAATACTTAACAATTATCAATGTTATCTGTACTTTATAATTGGCATTAGTTCAGCCTATATTTGAATAAGGTGCATTTGTATACGCAGGGAGCTTGCACGAGCCTGACACGGTTGTTCACTTTCACACTACAAACAGCAATAATAGAACAGTCCAAAATCAAGGGAATGTCTAATCAAGGTTCTATAAAATAGATTTACTTTAATGAAACACACAATCTGCAAAATTTACGAAAAAGAAAAACACTGAACAAAACCTATCCCTGGGGAAAAAACATGAATATGTACAGATAGAAAGATATAACACTCTGGGACATGAATGGAGAGTGTAAGGCAAGTAAAAACCACAATCTTTGTAAAAAAGGATATGTTCTGGTGCAAAAAGAGATTAAAGTTGACCTAATCAGTCTCTTGGGCCAAAAGTGGACCAAGGGGGCAGTTATCTCAATAGTACCTCTTGCAGTTCTTGAGGGTTCAACAACGTCGAACCAGGCTTCTTGGTGCTGTTTGTCCGGTTCAATGAGGTTTGAGTGTTGCATTCATGTTGTTCTAGACAATGAACAGTGTTGAGCAGGGGTCGAACAGGTTTGTTGCAATTCGAAGTCGATGCTTAAAGAAATGTGGATCATGAGGACCACCAGGATCGGTTTGTTACAACAGTTGGTTTGACTGCAAAAATGCTGGCAGCTGGATGCATGGTTTGACTGGATCAGTCCTATGAAGCATTCGAGGGGCTGCAGGTCTTAAGGGCCACCAGGTTCGGTTTGACGGCTGGTTCGATGAAGAAGAGACTGGAGATTGGATGCAGAGTCCGGTTCAATCGGTTTCGTGTGCCGTTCAAGGGTCGGGGTTCGATGATCCATCAGGGTCGGTTTCGACTTGCGATGAGGGTGCTGGCGGGGTGGGCAGCAGTTTCAAGGCACCAGATGCAATAGAGAGCTTGTAGTTCAAGCCGAGGCAATGACGCTCTCAGCTAGCATGGTGTGGTGGTGAACAGGTTCAAATGTGCAGCTCAGCGGTTCGGGAAAAGCAGTTGCGTCATTCTAGATGGGTAAGCAAATGTCAAGCAGAGGCTTGTGCGGTACGAAGGTGATGCTTGGAGAAGTGCCGGTCATGCGGGCAAACGGGGTCGGTTAGACAGCGCAGTGGCTGGTGACTGGATGCGCAGTTCGAGTCGAGCAGCTTCAGTGCAACGTTCAAAGGTCGCAGTACAAGGGATCCTCCAGGATCTAGTCGACTGTCGATGAAGATCAGCAGCAAAGATGCTGGTCGGTTGACGGGTGCACTGAAGAGCTTTGAGTTTGAGCTGGGGCAACGACACGCTCGGCTAGTGCGGTGCTACAGTGAACAGGTTCGTCCATGCAGTTAAACGGTTCAAAGAGCAGGTGATTGCCAAAGGCAGCTCTGGAGGGTCCTAATGGTTCAATGCACTCGAACGGTCTCAAATTGGTTTCGATGGTGAAAATACAGGGATCCTGGATACCTTGACTCTTGGTTGCTATGATTTCCAATCCAGGGACTCAAGGGTATGTTTTAGTCATTGTTCTCAGGCCCCCACACACAAGATGGTCTGAACCTCAACTGCAGGTGTCCCTCAACACTGTGAGGTCATGGGTACCGTTGTGGCTGGCAGAGAGGCAGGTCTTGTACCAACAGCAGTTCACCCCCAATGGTCTCTGGGGATGGTTGAATGAATTCTTCCTCAGGTTTTTCTTCAAGCGTGAATCAAAGAAGGTGTGGAAAACCCCCTTCTTTGAAAGGCAAATGCCCACAGGTGATTGTACTAAAGCTAGCCTGCTTTAGAGGTCCAATCCCTGTCCTTAGAACAAGTGGACTTTTCCTTCTGACATCACACAAAAACACGTGTCTGGGGATGCTGATGGTACTCTTGTTCAGAGGAGAATTGCTTAGCATTTCGGTGCTGGACTGCCCTTGTGGATGGGGCCAGACTGATATGCAAAGGGATATGTCTGCTCTATAAAGGGTGCAGTGAGCTAAAACGTTGTTATAGACTGTGTTGAGTGAAAGAAATTTCATAGAACACAGTATTTGACCCATGCAGGCTCATTCGCAGTAGAGGGGCTCCCACACTCTTGTTTAATTTATAAAACTTGGGATTTTACCCTAGGTAACCCACAGTAATCCAGACATGGACCTCTTGCTCACTGTGTTGTAGCGAGGCTCAACTTCACCCCACTGAGGAGGCCCAACAAGGCCGAAGCACGTGTTTGGGGTTTGTGATGAATCCAATGGAGTTATCACGGATTCCCCGGTGGTGACCTCCTCACTTGTGGCCAGGGGACAGCAGCCACTAGCTGATCCTAACCCTGGGGGCGGTTAATTGAGGGATGTTCACATGGGAGGAGACTACTATCGGGGGATGTTTTGACTTCATTGGACAGGATGTGATATTCCCCCCTTTCCCATGAGGAAGACCCTCTAATAACAGAGATCTTAATGGCCTATTGTCATTCTGGTCAGGCCCCCACTTTGACCCAAATACCCACAACTCACACATAACACCTTTTGTTTCTGATGTGCCTTTATGTAAAATCTCTGAGAAAAACATCTAAGAGTTAAAAGTCCAAAGACGCCCATGGACTCCAACTCCCTTAACCACTCAGGTACTGAGATGAGGAGAAGGATGAGGGAGTTTGTGCAAAGTGACCGGAGCTTGAAGTACAAAATGCAGGCTAGTTGTTTTTCCAAGTCTTCAGTGTGCAGCACATTTAAAGATGGCAACCGCACTATTGGATCGAGCAGCATGTCAGGAGAAGACGTTGAACCTGATGCTGAGGCTCACAAACGTGAGGCACAAGGACAGGTGTGCGAAGAAAGCCGCTGGGACAGGAGGAGAAATGCTGCGTGTGAACAAGAAGGGCCGTGAGATGCTGGGACCCGCAGAGGAGCTCCTGGATGTTGGCCTGCTCAAAGAGACCGCATTCTCCAGTCCGGGCCGAAAAGGAAAACCGGCGTGTGACCATGGAGTCGCACAGGATGCTGGAAGAATTTCCTCACACACCAAAGTGGAAATCGGGTGAAGGAACCAAATATCAGAGGCGCAAGCAGAATCAGAGATACTGGAAGGAACTAGTGAATCTGCCCAAAGCAGCTGGGAGCCCCCAGGGCATTCCATCAAGTGTGCCGACAAATGTTTGAATGGTTCAAAATTGCTGATGCAGAAAATACCCGAAGTTTGTTTGAATGCAGTCAAGGCAAAGTACAAAGGCAAACCCCAGGCAAGTACAGATGCATGAGATGCCAGTGTGGGGGAAAGGTTTGAGCAAATATTACCATAGACATATATCAAGCACCTCATGGTATATGCTATTGTGGTATAGCCAAAGAACTGTGAAACGCATAAGGAGCCCTGCCAGGCGAGTACAACAGGCAGCTGAAATTGTATAAAGATTCCTGGCAGGGCAGTATACCAGGTGATCTGCAAAGTTACAAGAAATTCTACAGAAAGACTGTTACAGAACGTATTGCGCAAACAAGAACTTTGTGAGTCCAGTGAAGACACAAAGGAACTGTTAGCTAAAGAGACATCTTTGCCATCCTATTTAAGAATCCAGGGCAAGGGGACCGCCCTCTCTATTCAAGGGTATTTACCTTAGAGAACATGTTAAACGTTTCATTTGGAACACTTTTGCCAACATCAACTTTTTTTAATAAACTTTATTTATTTGACTTGACGACACACAAAACAACTAGAGAAGTACACAGTACGCCAGCAGGATACAGACTCTTACCATAAATACAACATTGGTACAGACTAGGCATTTTCTACCCAGCAACAGGTCAGGGTTCCGGTGATAGCACAGATGGAGAATTAGCAAGTATCTGCTCATGGGGTGGTTACAGGTGATGGGGGAGCGGGACCAGGAGATTCAGTGTCTGAGATCGAATGCAAGGCAGACATATAGTTGCGGAACTTCTGCCAGACGTTCCTTGGCCTCGAGTGAAGAGGTTGCAACACACCCCAGGCCCAGTGGTCGAAGTGGGCGGGAGCGGTCGGGAGCGGTGCTCCTCTACTTTTTTTAATTAAGTTTTACTGTTCCTATACTTTTATTTTACAAAGAAACCGTTCCGGAATGGTTTCGTTTTAAAATAAAAGTTTAGGAAGCAGTTGAAACGTAGACCTTCAGCGCACTGAACTGAACATCCCCTTAAACAGTAGGTGTATGTGTTTGGGGGTTTGTATTGTCCGTGGGAGGGGGCGTGTGATGGGGTTTGTGGGGAGCGGGGAAGGCCAGCAGGAAACATAGTTCCACTACTTCTTTTCATGCACTTTGACCACTGCCCAGGCCTCTTCAGTGTCCGACGCCCAGGTGACTGCCCTGAGCCACTGTGTATACGTGGGTGGTCTAGGCCGGAGCCAGTACATTAATATGCAGCGAACAGCTAACAGCATGCAGAGGCCGGCTAGTTTCCTTGAATCGCGGCCCAATTGCGGAAAGTCATGGAAGAGGCATCGTAGTGGGGATGGGTCTATGGTGTGGTCCAATATGGTAGACAATGTGGAGCAAATTTCGGACCAGAATTGTGTCCGTTGCGGGCAGGACCAAATCATATGAATGTATTCAGCCTGGTCGGAGCCACATCTAGGGCAGCTGAAGGAAAGCTCGCTAAACATGTGGTGGAGTCTACACGGGGTGTGATGGAATCTGTGTAACACCTTGAATTGTATCAGCTTAAATCTAGAGTTAAAGGATACATTATGGGTGCGTGCACACATATGGGACCAATGCTCATCAGTTATCTCTACCCCAAGATCATCTTCCCATCTGTGTCTCAGCGCAGTGAATGAGGGGGTAGCTCTGGTTTGTAGCAGGGTAGCAGGGTATAAAGCCTAGACACCTTCCCTCTAGATGAGTCGTAGGAGCATAGCTACGCAATTATGGGTTCGTCAGGTGGTACTGTAGGGAAATTGGGGTATTTAGTTTTGAGAGTTTTCCGGAGAGAGGAGTATTGCAGCCATGCAGATGGTCTCCGTCTAAGAGGGAGTGGGAGATCCAGCCATTCGACAAAGTTGCCTTGCACAAAGACATCACGGAGCGTCAAGAAGCCAGCATCGGTCCATCGGGACACGATAGATTGTGGGACATGTGGGACCCCTGGGAGGAAGTTCCTGAGCGGGAGGTCCCCGTGGAAGGGGTAGGGTGTGCCCAATAATTTCCAGATTTTTGTGAGAGCAAGAGATGTGCTAGCGACTGGATTCACTGTATTAGAGTCAGCTGGAGTGGGCTTAAGAATGAGGGAGCAGATGTTCCGATCTCCAACCGAACATGAGGGGGGGGGTCTGTGGTATTGAACCAGTGTGAAGTAAATTGGGATTGCGCTACCAGCCAGTACCTAGGGAAATCCAGGGCGCCGAATCCACTGCACTCCTTAGGGGCGGTTAATGTAGTAAGTTTAAGGCGGACTGCGCCGGAGTGCCACAAAAAGGCGCTGGTTGTGTGGAGTAGCGTTTGGAAAAAATCATCACCTGGCCACAGGGGAATGTTAGTGAATCGATAGAGGAGTTGGGGCAGTATAACCATTTTAAGTATTCCTATTCGGCCCGCCAGGGTGATAGGGAGTCTAGCCCAGCTTGCGGTTTTAGTGGCCAGGTTTGTGAGATAATTTTGGTAGTTGTCCTCGCGTAGCATCTCAGTGCGACGGGACACCACAACTCTGAGGTAAGTAAACCTGGACTGAGACCACGTGAACCCCATAAGGTCAGAGGGGGGCTGCGTGTTATCAGTGAGCGGGAAAAGGACAGATTTAAAGCAGTTCACTTTCAATCCGGATATATGTCCTAAATGGACCACGTCCTCAAGAATGGGGGCAAAGTTAGTGTCAGGGGAACGGATGTAAAGCAGGGCATCGTCAGCATACAGGGAGACAATGTCGGACTGGCCTGCAGTCCGCAATCCTCTATGAGCGTGTGATTGCCGCATCATGTCAGCAGAGGGTTCCATGGCTATGGCGAATATTAGCGGGGAAAAGGGGCAGCCCTGCCGCGTTCCCCTGGCTATTTGGAAAGGGGTGGAGCACCTGTCCTTCGTGCGCACTCTAGCCGATGGGCCTTTATAGAGTAGCTTAACCCATGATCGAAAGTTAGGTCCAAATTTGCATTTCTCCAGGACACGCCATAGGTATTCCCATGATACAGAGTCGAATGCTTTCTGCATGTCTAAGGTGGCTGCTACTGCCTGCACCTTCGGGCCGATCCTACTGATCACGTTAAATAAACATCGCAAGTTGAGGGAGGTGGACCGGCCTGGGACAAAACCCGATTGGTCAGGGTGAATGATGTGGGGCATAAATGAGGCTAGTCGTATAGCTAGTAATTTGGCATAGATTTTGACATCAGAGTTAATTAGTGAGAGGGGTCGGTACGAGCTGCATTGTGTGGGGGTTTTTCCAGGTTTAAGTAGGACCGTTATCATTGCCTCCCGGAGTGAGGGAGGGAGTATGCCCTTTTCACAGGCCTCATCCCATAGGGCCAGTAGATGTGGGACTAGAAGGGATTTAAATTGTTTATATAGTTCAATGGGGAGGCCATCTTGTCCGGGGGCCTTGCCAGATGCCAGGGAGTCAATGGCCTCAGAAAGTTCCTCGGGTGTAAACGGCCTCTCCAGGGAGATGCTGGTGTCAGTAGAAAGGACAGAGAGAGGGAGGCTGTCTAAGTAGGAGTCGATCTCTGGTATCTGTGCACCATCGACTTTCGAGTATAGGGAGCTGTAGAATGTCAAGAACTCTGAGTTGGTGTCTTGTGGTGATGTGGCCAGTGTTCCGTCAGGTCTCTTTATCGCAGGTATGTTGGGGGCTCCGAACTCTCGCCGCATTAGCCTGGCCAACATTCGACCTGGGCGTTCTCCTTCCCCATATTTTCTTGCCAGATGGGGACTTTCTAGAAATTTAACCTCTTGTTCGGCTAGACTACGGAATGTGTCCAGTTCAGACCCCAGCAATGCCAAGGTCTCGGGGGATTGATCCAGAGCATACTGGGCCTCAAGGGTGGCTAGAGTTCACTCACTTCTCGAGATGTCCGAGCGAATCTCTCTCAAGATACCACTCCCCTTGGAGATGGCAATGGCCCTAATGTATGCTTTGAAGGACTCCCAGAGGGTGGCTTGCGAGGAGACAGAGCCGGTGTTAAGCTCAAAGAACTCCTCGATGGAGGATTGGAGTTCGGAGCTAAAGACCGGATCAAGTAGAGAATAAGATCTCATTTTCCATTGTTTAGCACCATCCCAGTCTTGACCCCAGTGCAGGGAGATGACCACTGGAGAGTGGTCGGAGAGAGTTCTAGGGAGTATCGATAGGTGGGATAGGTGCCTAATCAGTATGTCTGATATGAGCCATCTATCAATCCTGGAGTGCGAGTCGTGTACTGAGGAGTAGTAGGAGTATGTACGCGAGTCAGGATACATGAGTCGCCAGGCGTCCACCACCGACAAGCGTGGGAGTGTTGTTAGGATAGAATGGGCTGCCTTGGAAAGTTGGCGGGGCCTAGAGCCTGATCTGTCAAGGTTGATGTCCAGTATCGTATTAAAATCCCCACCCCATAGGATCGGAACCAGGGGGAAACTTTCTAACAGGGAGGCCAGGTGCTGGTAGAAGTCGGGGTCATCAATATTCGGGCCATAAATGTTTAGTACGGCCATCTTTGTTTTGTAGCGTGCCAAGAGTTAACACATATATCCCCTGTGGGTCCACCTGTGAGTGAGTGCACGTGAATTTAAGACTTCTGTGTATCAGAGTCATCACACCTTGACTTTGTGTGGAGTAATTGGTATAGTACCTCTGGTGTCCCCACTGCTTAGCTAACCTCTCACATTGTTCAGAGCGGGCGTGGGTCTCCTGCAAGCATAGGATTTTGACGCCATAGCGTTCAGCATAAAGCTGTATCTGCTGCATCTTTTTGTGGTTGCCTAGACCCCGTACATTCCAGCTCATGAACGTTAGGTTATTATCTGCCATTCGTATAGAGATGTTGGACAAATTCTAATGCACGGCGGAGTGGGGGCCAATACTGTCCCAACTGAGGTGGACCCATTGCCCGGCCTGTATGACTATAACCTGATACCGCAGCACGTGTGAACTCTCTCGTGGTCGTCAAGACTTTTTCAACATAACTCCCAACCCCTCCCACCCTCACCCACATCCTTCCCCCAAACAGAGGAATGGTAACCCAATACAAAGATAACAACATCCAAACCATCGGCATCAACGCCTGGGGGCCTGATAGCTAAGGCTGGCGGAAATGCTCCGGACTGGGGGTGTATGAGGATATTTGCAGTTCTGAATTAAGTTAACCATTGTGACGATGGAAGGGCACGTGTACTGAAGATCATCAGATCAATAGAAGAACAAGTCAAACTATTAATGCATTGCTGTGAAACACAACAACATCTTATATGCTCGGTCGTATGTGAGCCCGATACTAGGCTAAGGCTTAATCGGCATAACAAAGCGATAATCGATACCACAGGAGTGGGGGGGGAGTTAGCCAGGAAAGTGTTTGTCGATGAATTTTGAGGCCTCTTCAGGAATTATGAAAAAGAATGTTTGATTGGAGTGTTCGATTCTCAGCTTGGCAGGGAAAAGCATGGAGTATTTAACCCCTAAGTCTCAGAGTCTTTTTTGACTGCCAAAAAGGTTTTGTGCTCCTGTTGCACCGCCACAGAGAAATCCGGGTAAAGATGGATCCTTGCCGCCCCAAGAAGCAGCTCCCCCTTGGCCCTAGCCGCCCTGAGGAGAGTATCGCGATCTCGAAAGTTTAAGATTCTGGCTATAATGGGACGTGGAGCCGCTCCAGGCCTGAGTTTCGCCGTTAAGGATTGATGGGCTCTTTCCACTGCAAACTGTGGGGAGAGCTTCAGTGACTCCAAAAGTGTTAGGAGAATGCGTTCCACGTAATCTTCCATGGGCTCTTTGATGACATCCTAGGGCACCCCGGCTATGCACAGGTTATTACGCCTTGAACGAGATTCGAGATCCTCATTTTTTTTTCCACTGCCAGAACCCGACTGGAGAGCGAGGAGACCGCAGCCCGCAGAGAGCCCAGATCATCCTTGGTGGCACCCACCCTTGTTTCAATCTCGGCCACACGACCATCAGTCTTCTCGATGTGTGCCTTTATGGATGAGATGGTGCCGTTCATGGGGCCGGCGGGGCCAACGTGGTGGGCACATCCTCCTATGTTTCAGCAGTTGGTCGAGTCTGTGTTTTTGTAAACATATTCAAGGAGCTCTGTTTCTTCCCCGCACCAGCTCCCTTGGTCATGTTCGGGCCTCTTCCAGAATCTTATTAGACTCTCCCAGCGGGGTTGTGTTCTAGGCGCGGATTGGGGCCTGTGAGTGCGTCCCGATCGAGGGTATGACTCTGCGTAGCCTGTTTATGGTGTCGCTCCAGTTGCTGGCATTGCACGGTTCCACAATCACAGCCCGCGGCAGCCGGAACCGGGGGGTGTCCCAGGGCACCATATCCCTGGGTGTCTTGGAGCAGGGAATGGGTAGTGGGTGTAGCAGAAGAGGAACAGTGAGAAGTGAGGAAGTAAAGTGAGAGACGGAGGGGAAGGAACAACGGAGGTAGAGGAATAGTTGCGGGTACAAGAATAAGAGTGGGAAAGGAAGTAAGATCGAAGGGTGGAGGTATGAAGGTGTAGTGAGAGTTTGGAGGGACAGTGACGTGCTGGGAGGAGAACAGCATCAAGGACCAGTATCAGAAATGGGTAGGTGTGAGAGGTTGTGAAAGGAGGGTGTATGACGCAGGGCGAAAGAAGGTACCATTCCCTGTTCCCAGAGACTACCCAACGATAGGAGAGGGAAAGCTAGAAGTTCCCTAGGGAATCAGGTAGCCATTGTTTTAGGGCAAACCCTGAAAGGAACAGACAGAAGAAAGTTAGGAGTAACCGATATGTAGATTACTTACAACCCAGCAGGGACGTCTGGGGCTGGGAGGTGGGATAGAATAACAGTAAGGGACAGAATTACAATAGAAAATAGAAAACATTTTCACTCCACCGTTATATTCACATCTTTTAACACACAAAAACGGGTTTTGGAGCACTTCTGAGTGCAGAACATTTCACGCCAGAATCAATCTTGAAAAAGCTAACGCTATCCCTAGGTAGAAGCAGACCCTGTCCCTATCAGGGGGTGCTGTCCCTAGGATGACGGTGATGCGCTGCCTATCTAAAAGGAAAGAGGGAGAAATCTATCCCTACTTAACAATATGCAAATGATTATTGCCTCTAGACTTTTCTTATAAAAACCCACACTAGTGGTGACCTATGAAAGGAACAGACAATTATTGTCTCAACTTTCTCATAGTTTGAACATTTCAACGGGGAATTTCATATATGTCTAAGGAAGCCCTTATTTATCCACCCACAGAGCAATATGTTACAAAGGATGTGTGCTTGGTACCAGTGGATATCTAAGATTCCCTGCTGTTAGCACGAAAAGAGCAGAATCTATAATGCTCAGAACACCTGTCACCAGACAAGTGTCGATTTTTTCAAAACCAGTGTCCTATTCGCTTTAGTGGATGTCATGAAAGAAAGAAGTCGACCGCTTTCGATGACTGTAGCATTTAGGGTCATCATTTGGTTATTTGTGGCGAGACGCTCCATCACACATGGCGGCATGACACTTACACCCCCGGCCACCAAAACTATAGCCAAATCTAAAATACAGCTGCCACCAACCTACTCCCTAAAACCAATGAAAGGTGATAAAATCACCCTATGGAAAAATGGGGCACCTGTGTGGCACAACTGGGACTAGGCACCTTAGGGGCGACCAAGTACCATATAGTTTAAGTAAGGTAAAAGTTGTTGCAATGGCAGGGAGACTTCAGGAATAGTCCCTTTGGCTGTCAAAAAGAAGTCAGTGAACCAAAAACCAAAAAAATCAAAAGGAAAATATCACAAACGCAAGGAGCCTACAAAGTAGCCCTCGAATTTCGCAAAATAAGAATTCTGTCTTAACAGCCCATTTTCCCAAAACTGTCTCATTCTTGCAGACAAACCTGAACAAGGGTATGTGTGGAGCCAGCTGTTCATGTATCACACTCTCTGAACCACGTGAACCCTCCACCCCACTGACCAGATTTGCAAGCTCATGAAAGGGCACAACTACATCAGAATGGCCTACAATACCAAGAGCCCATGCAGGTTTGTGAGCCTGCTCGCAATTACTGTGGACCGAAATACAAAGTCAAATGCAGGCATGAAACTCAAAGACTCTGAGGAACTGAAGCACCTCCTAAGATCCCAAAACTCATGGAGTCCATTCCCTTATGTCCCACCCTTCAGCAGTAGCATTGCACAGACCGCATCCTCACTTGGCTCAAAGAGAAAATCCAAAAAGGCAGCCAGAAGACATATAACTTCAGGTCAGCCACCACATTCTCATTGTCACTTGCAAGGAGCGAAGCAACATGACCAATCACCGCCCTTAGGACGACAGACCCTCAATCATAGTCCCATTCAGGAGGTGGGCGACCCATGTTATAAAGCCCGACCAGACCAGATCAGTGGTGTGGGTTGCAAAAGGCAGAGGAAGCTTGTGGCTAGAGAAGGCTTGGAAGTTGGTGGAGGAGCAGAGAATGACAAGAGTGGAGGAAGCTGGAGGACACGAGAGAGGTTGACAGAGAAGAGGTACTGGAGGAGGATTAGATCAGGAGGCGGTACTAGTAAGAGGTGATTTGAAGAGTAAGACTTGGTGGAGGAGGTTATATCCATTACAGTGGGTTACGTCTGAGGAGGATGAAGTGTTAGTGAGAGATAGTTTGAGCAAAACTATTTGATGGAGGAGGTTACATCTGTTGGAGGGTATAGATCTGCAGGAGAAAAAGTGAGCAAGAGGTGATTGGTGAAATTAAAATTGGTGGAGAAGGTTATAACTGGTGAAAGTGGTGATATTTGGAGGAGGGGATTACATCTAGAAGAGGAGATGAGTGTTGGGAAAAAAGGGTCCTGACGACTGTAAACCTAGGATAGAGTAAGAGGAAGGAAAGTGTCAAAAAGGAGGACAGTACACCAAGAGTAAAGAGGAGATGGGCTATAGCGAGTTTGGTAGAGTTGCGGGACCCATTGAAATATCAGAGGGAAAGTGACCAAAAGGAGGTGGGAAGACAGAGAGAAAAGCAGGAGCATAAACTACTAGGATGATCAGCAGGCCATAGCTAGCCAGAAGCAGACAGGTTTTGGCAGACCAGGTTGGCCCAGGGCAGACCGAGCCAGTGGGAACAGGTAGCAGAGGATGACAAGTAGAGTACCGGAAGCTTAGAGGAAGAAAAGGAATATGGTCTCCTGCAGCGGCCAAGGTACACAAGGGCCCCGACTCTCTAGCTTAGCTCTTCCTGCTTTCTGCAACAAGTCAATGAATCAAGATCCACTTTTTGACTGGTAGTAGTCTACACTGGTAGTAGTCAATGGCACAGTATCCCAGAAAGCCCACATCTAGAAACCAAGAGAGTAGATTTCTCAGGAACCCTGGGAGCCCACAACAATGGGGTAGAGAGAGATGGAGTCCGACATCCTGGACATCCAAGGACTGGGACTAAAACAACAGAGCTGAGGGTACAGGTACCCGCAGGCAGCAGAGAAAAGAGACTGACAAAGAGGATCCAGAGAAGATAGTCAGGGAACCAGCAAGCCCTCAATAGTAAAGTTGAGTAGTTTTCTGGAAAAATCCCGTCTGGGTACTCTATTAACTGAGACTTGAAGGCTAGGACGGAGCGCTTGGCACTCACTGCTGGCGGGTTAGTGACCGCCAAGGAGAAGCCCATCCTGAAGGGGTTTTCTTCATTTTGCTTATTATTTAGACCACATTTCCTTTGCTTGGCAATGCTTCACCCTTTCTTGTTTTGTTAGCCCAGGTATTTTCCCAAGAGGCCACCACCTGGATCACTTCCTTCTTGGAGGGCCGAGCTATGCAGGTCTTTTCGGACCAAGCCTCAGCTTCTCCAACTCCGATTGAATGCGGAGTACCACAAGGATCCTGTACAGCCCCCACCCTTTACAACCTCTTTACCCTCCCACTTTTCAGAGACCTAGAAGACTTCGGCATAGCTTTCACAAACTATGCCGAGAACACACACATTCTTCTCCCCCTAACAGGAAACTACGAACAAGACCTCCACACCCTGCAGCTAACATATGCACGCATCCAGGCTTGGATGGCAGCCAATGGGCTCTGCTTAAACGGGGAAAAAACTGAAATCCTGCTAGTAGGCCCCAAAGAAGCCCTAAAAAAACTGAATGAGAAGTATAATTCATTCATTATTGAGAATGCTACCATTACAGCCTCCACATCAGTGAAAACCCTTGGGGTTTACCTCAACTCTACCCTAACGATGGACAGGCAAGTCAGCGCCATCTCATCCGCCGTTGCCCTCACCACAAAAATTATAAATGCAGTAAAACCCCACCTTTCTACAAGCAATCTACTTAACATTGCGAGAGCCACAATTGGAGCAAAACTTGACTACTGTAACATCCTTCTCATAGGCACTTCTGCCAATAACATTAACAGAATACAGATTGCACAAAACAACGCCCTCAGCATCCCCAAGAGAGAGCACATCTCCCAGGCAAGAAAGGACGCCCATTGGCTCCCAATCAGAGAACGCATAACATTCAAAGCCATCACCATCACACACAAGTGCCTCGTCAAGACCGCCCCAGCCTACCTAGTAGACAGAATACACCAGATTCCAACCCACAGACCTAAACGTGACCAATACTCCCACCTACTATCGCTCCCAGCGTTCAACAGAGCTAAAGCTTGCGGCACCAGCTATTAGCTCCAATAGCCTGGAACGCACTACCTCTCAACTTAAGAAGCAAATAATCTCTCACAGTGTTCAGAAAGCTGCTAAAACAAAGTTATTTAGCTAACACCTTACAAATGTACTTTCTCCACCCTGTTCCACTGTAACCTTTGGAACTCTTTCTCAACACTGTCACTTAACATGTACCAACCTCTTCACTAACTATGTATTACCTGTCCTACTGTACTAAGTAACTTGCTGTAACAGTGCCACGATGCCTCCGGGCCGATGGGCGATGTATACATTTAAAAAAAAAAAATAGTAAAAGGTTGGAACAAAGTAAACAGTCTTGATGTCATTCTTGGTCCCATTGTCGGCTTCATGACAAAGGACATTACGTAGAAAATAAGGCTAGCTGTGGAAGTTGAATGGTGAATGAGCGATTTGTTGAGTGAAAACAAATTAAGTTCCCTGAATGTGTGGGTGCTTCTAAAAGTCCTGCTTGTAGCTAAGAAGTACCAGACTGACATGAAATGCCCTGATTTAAGAAGGTTAATTACCTCTATGCGCATGAATGACTTGAAGGTACGAAACAAAACATGGTGCTGGAACAAAGCTGCAGGCAGAAGGGTTTTGATTGTATATTTAGATGTGTTGATAATGTATTCCATGTCCTTCATATCTGCTTAAACAATATGTAAAGTTCAGACACAAACATATCAGGCAACACATCCTTAGATAAGAAATACTTACTAGGCCTGAGGCAATGGGACTGCTATTACAAGCTCGGGAAAATTAGATCAATTATGCTGTGGCTAATTATACAAGCATTGACAAAGCCAATAGTGTTGGTGTTTACTGCTGTTCTTTGCATTTTGCATTTGAGAGTGCAATGTTTCAAAGGAGGATGTGAGAAGGGATGCAGGTGTGCAGGAGAATGAGAAGGGGAATAGAGAAAGGGAGGAAGCCATTAAAAGGGTGCCATTGATGATGAGTAAGAGGGAATATGAGCGAGAAAGAGTGAGATGGTAAGAAATAAAGCGAGAGTGTCAGAGTCAGGATGAGAGGGGATAGAGACAGAAGGGTTAGAGAGAGAGAAGGGGTAGGTTGGGTGGGGTAGAGAGAAGGAGTAGCATGGGTGGGGTAGAGAGAGGGGGTAGGTGGGTGGGGCTAGAGAGAAAGGGAGGTAGGGTGGGGTAGGTTAGAGAGAGAAGGAGTGGGGTGGGTGGGTGAATAGAGGGAGTAGGGTTGGGGTGGAGAGAGGGGGTTGGGTGGTGGGGGTGTAGAGCGAGAGGGGGAGGGTGTGTGGGTGGCAGTAAAGAGAGAGGGGGTTAGGGTGTATGGATGGTGGTAAAGAGCGAGCGGGTAGTGTGGGTGGGGGTAAAGAGAGAGGGGTTAGGGTGGGGTAGAGAGAGGGGGTAGGGCAGGTGGGTGGGATATAGAGAGAGGGGGTTGGGATGGTGGGGGTATAGAGGGTAAGGGTACAGAGAGTGGGGATGGCCTGAGTGGGGGTGGGTAGAGAGAGAAGAGGTAAGGTTGGTGGGTTAGAGTGGGGTAGAGAGAAAGGGAAGTAGGGCAGGTAGAGAGATAAGTAGTAGGTTGGGTGGGGTAGAGAAAGAGGGGGTGGGTGGGTGGGAGAATAGAGGTGGTAGGGTGGGTGGTGGTTGAAAGAGAGAGGGGGTAGGGTGCGGGAGTGTTGAGAGAGAGGGGGTAGTGTGCACAGGTGGGGATCAAGGGAGAAGGGGTAAGGTGGGTAGGGGCAAAGAGAGGGGGTAGGGTGGATTAGAGAGAGGGGGTATGTAGAGAGAGAGGGGAGGGCAGGTGGGGGTATGGTGGGTATTTGGGTGTAGTTTACACATGTAAACTAATAAGAGCAGGAAAACAATTCCTGTCCGATGACAGCTGCTTAATCCTTTCTAGAGCTCTCATCCTATCAAAACGTGATTATTGTTATGCCCTCTACATAGGGGCAAACAAACAAACCATTAATAGAATACAAGTGCTACAGAATAATTCTCTCAGGGCTGCCCTTACCATCCCTAGAAGAGCACACATCTCCGGAATAAGAAGGAAACACAACTGGCTCTCCACCCAAGAAAAAATTAATCTCAAATCGGCCTCCCTCATCCACTAATGCTTAAACAACAAAGCCCCTCGCTACCTAACAGAACGATTTATCAGGAAATACTCCAACAGACCGCCAAGAATAGCCAACCCCAACTGTCTTCAAGTGCCAAGATTCAAACTGTCCACAATTGGAGGGTCCAGTTTCCCAGTTAGGGCAGCACAATTGTGGAATTCCCTGCCGCACACACTTAGATATGACCAAACATTTATCAAATTCAGAATGAGTATAATCAAATGGCTCATAGAGAAAGATATGTAACCTACTCTCACCTACCGCACTAACTTATCCCTGCATTTTTGTTGATTGCTTTGTTAACTATGTAAATATCTGTAAAATACGACATGCTGTCTACATTTATATGCTGCTATACTTGATCTATGCTGCTTACCTCATCCTGTAACACGGAGGTAACTTGTCTTTGCATTTGCTCCTAATTCATGCAACTAAGCTGTAAATTCTTGTTACCTGCGCCCTGATACCTCTGGGTCCGGCACGAACTACAAATAAATAAACAAACAAACAAACAAACAGAGAGGGTGAGGGTAGAGAGAGTGGGGGTAGGTAGGGGTAGAGAGAGTGGGGGTGAGTTTGGGTAGAGAGAGTGGGGTCAGTGGGTGGGGTTAGAGAGAGTGGTGGTTGGCTGGGTGGGGGTAGAGTGGGGTGGGTGAGGGTGTAAAGAGTTGGGGTGTGGGTGTAGAGAGAGTGAGGATGAGGTGGGTAAGTGTGCAGAGAGTGAGGCTGGGGTGGGTGTTAGTTGATTGGGGGCAGAAAACATAAAAAACAAAGAAGCCTTGGGAGGACTCGAAAAACAGATCTGCCTCAGAAGGTAGCGCAAAATAGCCCAAAAAAAACAACCCACAAATGCCCGGAATGGGGTTGGGGTGGGTGGGTTTAGAGAGAGTGGGAATTTGGTACATGGGGTAAAGAGAGTGGGGCTGAGGTACAGAGAGTGTATGTGGGATGGGTGAGGTAGAGAGGCATCCTCAATAGGACATTAAAAAAAACAACCAACCCACACACTCCAGTAATTCCCTGCAAATTCCAATTGAATCTGGAAATAGCCTAATTGTGTGGGGAAATAGCCCAATATTGCAACCATTCAAATCACTGCACAGCTGGAAAATGATAGCCTGGCATCCAACTTGCTTCTTAAAAAGCTCCTGATTGGAGCACATATTGTTAGGGAACTCTTCATTGGGTAGTACGGCACAAGGGTTTGGAAAAAGAAACTTTAGTGATTTGGCATTTTCATGCTGTGGCATTGCCGGTTGCTATGCCAACCAGAAATTCTCAGTTCAGGACCCCCCCCTTCCCTCTTTCTCTTCTGTAACAATGGTGTTGGCTGTTGACAAGGACACTAAAGCAGAGTGTAATTAGTATTAATTTCCATTTTTGGAGTCCGAAGTGCGAATATTGGCAGAATTATAGCACGTGGTAATCCAACTCACTGTAATTTCACAGATTTTCAGCATTAAATTGGAGGATTTGCTTTGCTGAAAGTAAACCCTCCATGTCAAGTTCAAACTCAGAACTTTGCTGTGCAGTAAAAATGGTGGTAATTTCATTACCACCAAAACAATAGCAGTAACAGAATTACCCCCATTTTTTACAGCACTGCCAAACCTGATTGACTCCCATTGTGTTGTATTGCAATGGGCTTCATTTTTTGTAAGGCTCTTATTAGTTTTCTGGAAAAATTGAAAGATTTCTTGTAAAGAATAATTTATTTTATTCATTGGAGTTTAATGCTGTAAACAAATAATGTTTTGATTGACTGGAAAAGGGAATATATGTGGAAGAGCAGTACCACAGGTAGTCTGTAGTCGTGTTGGGCTCCTGTACATGCTCTGCTCAGCAACAATCAGGTCTCAGATCACCTGCCATCAGCAGGCATAGCTATTAGCAGGGCTTTAAGTGGGCCTGGACTAACCAGGGCTGAGACCTGGCAATCTCCAAAAAGTACCAGTGAGCTGGGGCCCTGTTGGGGCGTCACATAAATGCCCTCACTAGCCCTTGGCAGTAATCGAGCACACACGGCCGGCGCTTCATGCTGAAGTAGTGATGCTTTGGCTTGTTCATCTGTTTGGTGGGGAGGAGCGTAAAGAGAGATGATTGATCTCCATTTAAGTTGCTCCACAGCAACCAGATGCTGATCAGGCCGCATCATTTTCCAAAGACTTCTTAGGGGGAGGGGAGAGAGGGGGGGCTGGGGAGGTCGGTGCCGCTGCAAGCACAAAACAAAGAGAGATGGGGCGCACAAAGACAATGATTGCCGTGCGCCCCTGGACCCGCCCACCTTGCATTCACACCTTCTCAGCATTGTGTCTTGCATCAGTTTATGTCTGTTCATGCTGCTGAGGACAGAACAAAGTACTTTCCGTGAATACAACTGTTTTCCATATAAAGGAGGGGCTGATGCGCCCATTAAAAATACCAAGAGCATCATAGCAGGGAATACACACGTATGTGGATTACACGTATTTGACATCTTCGGGTTTGCTACTGCTTAAGAAAGACTCTCAGAAGACTGCTTTGAAAAAACACTGGTCGGCACTTCAAGTGCAAAGTTTGATGGTAAGTCTTGAATGGGAGGGAATGGCCATAGGGATTAGCCTGGCCATGGGCAGTCAATTGGTGGGCAAATAACCAAACAACACCTACAGGCTGTGTGTTCCTCCTCATATGCCATTTCTCCCTATCTGTACTCTAATGCAATAATTGTGGGTTATGGTGTCGTAATAGCCCAAACTAATAAATGGGATTATGTTCCACAAGAGGCTTGCATTATTCATCAATTATAGTGTTTTTTATGCTTCTGATCTTAGCAACCCTGAGTGTTTAGGGCCCTAGTGTTTCACCTTTCCTTTCATCCTTTTCTCATTCTTTTCCCCCTCCTTTTAGGCACAGTTTTCTGAAGCATCGTTTGTGGATTTTGCGTGAACACCAAATGGAATAAATAGCCATGTAATATGGTTGTCTAAAACTCCAAGCTGTCTGTTTTAGGTGGTGCAAAATTGAGTGGCATAATAGTGCTAGGCTGTCTGATTAGTTCATGTGTGGAGGGGAAGTTCGCATTTTGTTGGTAAAGTGTCCTGATTCCTAATATCCAAGATGTGCACAGAGTAAATGCTGACAGTAGGTAGCATTGCCTTTAAGTCAGTAAAGGAGCCTTGATATATGGTAGCTAGTAAATGAACAGGTGGGCTGTTACCTGATGATGTAATACTTACCGAACAGCCACAGCTTAACTCTACCACTAACAACATGTGAGACCCATTGTATTCTCAGCATAGCAGAGGGAAGAGCGCTTGACAAACAGATGGCATCCTTAGCCAACGCCTTTCTCCCACCCACTGAGTTGAACGGCTGGGGATCTCAAATAAAAAATGGTCCAAAGGTTGACCATATGGGGGCAGAGGGCGGGAGCATCTGTGTGGTGATTTTGGGCTCTATGTAACAGGAGCTTCTTGCAAGGAGGTTTCTTTTAAATGCCTGAAGTAGTGCTTTCCTGGTCATTGTGGTGGCACCTACCAATTCCTACCAATAAGGGCTTGCTTCCTCCCATTGCCAGTGCTGATTGGAAGCAAATGAGCTTTATCGTGCGGGGCCAATGAGAGGATGGTCCTACTGAAAACGGGAACATACGTGGGGTGGTCCTTGTCATGTTGACGTCTCCAGGACAACAGGGGCGACACCTCACGCAGACCCTACAGCCCAGACAGATGCTGCTCGTGCCCCAGCGGCGGCCATCAAGAAGAGAGAACCACTAACAACCCAGATTCAGCAAGTGAACGCTTTCCAAACAGAATGTCTGGTCAAGACGATGGACAGGGAGCGCAAGCTCAAGGGAATGGGCCCCCAGCGGCGGCAGCACCAGATCACGTGCCATACCAGCTACCAGACACACTGGCAGCCCAGATGCCCGGAGCATTTGACGTGACAGATACCAGCAACATGGGTCCCAGATGGACCAAATGGATCAGGGACTTTGATCTCTACATGGGAGCCACAGGACCAGTAGCAGACGCAAGGCAAGTGTGCCTCCTTAAACTGGCTGTAGGCTCTGCCACGCGTGACATCATCGACGAAATGCCCCAAGATTCTATAGACTCAATCCAAGATCTCAAAGATGCGCTGGCAGCCTATTTTGCGCCACACACCAATGTTGACTACGAAAGACACTTGTTTCACAGCACCAAACAGGCAAAAGGGGAGACCGTGGATGCATATGTGATGAGATTACGCACCAAGCTAAAACACTGCGACTTCGCAAACTACTCTAATACGGAGGCCCTGAGGTCACAAATCATATCAGGGTGTGAATCACAAGCCTTCCGCAGGAAACTACTCCAGAAATCGCGCACACTCAAAGAAATCCTAGTGCTAGCAAGGGTTGAAAGGACCATTGACTCTCAAGTAGAAAGCTTTGGGAACACCAATGCCGGAGAGAACCTAAACAGACTGCAGCTAGAGAAGAAGTCGGAAGAACCTTTCTGTTACAAGTGCGGGTTCGAGTATCCGCATGAAGGAACATGCCCCGCAATCGGGCAACGCTGCACCTCCTGTGGCGAGGAAGGTCCTTTCAAAGCAGTATGTAGGCTATTTCGAGTTCGAGGAAGAGACCGACCCAAAGACAATACGTCCCACCCAAGAAGTCGATACGGGGGGTCATCTAACACCAACCCAGCCCCAAGCACCTCCAACACCCAGAACCAATCTCCGGGCGACCAGAGAGACAGAGACTTGGGGGAAGACCGACTGAAAAGGAGAGAAAGAAGGAGATTCGTAATGCCCGCACGACCCGAACGCAGATCAAGAAGACACGTGTGATACTTGGTGGAACAATCAATCCCCCTTCGAGTCTGACCCCAGCACATCGGGGAGTGACCAGAAAAAGAAGGCATACGTCTACGCCCTGGGCAACCCCACGGCGACAGCCCACAGTCCGACACTCATCATTAAACTACAAGAAAGACCAACTGAGTTGTAATGTGGTAAGTGAGAAAATCTACTCTGAACTGACCCAAAAACCCAAGCTCCATCCAGCTACTGTTGACATATACGCCTACGGAGCCAAGACACCCTTAAAATGCTAAGGACAATTCAGTGGGCTCTGCCGCTACAAAGGGCAAGAAGTTCCGATGCACGTTCTGGCCACAGAGACAGACAGCGGATGCGTTTTGAGTTTTAAGGCGCGCTGACATGGGCCTAATACACATACTCTACAATATAATGGTCCACAAGTACATAGACCCAGTAGAAATGATAAACAATCTATACCCAAAAATATTCAAAGGAATCGGAAGACTCAAGAACAGGCAAATCAAACTCCACGTAAACAGCTCCATCCGCCCTGTAGCTCAGCCATACCGCGGAATTCCAGTTAATATTCAAAAGAAAGTTGAGGACGAGCTCCAGAAACTACTGGAACAAGACATTATCGAGAAAGCAACTGGTCCCACCACATGGGTATCTCCAATCGTCCCAGTCCCCAAGAAAGGATCCGAGGCTATTAGACTATGTGTGGACATGCAACGCCCAAATCAAGCCATCAAAAGGGAGAGATATCCTGCGCCCCGGATCACAGATATGATTCACTTATTGAATGGGGCGAAAGTCTTCTACAAACTTGACCTGCAGAAGGGGTACCACCAGTTGGTACTACACCCTGAGAGCCGCAACATAACAACTTTTGTCACCCACGTCGGCCTCTTCAGGTACAAAAGACTAAGTTTCGGGGTGTCCTCTGTGGCGGAAACATTCCAGGCAGAGGTCCACAACATTATAAAGCACATCCCAAACTGTCTCAACTATTTGGACGACTTTCTAGTATTTGGAACCGATGTGAACAAATATGATGAGACTCTCATGAAAGTCTGCAAGGCCCTACATGATGCCAATCTCACGCTAAACAGGGACAAATGTGAGTTCCGCAAAAACACACTAAAATTCTTTGGTCATGTCTTTTCGGAATCGGGAATGACCCCAGACCCGGACAAAGTGTCGACCCTGAATGACACTTCCGCCCCAACCAATGTGTCTGAACTTCGATCCTTTCTGGGCCTAGCGAGCTACTGCAACCGATATATTTGGGACTTTGCATCGGTCAGCGAGCCGTTAAGGAGGTTGACACATCAGGATGAAAAATGTGAGTGGTCCAGCGACTGTCAAAAGGTCTTCGAAACAATAAGGGAAAGAGTTGCGCAAGCGGAAAACATGTCATACTATGACCCCAATAGGAAGACGGAGCTGACGGTCGACGTCAGCCCCGTGGGCTTGGGAGCCATCCTAGCACAACTCGATCCGCGGGACTCCTCACAGAAACACATAGTGGCCTACGCCAGCCGCAGCCTGTCCACCACCGAACAGGCGTACTCTCAAGCAGAGAAAGAGGGACTATCCGTTGTATGGGCGTGCAGGCATTTCCATTTGTTTCTGTACGGGAAACCATTCCAAGTCGTCACCGATCATCAAGCCCTACTATTTCTGTATGGCAATCCACAAGCCAAAATGTCTCTGCGAATCGCCCGGTGGGGGCTAAGACTACAGGACTATGCATTCGATATCATCCACAGGCCAGGAAAAGGTGAGAACCCTGCCGACTTCCTGTCGAGAAGACCACGGGGGGAGAGCACACCAGAACCATCGGTGGCTGACAGATACCTAAGATACCTCATCCACCATACCACACCGGAGGGTGTCGATATGGAAGAACTCGTCAGAGAGACGGAGAATGACCCAGTCTGTCGCATCATCTGTGAAGGACTAGAATCCGGACACTGGCGAAGAGCCAAAGAAAGGGGGACAGCCGCAGGAGGCCAAGCAAAAGAGGACGTGGAACGGCTCTTACTAGTGAAAGAAGAGCTGGCAGTGTCGGAAGACCACCTGCTGCTCAAAGACTGCAAACTAGTGATCCCCGAAGCCATGAGGGCGAAAGTCATCAATCTAGCCCACGAGACCCACAGGGGCATGGTCTCCACCAAACGCATGCTCTGCCAAAAGGTATGGTTTCCTCACATGGACGCCCTAGTTGAGGCCGCACTAAAAGCGTGTCCCACATGCTGCCTCATCACTCCAAATCGGCACCCAGAACCCCTACTCATGTCAGAGCTTCCACAGAAAATATGGGAGGCCGTCGCAGCCGACTTCTTTGGACCCATCGAAGGAGGAAAGTACGTCTTGGCCGTGATGGATGAGTACTCACGATATTCGGATGTGCGGCTGAGATCATCCAATCACGTCATCCCGGCTCTCGACCACATGTTCTCAGCTTATGGAGTACCTAAAGTGCTCAATTCACCCAATTTGCAGACTACCTCGGATTCCATCACAGAAAGGTCACTCCCCTGTGGCCCCAAGCCAACGGGATGATCGAGCGATTTATGGCCAATCTCAAGCAAGTCCTGCAAGTTGCACGCTTGACAGGACAGCCATATGAACAGGTATTGGCCCAGCTCCTGAGGGATTACTGAGGAACACCTCACAGCACGACGGGGAAGACCCCTGCCGAGCTAATGTTCGGGCAAAACACGCAAACACGCATCCCCCAAGCTGAAGCAGGTAGCCCACGTCCCACTCTGGACCCGGAAGTCAGAGAGCGAGATGAAGCAGCCAAAGCCCGAATGAAAGAGTACGCCGACACCCGCAGACGGGCGCAGGCATCCCAAATTGAGGTAGGAGACGTGGTGGCAGTACGTCAACCGTTAACCCACAAGCACACGGCTGCTTTTCGAGAAGAGCCCCTTCTTGTCACACAAAAGAAAGGGTCGATGGTCACTGCCCAAGGGTCAGGAGGACAGGTCACGAGAAACTCGTCCAATTTCAAAGAACTTCCACAACCAGGAACTAGACGTCTGAGTGGGAGAGTGCAGGCTCACCTAGACTATGAATCTGACGACCCGTAGCCTAGGGGACCAGTGGGACTTGGATGAACCAGAACCGGACGAAGGACCAGAACACACCTAAAGCGGGGTGTCACCGAGGCCAAGCCCGGCACTGCCGCAACGAGCCCGGAACAGATCTCGTCGATGGATCGAGGAAATGGACTAGAGCCTCATCAGACCGCCGCCTGTTGCGAAGAGTCTGGTAACTGTTTAAAAATGGGGGGAGATGTCATGTTGACGTCTCCAGGACAACAGGGGCGGGAGGGAGGGAGGGAACGGGGAGGAACGGGAAGTGACGCGGGATGGCGGGGAAAGTCAGTTGAAGTTGTATGTTGAATAAAGACGCACGAAGTTTGCAGCTCTCCGCATCCGCCTCTTTATTTTCTGCGCCACGCGCCCCGCATCGCGCCAGACCACAACAGTCCTGCCCTGAGATGTAAAGGAGAGCATTTTACAAGGATATTTCTTTTTGGTTCTGAAATCAGTATTCATTCAGCTGGTCACTTGGTGTGGTATCTACCAAACCATGGGCTGCTTCCTATTACCACCGAGTGGGTCCCACTAAAAATAAAATTGCTGTAAATAAGTGCAAATTAAGAGCACTTGTAATGCAACATTACAATTGCCTAACATTCTCTTTGACAAAACATTTCATGTCACACGAAATGCTACTAAAGCACAGAACAAGTATGTGCTAAATAAAAACGATTACCTCTGCATTTTATGTGATCCGGCCATTAGTGATGTATTCACGCAATCCACCTTAATAAATGGCACATCTCTGAGGCAGACATGGCATTGCTGTTTTTGATGAACATAGTAACTTGGATAATGACAATGTGTGTTGTCATGAACATAGTAACTTGGATAATTACAATGTGTGTTGTCATACAGCGTGTCACTCCAAATTGCTTGTGTCTGTAAGCTCTGTTATAGCAGCTTTTAGTTTTTACTCAATGCATTGCTACTCAGTTTATTGACACCTGAAGAATAATCGACTGATCAGGTCCTCTGCAGGATTCAAACTTGGGAGGTATACCCTGCTACATGTCAGAGACGAGCATTCATCTCGTGAGCTACCCCCAATAGAACTCAACCCTTCTGCATTGATATGATATGATATGGCATTTATAACGCGCCTATACACAAGTGTTTCAAGGCTCGAAACTTGATAACTCAACCACACTGCATTGATATGGTTTTGCTAAAGTAACGGCAACATGTGAAATACAACATTTTTCGAACGATTTACTGCTTTCAATGCTGGGGACCAAAACTGTTCCCATAACACTGGATCTGTGTGCAATTTGTAATAATGTAAGAAATGTTTGTGCATATTTTCTACTGACCATTGGTGGTGATGCCCTATCATGGAGTCATTGGGACTGATTCCCAAAGCATTTTTCAATGGGAAAACGCTTTGGGAATCAGGCATTGCCTGTTATTAAATAAAGAAATGATTGTGGAGACTTTGGCAGCGGTGTACCAGAAGCAAGAGTTGAATCGCTGTACTTATGCAGCAATGGTGGCTTGTGTATGTGGGAGCAGGCCAGAGCTGGTATGCCCCCCCCCCTGTGTTTCAGAACGGGCTCTGCCACAGTCCACCTCCTGTAGAAGGTGGCACTGGCGAGCTCGAGAAGAGGAGACATACCGTGCATGAAGGCAAAGGGGGGAGGGTTGGGTTCGAGGAGGTGGGTTTCCCTGTGTCCAAAGAGAGCCGAAGGGCCAGGGAACTGGAAATGTTCGGCATACAAAAATTTTACCCATTAATGTCTAGAGATGCCACTGTCGGGATTAAAATAAAATTGGCAGTGGCAGCTCTAGACATTAGAGTGTGGCACACAAGAGCAGATTGGGACGTCCCCAGCAGCCCGGGAAGAAATGTGTTTTTAAAAAAAAGTCTATTAGTTAATAGCATACAGTCAGTCTCCACATATAAACAGCAGTGAGAGATACATATTCACCAGCCATGTTCGCTCTGTGTGTATGCAATAGGTGTGAGGGGAGGAGGGAGCCTGCCAGCTCCACAACAGTGATGATGCGACACACCCACCATCTTATCCCTGAGCAACCAAGCAGAGTGGAGCACAATGTTTTCATGGGGCTGGACAGTGAATGCAGCAGTCATCTTGAAAATGAATGTTTGTGACTAACTGCTATGGGTCAGTTACTAACGAAAGCAAAATGTTGATGATTAATACACAAATCTGTGGAGCTGTTAACACGTTACAATTTGGAAACTTGTTTTAACGAATACATATTCTCTTTGGAAATCTAAAATATTTTCAAAAATATGAGCAAATGTGTTCATAGCACGTAATGAAAAAGTAACATTATTTCTAAGCCCTACATTTCAAAACCAATGACTTGGTTTTGGTGAATCAAGGATTTTCCTCACGAGCTAACAATTAAGTGCATCTCCAATATGGCCACCATCATGGCAGAGCTCAGACCTCAAAGATTTCCCATGCAGAGAACTTGTGGGCGGGGAAAGGCAGAAAGGGGTGGGAGTGCTTAAACAGTGAAAAAACAGAACTTCTACCCATCGGCTCACCAGAAACACTCAAGTAACTGGATGTGAAATACAATTCATTCCTGATAGATAATTCCCCTATCCAGGTATCACAGGTTGTAAAAACTCTGGGAGTCTATCTAGACTCTAACCTCACAATGGTTAAGCAGGTCAACGCCATCTCATCTGCATCGGCCTATCACTCGAAATTAATCACTGCAGTCAGACCATGTCTGACACAACAAAACTGCCTCACCATCTCCAGAGCAATAATTGGGTCCCGACTCGACTATTGCAACGCACTTCATCTAGATACCTCAGCAAAAAACATCAGGAAACTTCAGGCGGTACAAAACAATGCCCTCAGAGCAGCCACTGGCATTTCAAGAAGAGACCACATTTCAGCCACTACAAAATCTGTTCATTGGCTCCCCGTCAAGGAGCGTATCATCTTCAAGATGCTTGCTCTAACCCATAAATGTCTCAACAACTCAGCACCCCGTTACCTCGCCCAGAGACTCTCCCTACCGCTCACTGACAGACCCACCAGAACAGCCTACACTAATCGTGTAGCCATTCCCAAAAGTGTCAGGGCACGAGCAGGAGGATCGAGTTTCCCAGTCATCGCAGCCACCAACTGGAACTCGTTAGCGCCCCCACTGAGAAGCATCGAATCACACACTGTATTCAGGAAAGTAATTAAAACACTGCTGTTCGTGTAATACGTGATGCTAATTCCCTCTGCTATCATGTATGTATCATATGTATATGACTGTAACCTGGTGTTAATCGCCCTGCTAACATATATGTATCATATCTTATGTATATGACTGTAAACCTTTAAGGCACTTGCTACATGTAACCTACGACTGTGCACGCAACTAAGACATCTTCTTGAAACAGCGCCTCGATGCCTCCGGGCTGTAGGCGCTTTACAAATCCAAAAATAAATAAATTAGCCATAAGTCAAGGAATGGGTTGGCTTATTACCAAACAACAGTGTATTCCTCCTCAATGTCATTTCTCTGTGCCCCTGTCAAATGCCCTTCTCCCTATGTATACATGAATCAGTATTTGAATGCAATAGTTTGGGCTTTATAGGTTTCGCAAGCGACACCAGATAGCCCAAACAAAAAAACAGGACTATTTATCTTGTGGATGCAGACACTGTACAATGCCACTTCATCTAATCAAACAGCTAAAATATAATGTGCAGTGTCCAGATGGCAGAAGCTATGCTGCAATAAGAAGCATGTTATAATCTCTTCTGATTGACAAAAGAACTTGTATAGAGATGTATAGATCTTTGATCTGGTGAGAAAGCTCTCTACATCCAGCACTACTCATCCGCTTGCTCGCTGATACTTCCTGTCAGAACACTGCTCCCGATATCTGAGGTACCTCGAAATAAAAAGGCCACACAAATAATATACAGTGACCCCTGAAGCACAGCAGAACCTCGCGCAGACATATTTCCGAAGCTCCCACACCGTACTTTATACTGGCTGGAGCCTTTACTATATCCGATTTGCCAGGCCTTGTGGTCGTGAAACAGGTGTCGGCAATGTACTATGAGAAATTTTAAAAAATGATCAAGCGGTCTACTGCAGTTGAAAAACAAATATATTTTCTTGGAACAAAACATGGCAATTCTAGTACATATCTTTAGACCCTGAGAAACCAACATGTTCCAAATCCAAGCAGGTTTTTATTACATGGTGTGACACTGGATACCAAAACAATTTTGTATTCAGTGTGGTGTGGTGTTCGCTCCAACTCTCCCCATATAAACATATTAAAGATAGTCAACTAGAAACCCTATTCGGAAGAGAACCTACAACCTCAGTTCCAATATTTTCACAAGATTTTATGCAAACCAAATAAGAGTGTTTCAGAGACTCTTTTTACTAATTCTTGCATACATACAGTGTAAAATAATGGCTAACTAAAAGTAAAGTAGTTAACAATGGAAGTTCAGCCATATCAATCTAATCTTTGCTTTTTTGTCTCCCATCCCTAACAACCAAACCCTGTGAAAGTAGAAAGGGCTGCATCAAGAAATGGGAGTGGCTGGGTGCTAGTCCTCTGGCCACGGAAGTAAACTGATCATTATGCCCTAGTCGAGGTCTCATTCTTCCCATCCCATGGCACAGGTGTAACATGTGTTGCTTCCAATACCAATCTGTTGCCTCGCACTGGTAGAGAATGAGACAAACTCTGAAGAGCTCAACACGAATCAGGGGTTGCTGCATTAAAATAAAGGGTCAAATCAGTTGTGATTAGTCGATGCCCCTACAAAGCTAAATTGTTTGTGAATTCGAACCTAGCCTGAACATGCTGGTTTCTCAATGACCTAAATCCATATGAATCTAAATAAAGGCAAGATAGCAGAGTATTCAAAAATGTAAATTAAATAAAACAAAAAGAATAATACATTTTAGAATATAAGCACAAACTGGTTAAGTAGACCGTTTTTCGAGCTAGGTTCTGACAATGATACCCTTAAGTTCAAACATTTTGAATCTTGAATACAATTTTTTTCTCCAAGTTTTCCGTTCTAGATAGTTTAAATAATTCGATCCGATTTGTACTCCCATTGTTTGGATAGGTTCAAATCTGATTTTAGCAGGTGTGCTCATCCCAAGTACATACAACATAGGAACCTCTAGGGAGCTAATTGAATTGCTCCATGGCGGCTGGGACCTGGTACGTTTGCACTCATGCGCAGCCAAGTACCTGCCACCAGGTTTTCGGCATTTGCACAACTTGGTGCAAAAGGGGAGGGCAAAAGGCAGCATACAAGTTTGTAAGCTGCCATTTGCCCTCTCTTTTTGCACTCTGACGCGCAAACTGAATAAACGCCACCTGCTATGCCTGACAGGCAGAGTTTATAATGGATCCCTTCGGAGTCCGCCTCCTTTATGCTGGCTTAAAAAGCCGGCAGACTCTATAGGGATCACCAACATTTGCGCCCGCCGGAAAATGCATGCTGGAGGATTTGTATGGCACAGAGGAAGGGAGCGCGGGAAACGTAAGGCAGCACCGGAAATGCAAATTGCGTCCCGCCCTTCCTCTCCGCCATACAAATGCAGGAAAATTAGCTGTGGTGGGAATTTTGCGCTGTTGATTTCCAAAACGCGGAGCTCAAAATGAGTCCTTATATGTTTTACATACAGGTTAAAACTGATTCTTTTGATATTGACATAATGCTGTGTTTAAAAATTACATCCTTCCATTGCGGAGAAGGAATGAAAACCAAAATCACTTTTGAAGAGGCGAGAGGTCGCAAATTAAAGTTTTATTCCTAGGCCAATATAAAAGAGGCAGGGAAGGTGAGAGAAGATGCAGTGTGAATGAAAGGGGTGCTAGAAGGCGGTATTATGAATCATCAGAATCCGGAAGGTGTGCAGCCCATATGAAGAAATAATAGTCCCTTGTGGCTTCCTGCGCTGTAACAATAACCATCCTAATGTTACATGATGCCTTGTCTATTACTGCTGACACAGGGTATCTCCCTTTTTTCTTCCAGCCTGCTGGAGATCATGGGGACCTCTTCTACAGCCACCCAGTTGGAGATATGCACCAACTATGTCTGTGTGTTGGCCTGCAAGTCAGTGTGATAAAGTGACGGGGCAGACGATAATCACACTTTCAAGTCACATTTGTGTATTAAAAATTAGAGGCACACTATGAGAATGTAATGTTTCTATATTCTTGAGCTGTATCATTAACCTGACACACTGTTCTACAAATTCTGCCTCTTCACTATTTGCTTTTCTAGCATAATGTCGTCCTTTAATCTTCTCTCTGACCTCGACATGAAGACCCTTGTTTCTAAAGCACACCCCAATGCTGCCCCTCCTGATCCTCTCCCTTCCTCATTTATTCTCAAAGTCTATCCTCTTCTTACCTCACATCTCACTGTCCTCTGTAATTCCTTACATTGCTCTACATTTCCTACTATCTTTAAACATGCTTCTATCTTACCAATTTGAAAAAATCATCATTTGACCTTTCTTTGCTGCCTTTCGTCCTATTTATCTTCTTCCATTCTTTCCAAACTTTTGGGACTTGCAGTGAACAATCAGGATTCATGCCCTATAACTCATTCTGTACCCCATCCTCTTAATAAATCTGGATTTCGTCCCTTCCATTCCACTGAATTCGCCCTCTTTTCTGTTTCTAACTCATTACTCTCTGCTCACTACTCTAACCGATCTGCATTGCTCATCTTGTTTGGCCTTTCTGCAGCTTTTGACACCATGCATCACTCTATTCATCTTCGTTCTCTTTTGCATCATGGCTTTCAGGGCTCTGTGATTGATCGGTTCTAGTCCTGTCTTACTAACTGCACCTATTCAGCCACATGGTCTGGTTCTCTTCGACTCTTCTTTATCGTTCTCTCCACACATTTCTTAGGTCACCCACTCCTGCAGCTTTTATCTATATAATGTTGGACGATCTCATCCTTTTCTTTCTCTCCATGGCACTCTTGTCTCATCTCTCATTGGCTCTCAGCTGTTATATTGTTTTACTCTTTTGCTTGGCCTCCCTACCTACCAGCTTGCTCCTCTTCATTGCTATCTACTACTTCTATTTGTCATCTTTTTCGTCTCGCCCCTTCGGGCATACTTTTATGTCACTTCAATAGATCTCCTTTGAATCACGACTGCGCTTTCATTTTCTCTGTATTGTTTTTATATGTCTTCATATTATAGCTTCGACCTTATCTTTCTGCTTTGATCCCCTTTTATTTCTCCTTCTCGATACCATCAGTCTCAATCCTTATTCTTGCACACGGTCCGACGTCCCTCATGGGCTCAATCCTGTTTCCGCTCTTTTTCGCTCCCTGCCCATCATTATTGGAACAAACTTGCTCTCTTTGTTCCGCTCTCATCTAAAGGACTGTTTGTTATCCTCATAATGAATTGATTCTACTCATGCCTCTATGTACCGTTTTGCTTTTTGTTAAGTGCTTTGACGTATAGCGCTATATAAATTCAATAAAATACAAATGCCTCAAATGGGATGAGACTCTGAAAGCAACATTATTTTGTGTGCATTTCTATCATATGGAATGAGGCCCAAAATCTCAAAAACGAACACAAATACAAAACGCGCAAAGGGGAAGAATTTCAAAACACGTGCAGCTCAATGAGATGCGCGACTGTGCAACATCTCATTGTGACGCATCCATTCTCAAATAAAAAATAAAACCTACACTGTACGCAAGACAGTGCAAACGGTGTTGCGAAAGTTGCGTGAATAATTGGCCACTTATTGTCGCATGTGATGCGATGCACATGTTACTGGTGATCTGCCAGATGTACATATTTGATGCGCAAATGATGTCAACTGAATAACGTTGTGTCAGAAACATGCACATCTGACTAATGCATCAAAAAAGGTGCATTTGCAGGAGATCAGTCCTCATAATAGGGAGTGCCCTCAAGAGAAAGAAGGACTGTTCAGGGTCAGTGGTGGAGACCCTCTGGTCCTTCATAAAGGAACATGAGGAAGCACTGCGAAGACCCTGTGAAACCAGCCCTACTGTGACAAGACCACACAGACCAAGAAGAATACAAACCCACGACTACATACTCAACCCGAGAAGATTGAGTAATGAGGCTCAAGCCTCGGTATCCAAAATCACAGCTGATGGATAAAAATCTATCAGCAAGAAGAAGAACAAGCGCATGAGCGTACTCCTGAGTCCTTCTACACTGTCTATATCCCAGAGTTCCATTTTATTACCCAGACAAGGGACGCGCTTCATTCTACTCGCGTCTGTTCCCTGACAACTGTTGCCATTAGCGACCTCGTCCGAAGCCCAACGCACGGAAGACATCCGCGAGGGATTACCATCCGCATATTATCTACTTCATTTCACTGATGTCAGTGACCCAATTCGGCTTGGTAAGAATTCGAAATAATAGAAATTCACTGCTCATCTCACTTCATGCACGGCTTCAGCTTTTCACCCGACAAACGTGGTTTCACGTCTTTTCACAGCTCTTGGCTGTTTAACTGCAGCATGAAAGCAAGATATTAATACGGAACGGCGCCCTGTTGTGCCACAGAGATTACGCTTATTGATCTAGATGTGCCTTTAAATCCGCACACACGGGTGAGCCACCACTTATACCTTATTTTTTATTTTTTACTTCTGTGAAAACACAGATTTTCCGTGCTTTCTTCATCCATGCCAATTAATTTGTTACAGCCTCTCCCGGTGGCTACATTACTCAAGATAGATGATCCCCAACCCACAGGAACCTTTGATCTAATATGAAGCTTGGATTCACTTTTTGCATTATATATTGGTGAGTGCCTGCTCCATACCTACCATATCATATCCCCAACACCTCCTCATGTTAGTATGACAGACCATAAACCTGCAAAACCATAAACCATTGCTCTGTGAGCTACAATTTGGGCTAGTCCTCATTATACTTACCTAGCACCCTCATTAGGGATTATCTTTACACGTGGTTACCAGTGGTATGTTATGTTATTGTTATGTTATTTTGCACTTATATAGCGCCTTATATACCATTGGTATGGTCTGAAGGTGCTGGTAGGTTGAACGCCCTTGGTAACCGAAGTTCAGATCAGTAGAGAGAGTAGAGAGAGTCAAAGGTGCATGTGAGCACGGGGTATGTGTGCAGCTCATGCAGTATTCGTGTAATAGCTGCTTCTTAGCGGTAGGTGTGGTGGTTGAGGGATCAGGAGAATGTGTTCGTCTGGCAGGTTTTATCCAGAACGGTTATGGCTGCGTTAGGCCTGAGGAGAACGCCTGGCTGGGGGGTGTGTACCCAGCAGTGTTTATTCAGAGTGATGTGGAGTAAGCGGCGGATGTTGGCATGAGAACAGTTATACCGAATGGTGTCATAGTATCTCTGTGTTCTAATTGAGTGGTGATATAAAGGAGAGAGTAAGCGTGGTGGTGTGATTTGATGGGTTATATGCTCTTTCAACGTTCTCTGCATTCCAAACCATACTATGTACGTCCCATTCTATGCGCTCCAGTCCGTAGCGTGCACACATATCCACTCCGTGCACCCCAGTCTGGTATAATACACTTCGGTCCACCCCGCGTGCACTAGTCTGCTCCGCTCTATCCACCTATCTGCACCATACACTCATCCGTCCCATACACTCATCCGCTCCATATACTCATCCGCTCCATACATTCATCCGCTCCATACATTCATCCGCTCCATAGACTCATCCGCTCCATAGACTCATCCGCTCCATACACTCATCCCGCTCCATACACTCATCCCTCTCCATACACTCATCCCGCTGCATACGCTCATCCCGCGCCATACACTCATCCCGCTCCATACACTCATCCCACTCCATACACTCATTTGCTCTATACATTCATCCATTCCATTCCATACTCATCCGCTCCATACACTCATCCGCTCTATACACACATCCGCAGCGTCCACTTATCCGTTCCATACACTCATCCGCTCCATACACTCATCTCGCACCATGTACTCATCTCACACCATACTCTCATCTCGCACCATACTCTCATCTCGCACTATACTCTCATCCCGCTCTATACACTCATCCGCTCCATACGCCCATCCGCTCCGTACACACATCCGCTCCGTACACTCATCCGCTCCGTACACTCGTCGGCTCCGTACACTCGTCGGCTCCGTACACTTGTCCGCACTTCCGCTCCGTACACTCGTCCGCTCTTCTGCTCCGTACATTCACCCGCTCCATAAACTCACCCGTTCCATACACTCATCTACTCCATAGATTCATCCACTCCATATATTCATCCACTCCATACATTTAAGTGCTCTATACACTTATGTGCTCTATACACTCATTCATTCTATAGTTTCGCTAGGTCTGTATATTCATCTGCTCTGACGATCTACACACTCTCCGCACTTCCTTATTCATCTGCTATCCATATTCGTGGGCTCTACATACTCATCCGGTTTATGCTTATCCGTTCTGCACATTCGTCTGGTTTGCGCATTCCTGCATTCTACTCGCTGCTCTGAAATTTACGCACTCATCCGCGCTACTCACTTACCCTCTCTATGCACTCACCCCCTCTACGCACTCACCCCGTCTACGCACTCACCCCCTCTGCGCACTCACCCCCTCTGCGCACTCGCCCCTGTACGCACTCGCCCCCTCTACACACTTGCCCCCTCTACACACTCGTCCCCTCTACGCACTCGTCCCCTCTACGCACTCATCCCCTCTACACACTCATCCGCTCCACGCACTCGTCCGCTCTCCGCACTCTTCCCCTTTCCGCACTCTTCCCCTTTCCGCACTCATCCGCTTTAGGCACTCGTGCTTTTCATGCATCCAACAGTAATATCCTGTTCTATAACTTCAACTCATACACTCATCTGTTCTATACCCTCGTCTGCCATGCGCACTCATCCTCTCCATATATTCATTTGCTTCATACACCTACCCTCTCCATACACCCATCCGCTCCGTACATCCATCTGCTCTATACACGCAAGTGCTCCATCCACCCATCCGCTCCATGCACCTATCCGCTCCATACACCCATCCGCTCCATACACCCATCCGCTCCATACACCCATCTGCTCCATACATCCCTCCGCTCTGTACACCCCTCCGCTCCATACACCCCTCTGCTATATACACCCCTCCGCTCCATACACCCCTCCGCTCCGTCCATCCATCTGCTCTGTCCATCCATCCGCTCCTTCCATCCATCCGCTCCATACACCCATCCGCTTTCTACACTCATCTGTTCTGTACACTTGTCCGCTCCATACACTCATCCGCCCTATACACTCATCCGCCCTATACACTCATCCGGCCTATTCACTCATCCGGCCTATTCACTCATCCGCCCTATACACTCATCCACTCTATACACTCATCCACCCTATACACTCATCCGCCCTATACACTCGTCCGCCCTATACACTCGTCCGCCCTATACAGTCGTCCGCCCTATACACTCATGTGCTCTATACACCCATACATTCTATACATTTGCCAGGTTTGCACATTCATCTGCTCCGGTTATCTACACACTCACAGCACTTCCATATTCATCCGCTATCCACATTCGTGCACTCTACATACTCATCCGTGCCACAATACTCATCTGTTCTACACACTCGTTCGGTTTACGCATTCCTGCGTTCTACTTGCTTCTCTGTATTTGTGGACTCATCTGCGATACACGCTCGTCCGCTCTACATACTCATCCGTTAAACATGTTTATCAGTTCTATACACTCATCCGATCTACATATTCATTCGATTTCCAACTTATTCGAACTATATAGTTATTTGTTCTTCCATTCATGCAGTGACTTCGGATAATGATTTAGACTGTATAGGATCTATCACAGTACTACATGAAAAATGTGCAATAAGTTATGCTTTTGAATTTATGTACCAATAGTCATCTGTACGCACATACACAGGTTTGAACCTTATTGCCTCTCTCCTTTATTTTTAATATGCAGTTCAGAACAATCATCTGGCTCTAGAAGAAGAGAATGGGCCTCATTACTACTATGGAGGCAGCCATGCCCTTAATAAGGGCATGGCTGCCTCCATACCGGGTTCCGGGTCCGGGTTCCTTCAATGAGGAATTACCGGGCCATTCCAACCTTGGAGGACCCGATAATTCCTCATTGAAGGAACCCATCCCCATTCCCATTTCAGCCCCCATAGGGCTCAATGGGAATGGGGAGGGAGCTAATAACGGGCCCGTTAATAACAGGCCCGTTATTATCTCCCTGGTCCCCTTGCGGGACCCGCTAAGGATGTCTGGTCTGACCAGACGTTCTGAGCGGGTCCCGCTAGGGGACCTCGTAATAGGGCATCCCGTAATGAACGGTGCCGGTCCCATACCGGCACCATTCATTACGGGAGCTCCAGCGTCGTAATGAGGCCCAAACGCGTCAGCCATTTTAAGTTGAACTGTATACCCTTTTGACCTATTTCTTTTGTTTATGTGATTATTAAACTTCATTTTAACACAGTTTTATGAATAACTGCTTTTTTCTAAACGTACAGACTCAAAAAGACCGTTCTAACAAAGTTTTCAGTTACTAATGATTTAACCGCCTATTGACGAGATTGTAAGGTGTGCAGGGGACAGGAGGGTTCCATTTACGGATCCTCTTTTCTTTGTGCAGTTGTATTGTGTTGGCCCTGTGCCAGGGCCGCTTTTCCTCCCCTGCACCTGAAATTACTAATATTTAGCTTTCACCATTCCTTGAAAAATACTAACTCATTGATTCAGGTGTGCTCCACCTAATTCTTCGTTTGCACCCCCCACTTGCATGCATAGTTTGATGGGTTTACATGTGTCAGATAAACCAGACTCACACATCAATTTCAGGTAATGGCAAAAAGAGGTGATTTCTTAGTTGGCTTGCAACTCAAGTAAAACAGCATCCTAATTTGAATCTTTTTTTATTTTTTTGTATTTGTGTTTATAGCACTCAGGGTACCGAACACAAAAATAGGAACAATGACAACAAGAAGAAAAGAGAAAAGTAATTTTGTAAAATCACACACTTCTTAAACATATTCGATACAAAACCCATCTCTATATTAAATCATCTGTTTGGTTAGAAACAAGGCTAATTAATTAATAAATTACTGTAAAAGGACATCAGTAAAAGAATATGCATATTCAATATATTTTTTAAAACAGCAATAATAGCATGTAAATCTAGACTCTCTAGGAGTGCTTCCCCAAAGTTTAATCGGTACCTCACCCTCCAGGCCCCTTGCCTTCTATACGTCACTGATCACTTAACTAGAGAAGATTTCAGAACGTCACTGATCACTTATCCAACCTACTACCTAAACACTGCCCCTATTATTCTGTCATAAATGTTCAGTTCCTGATATGATGCAATGCGACGCCTTCCAGTCAATGGATCACTAAGCAAGGGGTGTGGAATCGCCTCCCCCCATGATAACTTCGGGTAGCCTATGAGCGCCTCATTGCTCTCAACAGTCGAAACTGGATGCGTCTGTCATACACAAGTGCTGCCCTTGGCCCAGTTACCTGGGCCGGACAGAGACCTGTAGTATTTTTAATCATCGTGCATGCTTGCCTGAGTCCATTGTCTGGACATGTATTGCCAATTGCCAATATGAACTTCTCTTCAGACCAAGCAGGTTTTTTTTAGAACAAATCTGCCGATATCGCAAAGGTTCGGCAGTAAATTTCAAGCAGGTACGCTTCCAGAAACCTCTCGTTTCCAATATGCCAATACCACACACCATGCCGGCAGGATAGGTAGGGGGATCAAGCGGAAGCAGGAGTTCAGACGAAGATCAAGGTTTAACAGGGATACTTACCCGTTACAGTGCCAAAAAGAGATTGGGCAAATAGTTGAAGAGGATTTAGTGATTAATCTTTTGGACAGAGTTCTGAGCAAACCTGAACATGACTTACTCAATAAAGGTTTGTCTTTTGCACCTTCTTCTAAGACTGACTTTATTGATTTTCAAAACGATGTTTTCAAGTTTACAAGGAAATTGAAATAAAAAAATGTTTTTGCTACTCAGACGAAAACATTTGTACCTAAACCAATCTTGAATCACTTGAGTAGGCAAACTATTAAAGATGTAGAGGAGATCAATTTACTTCTCTCTTTAAATAGTGAGGAACATCCGGACACTCAGCAACTACACGCAGAGCTCGATATTCACCCGAGACATTTGGACCTGGAAGAACTCAAACCCCGGTCTATTTTTACACCAATTGTAGCTAATGATATTGTAATTGACACATTTCAGCAGGCCCTAACCAAAGACATTCATAATTATTTAGACCATCGAGCTTCAGCTACACGTAAAAATCGTAAACAATTTCTTAATCTAACAAAACCTGAAATTTCATCCCTGGAGAGTCTGGAAAAAGATCCCAACATTACCATTAAAGAGGCAGACAAAGGGGGTAATGTAGTCATTTTAAATACCAGAGATTACATTACCATGGGCGAGAAACATCTTGCAATACCTGGTTGTTATGTTAAACTGACCAGCAACCCTACTAAGAGGATAGTGAATGAGTTACAAGTTTTGACAAATGATTGTCATGCTATGGGATATCTTACAGAGGATGAAAAAAGATTCTTAAACATCAAGTACCCTATCATGCCAACACTGTATTTCTTGCCCAAAATACACAAGCCTTACACTACGCTTCCATAGGTGAGACCTATATTAAGCAGGATAGGATGAGCAACTGAGGGCATTTCCAAGTATTTAGACAATGCTTTCAAACCTTATGTCCTTAAAATGCCCTCTTACATCAGGGATACTACCAGTGTATTGGAATACCTTTCTAAGATTGTGTGGCAGGATGATTTTCTTCTTGCAACCTTGGATGTGGTTGCCCTATATACTAATATTGATTATGACTTAGTTTTAAGGACAGTGGACTATACTTTCAGGGAATCCTTTGCATCATATGTTAGAAATGCTTAAGATGTTTCTGAAATTTTCCTTGACCAACAATGCCTGTATTTTCAACAATGCGTATTATATTCAAACTAGAGGCGTTGCAATGGGGGCAAAGTTAGAGCCGTCATTGGCAAACCTTTTTATGTCATTCTTTGAGGTAACCCATGTCTTGAGTAATGCCACCTTCTCTAAAAATGTTGTGTCCTGGAAGCATTTCATAGACGATGTACTCATTATCTGGCAGGGGACTCCAGACTCCTTTGAGCAATTTTTAACGTGTGTGAACAATAACACCTTTGGTATAAAGTTACAAGGCCATTGTGACCCCAATAACGTTAATTTTTTTGACTTACATATCTTCATTGAGAACAAAGCAATTGAGACAAGCACTTTCCGCAAACCTACAGAGGTTAACTCCGTTCTGCATGCTAGGAGCTGCCACTTTAGATCGACCATTGACAACATCCCTTGCGGGGAATTTTATCGAGCTGGACGTAATTGTAGTTTGGCAAAAGACTTCAATCATGAATGCTTGACATACGGCATTTTTGAATAGAGGTTATCAACGCAATGCAATTAATGCAGCTTTGAATAATTACAGGAGCACAGACAGAGCAAGTTTATTGACCACTGTATCATCCAAGAAGACAAATGATCAGAAACTGAGTATTATTACCAAATACTCATCAGATACAAGTTCACTATATAAACTAGTTCTCAAACATTGGCATATTCTACTTTTGGACAAAGATCTCTCACCATTTCTGTCCGATAAACCTAAATTTGTTTACACAAGGGCGAGAACAATTAAAAATCATCTTTGTCCATCGCATTTGGATACCAACAAACAAATGCCTTTGATAAGTACCAACTGGCTTACAACACCTAAAGGTTTTCAAAAATGTGGGAATTGCACCATGTGTAAATTCGCGCAACCAGATTGCCCAGTTTTCATAGATTCCTTTGGTTTGACGATTACAATCAACAATTTCATAAATTGCAGATCAACTTACGTCCTGTATGCGTTAATTTGTGTCTGTGGATTGATCTATGTTGGCAGCACGATTCGGCAGCTTAGAACCAGGATTAGGGAACACCTCTCAAGTCTTAGCAGCCAGGACCAGCGGGTCCCGCTGGCAGTTCACTGGCAAACATAGCACCAGCTAGCCAATAAAGCAGATATTAGATTTGTGGGCTTAAAAAAGGCCAAACGGGGCAAGAGAGGTGGAGACCTACAGTTACTACTCAGAAAAGTGGAGAGCAAAACTATTTGTTTTTTTCGCTGCATAGAAAGGGGTCTGAACACAGACCATGAAATGTATGTCTTTTTGAAATGATGGGTTTAACCATAATTGTGTTTCTTTTTGTTCTATGTTCATTTCTTAGTACGATGATGGACTACTGTTATGTATCGCATTATTATAATCGCTATTGGATTTGTTCCCTTGTGCCATTTTCACTCACCAGGTGCACCCACTTTCCCTTATATTCACAATCTTTTCACCATTATAGTTATTTCTATAAGGATACCTTATGTGAACATTTCGTTTTTAGATATGATACAACACATCAGATGGGATGCTGTTCCAAAATTGCACAATTCCTAATTATTTGTGACTACTTGTGTGTTCCTCAATTGCATAATTCCCAAATATTTGTGATTATTAGTTTGTTTAACATTTTTTTGTTTGAGATTTAACCATTGTTAGAATTTAATCTGGTAGACTACAAACAGCAATTTGAGTTTTGTATCAGTTTAGTTATTACATTGTGGCACGTATGCATCGTGATCAATAGAACTACAACTACACATTAACAGCGTGTTTGCTTCGTGATCAGTAATACAAGAACTATTACACAAGTAACGTGTGAAGCAGCACGCACGGGACGTAACTTGCGCGCAACATCACACGCTAACGGCATTACAGGAAGCATTTCTGTGTTTACATATCTCGGACGAGTACGCGAACACGTGGCTCGGGTTAAGTATTGTTATCTGGATTTAGGAGCAGGTAAATGTTTATTTTTAAGCACATGGCATTTTTTGTAAAACATTATTATGGGGCAGGTTGCCCAGTGGTTTATGTGCAACAAGCTATTTAAAGCATCTCAAATATTTGCAGGGATTGATTCAGATATTTTCAGCACTGCGGTATTTCACCAATCTGATTATTTGTTTTTGTAAAACGCAAGTCAATCCAAATTGGGTAAGATTACCCGTTTTTTCCTTTACACTGTGTAAGGATTTATAGAGTTTGTTTGCCCTCACCGCATATATCATTAAATATGGTTATATGGTTGTCTTTAGGTTGCCTGTTTAAGATTTCGCTTGACGCCTGTGGCGAATATAAAGAATTTTGCATTCGCGTATCATTTTCTGCAACTTTGACACACAATATCTGGTATGTCTTTCCTTAATTTGTGGAGTTATTTATACTCAGTAAATAATAAGTTTAATTCGTTTTGATTCTAATGTTTATTTATATATACAGGCAACTTTTCTTCAATCTTCTACAGAGACATCAAATCATTTCTGTGGTAAGCTTTAGCATGTTTAGGTGTCAGTGGTTCCTTTTTGCACTGCATGGGTGTTTTCTGCTTCAGCATTTTTCATTATGGCACATTCTCTTATTTTACTGGAATGTGAATGCTATCTCATTATAATCACAGTACCTCAACACTCCCTACTCTATGTCCAATCCTTTTGGTTACATTTAATCTGGATTTTTTTGGTTGCACCTGGACGGGTTTTCTTGCCACAATTTCAATTTAACCAGTGTTTATCTAATCAGACAAGGCTATGTGAGATTTTATCATGGAATACAATTTCTTTATGTTGTCTTCTCATTCTGCTACCTTACCGCCACCTGCCATTTGTCAACTATGGGTATGTAATTTTCAAAATATCTATTGGTATTTATACTACTATTTAATCTGGACAATTGCTGTTTTCAGTGTTATGAAATGTTTCTGTTCAGTGTGCTTATTTAATGTGTCTTCTTTTGTGCGTGGTTATACAATACGTTTTCCTTTGTTTGATATGTGTACCAAAAACATGATCAATTTGGGTTCTTCCTTTTGTATTTCCTGTATTGCTACAAATGATTACTAACAGCCTTGAGGACGACCAAGTGTTGGTCGAAACACGTGTCGGCTGTTTTGAACACCTAATTAAAAACAATGTGTAGCAACATGTGAACTGGTGAATCAATTAGTATATTTTGCATTCTACTACACAGGGAGAGCGCTGACATAACCAGACCTTTCCTACAATTTGCTGTAATTATTCAAGAGGCCATACGGGTGGCTCTGTGGGTCTTGGTAGTCGCTGCCCCCCTTTATTTACTATTCGAGTAACTGCTCTGCAGCGTCTTAGCGCCTTCCATTTTCTCAGGATCGCACCCGTTTTCTGTTTCTTCATTCAATTGCCAGTATGGTATGATGGGGGTCTAATAAAAAAGAAAACCTAAGGATCATGAGTAAATAACTTGATTGGGACAGATTCATCATATTTATTACTTGAAAGGTTCGCCTGTAAAAGAACTATTTCCTGCCCCTCCTTCTTCCGTTGCACTTTTGTTTATTTATTGACTTATTTATGTATTGTATAAAAACGACCGGCTCTTACAATCCCTCCTTTTGCAGTTTCGTGCAATCTAATTCTAATACATTTTATTCATCACCTGTTGTAGTCCCTCACCCTGTTAGATGAGTAACCAAGGTTTTATGGGAATGAAGCCAATGAAGAGAGCCATTAAATGCTCCCCTACAATACAATCTAAATGTCAGTGCACATTAGGGTGTCCAACTCTCTCAGCGGTTTTCTTGTCTCATCACATTATTCCTGAAACATCACTGATGGATAGAAAACTGGAGGGTCCATTATTCACTACTACTACTACTTAGTCCCTTCTACAGCAGCATCTGCAACAGTGAAAAGCACTCACCTATTTAGAAAACAAATAATATTATTACACAAACAGCAGTGGCAAGGAAAAGTCTTTCTCTGACTTCACTGGTGACAGAACATATCACGTCATAGGGAGTACACAGAGTGGCTGTACGGTGGGTGATCTGAAATGCCTCTTTTTCACTATTATTACCATGTACTTCAGAGAGAGTGCCTGATTTTCTCATTATTTAGGAGGTTGAGGTGAGCTGCCATTGCAGTTTTGGAAATGAAAGTAGAGAAGGTGTGAGAAGGGTTATAGATGATACAAGGTTTCCAGCTGAAGAAGAGTAGGGGAGAGTGTCAGGTGGGAAATGTATAAGCATGGGAAGAGACGAGAGAGAGAGTATTTGGCAGGGAGCAAGAGCACCTCTGCGTTGGTAGAGTTTAACATCAGAGAGTGCTAAGCCATCCAATATTTAATGGAAGAGAGTCAGTTTGAACTTTTGATAGAGAGATCATAGGAGAGTTCAGTAAAAGAGAAAAAGATTTGGGTGGGTCCGCAAAGAGTTGGTACGAGAACCCAAAGGAAGAGATAAGTGTCCCAAGAGCAGAGATATACATTGTAAAGAGGAGACGACCCAAGACAGAGCCTAGTGGAACACCAACAGTTAGATGAGTGAGGTGAGAGGTGTTGTTGTTCCAGGAGACTTGGCAAGGTGCCAATAAGGATTCAATCCAGGCATGGGCTCGATCGCAAATCCCAAAAGGAGAGAGAGTATTAAGGAGATCAGAGTGACTAACAGAGTCAAAGGCAGCAGACAGGTCAAAGAGAATTCAGATAGAGGATAGTCTGTAGTGCTTAGCAGATGCGATGAAGTTGGAGACATTCATGAGAGAAGTTTCTGTGGAGTGACAGGAATGGAGACCTGCTTGTAAGGGGTCTCGAAGGTTATGGATGTCTAAGAAATGTGTAAGACAGTTGAACACAACTCTTTCAAGCACCTTGGAGTGTGTGGAAGGAGAGACAAAGGGCGAAAGTTAACTGGTAGGTGCGAGTCAGTCCCTTGCTTTTTAAGGAGAGGTTTGACCACGGCCGTTTTGAAAATAGAGGGAAAGCAAGCAGAGTCGAAGGACAGGTTGAAGAGTTCAGCAAGGTGATCCGCACCTAAAGGGACAATAGGCTTGGCTAACTGATGAGCAAGCAGGTCTAATGGGGCACAAGAGGGATTAGCCTTCATCAGTAGAGATTGGACTTCTTCAGTACAAGGTTGACTAAAGCGGGCAATAGAGGCAGAGGATGATGATAGAGCAGTCAGAGTGTAGCATGTAGGAGGAGGGATTGTGAGGAAAGCCAGGAGAGAGTCTCTAATTTTGGAAATGTTTGCAGCCAAGGATTCAGCTAGGTCATTGGCTGTGAGAGTGGATTTGATAGACATAGGTTTATGAGGAGTGAGGAGTGAGTTTAGGGTACAAGGTAGCTGGCAAGGATGGTTGGAGTAATTGTCAATGACGGTGCGGTAGAATTCCCTTTGAGTACTATCAAGAGAGGACTTCAGGGAGTTCATGGCAGAGAGTTAGAGTTATAGGCCCTCATGCGAGAGGGTACGCCTACATTTGCGTAGCAGCCGAAGCATGTCTGTGCAGGGAGAGGGTTTGAATGGGGTGCCCCATGGTTGAGGATGCTGAAGGAAGAGGAGGAGTCATATAATAGGGATTGAAAGCTGGAGAAGGCAGTGATAGTGGAAGAGGCCTCAGGTGTGAAGGAGGAGAATGAGACCTGTAGGTCAAAGAGAAAGGGAGGAGTAGCAGAAAGTTGAAGTGTCCTTTTAGTAATAGGTGAGGCAAGTGGTGAGGAGAGGTCAGAGGGTGGAAAAGAGATGCCAGTGGAAACAATTGAGATGAATAGGAGATCCAAAGAGTTACCCCCGGTGTGGGTTGGTAGGTTATGGATAGAGTGTAGAGATCGTGGTCACTAAGAAAAGACTGAAGTTCAGATCTCTGAGAAGTGGCTGTAGAGGGAAGGATAATGTCATCTACGAGAATGAGGTGATGTTTAGTGAAAAGAGAATCAGGGAGTTGCACAAGTTCATCAACGAATGGGCCAGTGAGACCAGGGGGGTGATAGATAGAGATGATGTGAACCGAGTGAGGTGGATCAATAGTAGAGATGGTGAATTCAAAAGAGGTAGGAGACCATGTGGCATTGGGGATTTGTGAGGCGTTGAGGTGGGAAGAAATCAGGTGTCCAACACCTTGACCTCTGCCAGTCAGACGAGAAGAGTGAATGAAGGAAAGTTTGGAATCGTTTAATGCAGACTGAGCATTCCAGAGTGCAATATTCAGTTGATGCGGTAAAGAAGTTGAGTTTCAGAGGAAGAGAGGCAAGGTGGATAGGTAGATAGGTGTTAGAGAAGGTATGGCTAGCTCAGCAGCTTTGTTTGTTTCAAGTAGGAGCTACAAGAGAGATGGAGTAGTGGGAGTTTCGAGATGTTCATTTTTTGATAGGGATAGGAAAGGAGGAAGTTGTAGCGTAACTGGAGAAAGCATAGGGAGAGGTAGCATAGTAGGAGCAGCAGCAGGAGCGAACAAGTAATGAGATCCCCCAGAGACCTTTAGCTAGGAATCCCCACTCCATCTTTTCTGATCCTCGTTTCATCATAAGAATCTCCTGCAAGGTTGCAGTATTACTCATATACCGAAAGCCTGGTGCTGCGTTAAAACCTTGTGAGTTGTGTATGTTGGTGATGGTTGATTTCATTTTGGACTTTGTGAGAAGAATTTGGAGCTCGTGGGAGACAGCAGGGTAGACATCTTGGTGAAATTAGCAGGGATGCTGCCCCCTGCCTTGACCAATTCCTGACGAATGCCTGACAAATTCCTTGCCCTGCCCTTCGACACAAAGGTCCCAGCAGGCCACTGAGCGTAGCACCTGAGCATGTTAAAGTGAGGTTTGAGGCATCTCTCAGCCTGCTAACCAACATACTAACTAAGGTGAAATGGGTGACTGCGGCTCTCAAATTTTAAGCTGTCCTTCCATCGAACCATAACTTCTTGTCTCCCATAAGCCTTTGCAGGTTATGGTAATGTCTGAGTTCCCACATCATCTCATTTGCTAACTCGCAAATGCTTGTTTTGTTCCTCAAGGGGTACAATGTATTTATTTGAGACAGAGAGACAGAGAGAGAGAGAGAGAGAGAGAGGGAGAGAGAGAGAGACAGAGACAGAGAAACAGAGAGAGAAAGAGAGAGAGAGAGAGAGAGAGAGAGAGAGAGAGAGAGAGAGAGAGAGAGAGAGAGAGAGATGGGGGGCCATTGGGAGCTAGGGAAATGGGGCCTGTCTGCAAATGGCCAGGAGTAGAAATGCAGGGTTGGAGGTTGCTTTCCCTTGTAGTCCTACTCCTGCCTTCCCCGACTAACTGACTCACATCTATGATCTCCTACCACCTTAACCTACCCACACAAACCCCCTACAGATTGCCACCACAGGCCTAGCCATTGGCACATAAAGACTAACAGAGCCACGAATAAGCTCTCCTCTTTAACCCTGTTACACTCTCCCACATTAACGACTAACTAGACCCAAAGAACTGTAGTCTATTTCATCTTAGGCTCTTCCCTACGAATAACATACTCCCAAGTATCTCCGCCAAACCCATAGTAAGCAGATCGGCTCTCAGGAACAGGGTACTTCCGACCTGCACTCATCAACACCACAGGTTTCGCATCTGACTTTCCCACTAATGAACCCCGTCCCCTTTTTTCTTACAAGACCAAATGCAGCAAGGTCAGCAGTAGTGATGGACGCTCTGCAAGAACGCTTATATTAAACAGAACCTCTTGTATATGCAAATCTCATTGTACATTTGATATTTCCTTCACTTCCTTCAACAAGTGCAACAAATTCTGAAATACCTGAACCACTGCGAGGGCTGTATTGGCACCATCCCAACCCCTGTCCACCAATAGCCTCTTACCCCTCATGGGTAACAATGTTTCTCTCTGCTGCTGCAGTCTTATGGCCACTTCCTCTGAACAATTCAGGAACTGAAAGGAAGCAAAGGGATTGAAGCACTATCGTGTCCAGGGTTGCCTTAATAACCACATATCGGACCCGTACCTATCTATTTCACTAACAGTATCATACCTTAGTGGTTGTGAGACAATCTTAGTGTTGGTATAGATCCCAGGAAAATATTGAATTGTTGTGGGACCATATGCTGTATTGGTGAATATGTTTGATTTTCCCATCCTCATTATATCGATAGATTACTTGCAACGTATTCAAACATACCTTAACAGCTTCTCTGGTATTCCTCAAACTCAAAGTAGCTATCATAAAACAAAACCATTCAGTAGTATCGTTAAAGTCTGCTCCTTGCTCCAGTAATTCAATACGGCACCTGTCCATGACAGCCACTGTGTGAAATCCCTGGTCGATATCTATTGCTCTACTTTCCACTTCCTCATTCGACCTTTGTTTTGAAGCGTTTGCCAGCTCTGTGAGCACAGGCTCCTTTTGTAGCCAGACAATTTTCTGTTCCCTCTCCCAGTCCCAGTTTCTAAAATTAAAAAAGAAAGACAATAGGCGGTTAGATCGGAAAGATGTGTGAGCTCGGGCACAATTACAGTTGCAGTAGCTGAATTAGTTCGATTAGGCAAAGTCCTACTCTGAATAACAGGGGCTGGAGTTAAAGCTTGAAGCTCTGCAGCTAATGCTGAGGTGTATCTGTCATCTTTGCCCACGTTGGCTATTTTTTCCCCTTATTTTGCGCTTTTTCAGTGGTCTTGTGAATCACATAAATTCGCATTTCTGCGAATAGTGGGCATCATTTTCTTGCACGTTTATTGCACATTTACTGCGTGGCTCTGATTTGTGGCAATTTTATTTTGGGGAGAATCTGAAGCAGGCTGTGCTATTTTATTTGTGTTTGTTTGTGAAATGCGCAGGTCACCTTATTCTCAAATAATGTACAGACCAGCACTCTCCAGACACTAATGTATGACAGGCTCCCTGCACCATTGTGGCTGCTGGGAGCATAGTTCACATTGTGAAATGAAAAAAAGCATTTCAGTCCCATTCGTGGGATAGAAATGCACCCATGACAGCAATATCATGCATTGCACACATCCCTGTGCACCTGTTCCTTGAGGGCCCTGATGAACCTCAGGTAACATTGGTATGAGGCCCAGGACCACAATGAGAAGCTGAAGACCAGCGGATTTCAGGTCTTTGACTGCCAGCACGGAGTCACCAGCACCATGGTGGTACCCTCAGCCTGTACCTGTAACAGAACCCTGGGAATTAGTGTGAACAGAGGAAATGCGTAAACTGTGTTCTTGCCCCAGGACTGGCGAAAAAACATCCATCGCCAGGGCCGCTGTGTCAGGTTTTCAACTGAAAAACCTCAGAAGGTGTGGGTTGAGAAGCAACACGAACAGATCTATTTGGATGGGACTACACAGACTTTGATACCTGTTACAAAATGCGGGAGACAGATGCCAGTCTGCCAGATTCCGCCACTAGCAAGAACACCTGTCTGCAGTGTTGTTGGGGACCCCAGGAATTAAGACTACTTGTACTGTCAGCTGATCGGGAATACAAATATCCCAAAACACTTTTGCTAGGTCTGACAGACCCCTGGACCATGGGCCCCCGAATTTGTTGATTTAATGGACCTGATTGTCTACCTGAAGAAGGATGGTACAGCACCATCTGTTTTGCAGAACTTGGGACTGCAAAGGTTCCGGCAAGAATCTCTTAACAATTGTTGTGCCAATGAAGATCGACGCATTACCAATGACCTCCAGTGTAAATACCATTGCAACAAGCCCTCCAACTGCTGAGGCTTGCATCGGAATCCAAGACCAGACTGGGGACAGTAGTAGAAATTGCACGCCCGTTCCATGTGTCTACATTTTTCTATTTTTTATTTATTGGTTATTTATAATGTGCCTATACACAAGTGTTTCAAGGTGCAACAAGACAAGGGGGTGGGGGAAGAAGGAGGGAAAACAGTAACAATCTTACTAGACCTTTTGACATTTTGATCGTGCAACTGCAGTAATGACAAGTGCAAGGGAGAGGGGAGGAGGGAAGTGCAGGTCAGGGTGGAAGGGCCTGTGAGAGGGTGAGTGCTAGAGGAGGCCAGGTGGACCAAGGAGGCCAGGTGGACAGAGTGGGGGGAAAGCAGAGAGCTAAGTGTGAGATAAGGGTGCTGGACGGGCTACAAGGGAACATGCCAACCAGGCTAGTGCAGGGGAGGGGCCGTGGGGTCAAGTGCAGGATGAAAAAGCAGGAGGTCAGGGGAGACTGGACTGGGGGGCCTGATGCCCTGTGACTCTGAGGGCACCAGACAGCCAGTCTAGGGCCTGATGGAGCTACCATCTTAACTCATTGTGCGTTTCTGAGGAAAGATGCACCCAATCGGCATGCCGTACACCTTTGCAGAATCTTTGAATATTCAACGTCTGCCCTGTAAGCAGAGGCTGGAACAATCGCATGAATGGAAGCTGAAAAAAGATTCACTAGCCTCACTATCTGCCAAATAGATAGCAGATGCGCCTGTAGTGCTCACCCAATATCTCTCTTGATACTGGTAATCTTTTCCCTCAGAAGCCAGAGGATAAATTACAGGCAGTCTATCATGAAACACAAATACTGCATTTGTTGCGATGGTCGAGGCTCCAATTTTTCCCAATTGATGAGGGACCCCACAGAGGTCAAAAGACTGAATGTTCAATGGACATGTTCCAAAAGCGAGTGCGGCGAGTGGGCCATAAGAAGGATATCATGGAGGTAAATCAGCAATCTGACAACTCGAAGATGCAAGAAACCTATCACATGCTGCAATAATTTTGAAAAACACCAAGGAGCGGATGAAAATCCAAAGGGTTAAGATGAAAAATGGAACAGTTGCTGATTTCACATGAAACACAGAAACTGTCCGTGTTCAGGAGAGATGGGGATTGCTAGATATGCATCTTTGAGATCCAAAGGTACTAACCAATCACCTGGCCTCAATACGTCATATAACCTTGACAAATGCCCGACTGAGAGAGAAGCGTGCTGAGATACCATCCGCCGTTCACACATGGAAGAAAAGTTAACAACGAACTGAGTGATCAGATACGGCTCAGTAGGACAACGCACCGCAAGGCTGTCAGACGGCTCCTAACACACATACATTTACAATTACACGGAAAACAGCGACATCCTGTAAACATCTGGGAAGCAAGTTACATCTCGATTAAGACTGCCTAAACTCCTCATTGACTGGCACTCACTGTGAAATCGAATGCAGACTCTAGCATTCTCGGATTATAACAGTGGACCTCACTTGATCAAGACTTTACCAATGTTTGGTCAACATTAAAGGACACAGAACACCCTAATTGACTCTGTACCTGATGAAGGGCTATGCCCGAAACGCGTCATACAACAATAATGCATTTACCAAGATAGAATGTTATCAATGCTTATCCACTATGTTGTTTTGAAATTGTTAAATTCAACAATCTGCTGTAACGAATTACTCACAATAATGTGTATATATGTTTTTTCACTTGAATTTGGTACACATGACTGAGCTATTTCGTGTATGTATTCTGATTTAACCATCATACATTTGGAAACTTGTTTTGATGGCAAATCTTAAGTCTTTTTTCTTTCTAACAAAAAAGTTTTTTCTAATTAAATCACAGTGAATTCTCACTGAATCACACAACTATTCAGCTAATTTATTTACTGACTTTGGTCAGTTCATAGTGTGCCCTGTTGTTGCCCCCCATGCTTTGGGGACCTTTCACTTTATAACTTTATACAAGTCTTGTAGCCGAGACTTGACACAGGAGCACCTAAATATACTTTGAAACTGTGGAATAATACTGATAAGCGCCTGCACCACATTGGAGTGCTATAGGTAAGATATCCATTGCGTTCACCTCTACAACCATTGTCTTTGCCTAAATACGTCATATAACAACACAATTGTCTCCATCTTGCAATGGTGATAAAACACAAACTGGTTTAGTGCACAGAGATTGAATACTGGGCAAAATAGGCAGTTTTTCTTTTAAACCAAAAATAGTTGCTGAGGAAGTTGGATGGATGTGATTGCCATGGTTCTTTGACCCTCTTTTTTAACAAAAAAGCTACTTCCTGGGTAACTGCCAGCCATTGCACCCAGTTTAACCTGAGCAATCCCAGCCGAGATACCTGGAGATAAGAGGTGAAAAATTTCATATGAAAACACCTGAGCATATCCATTACCCAATGATCTGTAGAGACCAAAACCCAATTTCCGAACAAACATTGTATCTGGCCCCGTACTGGAGACTGGCTGACCGTGCAACCTCTAGATCGTCAAGCCCGGATAGTGATCTGATGTTGAAACATTCTTCTCATCAGTAACTGTGCATTGTCAAGTGCAGTAAACATCACAAATTTACCAATTTCTTTGAGACCCATAACCCGATAGGACCTCTGTTATAATGAAGACATGGACCATGGTAACAATTTGCATTTTAACCTTGCCTGTAGTTTATATGTACTTTATGCTTGTACATGGTTTTTAAGCGACCTCCCCCTTGGCAACCACTCTCCAACTGACACTTACTAGAACTCTCACTCTACTACATTCCACATTCTAACCAGCTGTGATGTCACACAGCTGGCCTATCACCCTGATGCATTGCTGCCACTGTGCTAACCTGAATGCACGCCTAACCCCTCCCTTCCGTTCCCTGAACCTTCTTGTCATTTTTGACATCACCACAGCCATCCTTTCTTTATTCCACACACACCAACCTTTCACCTAAATCTTCGATGTCATTTTTTGACATCACCACAGCCATCCTTTCTTTATTCCACACACACCAACCTTTCACCTAAATCTTCGACTACCTACATTTCTTCTGAGAACCTCAGTTCACACTTTATCACCTTGCCAAGCAATTTAATTTGTACCTGATCTCCAGGATTTACATGAACATCTCTTGATGACCTCTTTTCATCATATGTCACTTTACTCTTCCTCTCACTTTGCAGAATTTTCTCCCATGCTCGGTTCACATCAACAATACGAAAACCTGACCTCCCCATCCATCCTGAACACAAATGTGTATTTGGTTTCCTGCCCCTTAAAAATTCAAAAGGCGGCACTCCTGTCACCGTATGGGGAGCCAACCTGTATTGGAAAACCCTCTCCATCACTGCTCTGACCCAATTGCCACCCGTAGCCACCGCAATGCTTGTGACATCCATCAAGGTGCGATTAAACCATTCAACAGCAATATTCCCTTGTGGATGATAAAGCGCTGTAGTCATCTGCTGCACAACATACCTCTCTAAAAACTCCTTGAATTCCATAGACACCAATTGCGGTCCATTGTCTGATAAACACCTTTTGGGACAACCCTCTCTCCAAAACAACAGCTCCAAAAACCTTTTTATACTTGCTGAACCGGCATTCCTTAACACACACACACACACACACCTCTAGCCACTTTGATGGCATATCCATCACCACCAACAATTATCTATCTCTTGTGCCCCTTATGTTGAATGGTCCCAGTAAATCCAAAGCAATTTCATCCCAAGGTACTCTGGGCACCGCCCTAATCCTCATGGAAGGTGTGAAAACACGTAACCCTTTGTCTCCTTCCACACACTCTGTACACTCACCAACCTTTCTCTCAATTTCCTCATCCATACCCGGCCACCAAAGGTCAGCCCTGATCAACGCCTTTGTCCCGTCTACCCCTAAATGTCCTCTGTGGCCTAGACACATCACTGTCTCATGTCCAGCAGAACAACCAACCGATGTCCTCTACACAAATAATCATCCATCATACTCAATTCATCACGCACCTTCCAATATCTCTTCACTTCCACAATTTCACTCTCACTCACCACTCTCCACTTACTCTGTAATAACTGCACAATCATCTAATATACCTCATCATGAGCACATGCTTCATCCCACTGCTTGTGCTTGACACACTCCTGAACATGAAAAATACCTTCTACTTCCTTACACCCCACACATTCATCATCCTCCTCCATCACAGATGTGATCGCGGCTCTTGACAAAGCATCCACAACCACATTGTCCCTGGTAACAATTTGTAGTTTATTTGTACTTTATGCTAGTACATGGTTCTTAAGCGACCTGCCACTTGTCAGCCACTCTCCATCTGACACTTACTAGAATCCTCACTCTACTACAGACCGGCTGACCGTGCAACCTCTAGAATGGCAGGCCCGGTTAGAGACTTGGGGTTGAAACATTCTTCTCAGCGGTAACTGTGCTTTGCCAAGTGCAGTAAACATCACAAATTTACCAATTTCTTTGACGGACCCATAACCAGATAGGACCTCTGTTATAATGAAGACATGGACCATGGTAACAATTTGCATTTGAACGTTGCCTGTAGTTTACATGTACTTTATGCTAATACATGTTTCTTAAGCGACCTCCGACGTGGCAGCCACTCTCTAGCTGACACTTACTAAAATCCACACTCTACTACATTCCACATTCTAACCAGCTGTGATGTCATCCAGCTGGCCCATCACCCTGATGCACTGCTGTCTTCATGTTGACTTGCATGCACTCCCAACAACTTCTTCAGCATTTCCTTAGGCAGGGGCATCTGCTAATCCAATCATTTTTTTTTTTTACTTAATTTTATGGCATTTCTGAATCATTGAGGCATCCAGAGATTACCCCCAGGTCCAAAGGCATCCGTGACCTGTGCCTCATCCGCAAGATCCAGAATCCCTCTAATGTGGCCACTGTATCCAACAGTCTTTCCTGGGAAATAGACCAGGCCTTGTCCACTCCCTTCAACACATCCTTGAGGTATCCAGAATAAAAAGACAGCCAAATTGTGATCCACACCTGGCAACATGTGTTGCTTGCTTGAGATGGAGGGTTTTGGACTCTCATTTTTCTTTTGGCGGTACCATCCAATTTATTACGCAGGAAAAACTGCACAAATCTTTCCACACGAGGCAGGCCATACCACAAAGAAGAAAAAGGGTGTGTTAACGCAAATGGATTAAACACTGTTTGGGTTTTGTAACTCCCGATATAGAAGGATCTTCTCCCATCAAACCTTACCACTCTTCTGTTGGAGGGGTATCAGATAAGTCTATCAATGGAAGGGAATCATCCTAATCCCAATCAGAGATCCACACATCCCTCCTTGATGACAAGCATAGGGCTGTCAATCTAGCCCTCTTTGATGGATATGGGTCACCTCCCCCAGCAGGAGGCCCACATGGTGCACCAGCGTCACCCACCAAAAGCGTCCCGGAAAAGGTCTTGGGGATGCTGTACTGCCTTGATAAACCCATGTCCGAAACTACATATGTCTAGGGATGGTGTTGCTAATGTGCAGCCTTACGTGGCCTAGAAGCTATCCCCATGGCATCAACCTTGTCCTCGGTGCTAGGGTGCTCTGCCATGCCCCCCTTAACAGTGCAAGCAACTCAGTCTCCATAACTAATGGCCAATTGATTCCTTAGTGGCTGACCCTACCTGATCCCCAATATTATGGTCGCAGGCCTGGGCCACAGATTCATGAATAATAAAATATGACAATGTATTATGCCATTCTAATAAACCCACAGGCTCATACCGTAAAGATGGCTTATTGGCTTTCTTTTCTTTACCAGACGTATGCCCCAGACAGAACAAACACATTGTCAGTTCTTTTTAACCCCTTAACTGCCATGGCTACCCCGTCCCCCCAGGTGCCAAGGCCTTTTTTGGTGATTTCGGTATGTCGCCATTCAATGCCTTGCAACTTTTTTGTTACATGAGATATCTCGGACAAATTTGGCCCATTCTTTTCCAACATGGAGGTGGTCGTAACGGCCACCAAGGAAAACTAGGAACCCCATGAATTTCTGAAAAGAGGACACCCGTGGGAATCCACAGAGGTCTGACTTGTGCAAATCGGCCAAGAATGGATTACTCAGAACCCCTGGCAAAGTCCGAAATGTGCTGAAAAAGACACAATTTTCGCACATTCCACTCTGCTCACCCACCGAAACACGCCGCCAGCACCACATGGCGTACCTTCCCGCGTTCCCACAGGTGTCCCAACAAAAACGGTACCTCACATGTGTGGGTGCACCTACCTGGGCGCAAAGGGAAAAGGCTGAAATGCGGGTAACCCCAAGCCTTTCGGCACAGCACAGTTTCTGGAATGTTGCTCATGCCGACAACCTACAGATTTGGGCCTAGGGTGTCCAAGCCACCAATGAAAACAGGGAACCCCATGCATTTGCGAAAAGAGGACACCCGTGGGAATCCACAGAGGTCTGACTTGGGCCAATCGGCCCAGAATTTATTACCCATAACCCCCGGCAAAGTCCGAAATGTGGTGAAAAAAACACAATTCTCACACATTTCCCTCTGCTCACCCACTGAAACACACTGCCAACACTACATACCCTAGCTTGCCGCATTCCCACGGGTGTCCCAACAAAAATGGTACCTCACATGTGTGGGTGCACCTACCTGGGCGCAAAGGGAAAAGGCTAAACACCACTGGTAACCTCCAAAGGGTCTGGGGAGACAACCTACAGATGTGGGCCTAGGGTGTCCAAGCCACCAAGGAAAACAGGGAACCCCATGCATTTCTGAAAAGAAGACACCTGTGGGAATCCACAGAGGTCTGACATGTGCAAATCGGCCAAGAATGTATTACCCAGAACCACTGGCAAAGTCCGAAATGTGGCGAAAAAGACACAATTTTCGCACTTTCCACTCTGCTCACCCAGCGAAACACGCCGCCAGCACCACATGGCCTACCTTCCCGCGTTCCCACAGGTGGGGGGTGGTGCCAACTGCTGACACCTTCCGTGCCACCTCCTCCCATATTTGTTTTTTTTTTTAGTTGCACCTCCCTTTTAAGGTTGTTGGCGAACACCTCGTCCGCACGTGCTACCAGCGTTTCAGCCAGCATGTTGAGCTCCTCATCGCAGAAGTGCTTCTTGCGCAAACGGGGGTGGTCTTACGGGTTACCTTGGACATGATGTATAGTATGGCCCTGCTCTCCACTCTGTAGCACTGCTGGTTTGGGAGGATTGCAATGGATTGTGTTTTTTAAGATGGCCGCCGGCACATTTCCCGTTCCGGCGTGATGACAGTACTTCCGGGTACGGTATTCCGAGCCTGGTATTTGCATGATGGTATTACCGAGTCGTTATTAAGGGGTTGCTCCTTGGCAGAGGCGGTATCGGCGGGTCCCATGATGGCGCTATCGGGGGGTTGGAGGGCCTTTAGCGGCATGGTGGTGCAGCCATTACCGGCATGGGGGTTCGCGCGTGCTCGCGCACTCGTTATCAGCCGCTATTAGCGGCATCAAGGGTGCACGGACGCGCTATTAGCACCATACCGGTAATGACTGTGTTTTTAGCGGGATTCTCATAATGAGGCCCCATATGTTTGTAAAGGCTAGTCGCCCCAATCTTACACATCGAAATATCCCAGTCCCACCATTCCAGACATTTTATTACTTTCACTGGGTTAAAAATTAAGAGATCTAGTGTAAGCCCCAGTATTTCCAGGTAGTTCATACATTCCTGTTTCAGATCTGATATGTAGGTAGAAGCAATGTTGCCCGTGCGAATACCTGAACCAATAAGATCATAAATTGTGTCCCTCGGTTTTGTAACCAGTTTCCTGAAAAGAGAAAGCTTCTGCCATATAATCCTACATTTAATAGAGGTTAAGCCCATTTCATAACGCAATACAGCCACAGGTATACACTTAGGTAAGCACGTGAAAAAAGCCCTTAAAAAACATGCCTCGTATTTAACTAGTTCATCCATAATCCATACTGGAAATAGCTCCACTCCATAGCAAAACTGTGGAACAAGCTTTTGTTTATAAAAGCGCAGGGCCGGTAAAATGGAAAACTTTCCGTATTTACTATTGATTTTTTTTTACTTGAACGATTAGTGATGCACTTTTCCCATTCAGGTACTCTCTATAATGTGATTTCTGTAGGTTGCCATAAATAGGATAGCCAAGGTACCGTAATTGCGGTCTTACCACAAGTTTAATGTGATTAAGAAACCATGAGAAGTGCTTTACATATGGGCCTAAATGTAAACGGATGATTACTATTTTACTCTCATTTATCGTTAGATGGTTCAGTTCCATATAATCCCGAAATTTGCACAGCAAACGCTGTAAGCCAATAGGTGTGTGGTCAAATAAGATAAAGTCATCTGCATATGCAGTCCAACTGATTCTAGTCCCTTCAACCACAGGGGGTGCAAAGACATCTTCTTCTAGCACCTCTTTAGCATCCGAGACGTAAAGATTAAAAATTGTGGGTGCGAAAACACACCCATGTCGCAAACCATTAGACACATCAATTGGAATAGATAGACAACCCTGATTATTTAAACGCACCTGTAAATTGGACCCCTCATGGAGAGTAATAAGAATAGAGAGCAGGGTTTGAGGCATTCCCAGATGTTTTGATTTGCACCACAATGTAGTTCTATGCACCTTGTCAAAAGCCATTGACAGATCGATAGAGGCTATATAAATGGGGGCCGCCTCCTTCTTCCAAGCTTTACCCTGCATGATGTTCAACAGTAGGCCCCCCGCATCCGTCCCCACATTTTTCCTGAACCCAAATTGAAATCGAGAGAGAATATTGCAGTTTTTTATCCAACACTGTATATGGCTCAGAATTATCCCTGAACATTTTTTGGAGTCCGCATCCAAAAGGGCAATCGGCCTGTAGTTCATCGGACAGGACCGATCACCCTACCCTTCTTGTATACAGGAACAACATATGAAGTATGCCAAGAGGTAGGAATAGCGTGGGTCATAAGAATGTCATTAAACAAAATATACAAAATTTTGGACCACAGTTGTCTATTGTGTTTGAAAATAACATTCACGAGGCCATTTGGTCCCGCGGCCCTAGACAAAGATGCCTTATCTATCAATGCCATAATATCGTCTTGCAGTATTTTAACCTTCCAATCTATCTCACGTAGACAGTCCAGAGAGCACTGGTCACTTAAACCTGATTGATAGAGGTTCCCGAAGTGACCAATCCACTGTTGCTCGGATATATTTGTGGAGAAAGCCACGTTGTTATAGATCAGTTTCTCGTTCACTGCAGACCAAAAAGACCTAGAGGTATTGTCTATCATGGCAGAGAGAATATTTTCACCATCCGTCTGAAACATACTCGCTCTTTGTTCTTTTATTTTATTTTTCCATCGATTACGGATCTTTTTTTTAATGCCATTTTCTCACTCCACGGAAGGTCACATTTAGCTAGTGATCTCAATTCCCAGGATCTCTTATTTTTATATGTTCTAATGAGCACTTCATAACTATGTGGATATTTGTGCCTGGCCCTAGCCTGTTTGAGAGCAGTTGTAGAGTGAGTAATTACATTTCCAACATAGTGAGAGAAGACTCCCTTGGTGTATAAGATGTGCTTTTTCCCATAGCTTGATGTGTTGAAGTCTGAGAGGAAAACCGAGTTCGACGTCTCCACATTATCTATATGCCAGACAATCCTAGTTTTTGCCAAATTGGTTTGTAAATTTCCAGGACAACTGTGCATAGCAGGAGTGCCCCAGGACCCAGATATATTCAAATGCAACATCTTATGGTCACTACATTCCACCCGTAGAAGCTTAAATTCCTTAATCCTAGCAAGCAGTGCTTCAGGTACAAAAATATGGTCAATGGCGCTAGTTTGGTCCCCTCTAAACCAGGTGGTATAATCCTCTTTCTTGTTTAAGAGTCCTCTAACGGTGGATAAACCCCAGGAGCCCAAAAAGTGCCCCCAGTAAATACCATGGTGTTTCTTATTAACAGTCATAGCAGCTGCAATCCCCCCGACTGTAACCTGACTACAGGGCATATCAGTGGGGATTTCTACGTTAAAATCTCCCGCAATTAGAATCAACATGTTCCCGGAATGATCTTGACACTCCGACATACACTTCCCCAGTTTTACTAATTCTTCCTCAATATTTAATTTCAGACTCCAGTAGATGTTAACAATCAGAAGATTACATTGGCCAATAGTCACATCACTTTTAAGCCAAATCAAAAGCATAGAACATCAATCAAGAAACCTAAATCTTTTGATAATCGTGGGGCCCATACTAATAGCAACTGCTATAAGTAAACCTCCCGAGGGTCGCCCTATCAGGCCTTTTTTAGCTAGAGTAGAGTGCACAATAAAACCATCCAAAGTGTGTTGTGAAGTAAACCACGTCTCTTGTAAGCATATAATGGAGCAACCTTTGAGGAATGCACAGATGTCGGGTGAATTCCTCAAATACCAGTTACCCCGTGAATTCCAGCTTACAAAAGACAAGTTAGTAGAGCTATTAACTGTTGGGCTTCAAGCCCTGAAGGCGCGAGATGGAATTCCTCAGAGTTAATGCTAGCCATCTAGAATTGGGCTCAGCCTTGGTTCCTCTTGAGGATTTGGCATCACTGAGAGTACTGAACACATCAAGTCACCCTGCGAACTGTCCTATTGTGGGTACATACTTATTCCTGTATCTGTGGAAGGATTCCCTCCCGTGATAGTGAACCCTCCTACTTTAGGAGTCAATACCTGTCCTGTGTTTGCATTCTGCTGTATCTGCATGGGTGCGTGCTGTGACTGCCCTTGTGGTGGATTCAATGGTGCTTGCTGTGGTTGCAAAGCCTGTTGTGCTTGCAGTATTTGTGCTTGATACACTGACTGATCTTGGGCGAACCCATCCCTACTTTGCGGGCTGTATGCTGGGAGGATAAGCCGTCCCCCTCTTGAGAATTGCCCATTCTGTACATACCCTTGGCTCCCACATGTTCGCGCAATATGTCCTCTCATTCCACACGTCCAACACACAGGAGGGACTCTTCTAATTTGCCCTCCCTGCATGCCTTGATTATCATTCTGAAAACCATCTTGGTTATTCTGTAAGTTTCCCTGATTATTCTGAATGCCTCCCCTTCCTCTGATGCCTCCTCTGCCTGTCGGCATAAATCTGTTCCTTCCTTGATCTGACTGCCGTTGGTTATTCACCTGCGGCATACCTGCTGCCTGCTGTGACCCTAGCCCCTCTACGCTAGTCAACATCGCCCCTTCTATAGCATACTTCAACAGTTTCTTTGGTACTAGCTTAGCTTCCTAGAGCTTCCTAGCTTCTTCCCTTTTTTCAATATTTCTCCTGCAACAATCAACAATGGTGTGCAATGATCAGATGTATGCCTTGCCATGGCTTTGCTTCCATACGCACCAGCTTCTTGAGCGGTCTCTGTACCTGTTCTGGCAATCCCTGACATAAAATATAATAGAATACAGGTATTGATTTCCCTCAAGGCTCTCGAGTTTCCAAAGACCACTGTTCCTGAAAACTCTGAATGTAAGCAAGCAGATCCTCGCCTTCCTGCATCTTGTGTGCCATAATTACACCCATATCTCACGTATCGGGATATTGTACTGTAAGCGCTTTCCAGACTGCTGCTCTGCAATTATTAAACAGAGCTCCATCAAACGCTGTGTTCTTTGCCGTGACACTTGAGTGTCCTGCTCTCGTCCAAATGTCATCAGCCCTTTCCCCAAGGATAGCTGCTAGAAGACCCTTAATGTCCCCTATAGCTAACGTATTTCCTCCTGTCATTTTTTCAAATTCATAGATCCATTTCCCCTTCCCCGATGTTAAACTGGGCAATTTGCATATGAAATTGTTCTTATCCATCTGGGGCCATGGGATATGCTGCGGTCTGGCCCCTCCATTTTCTAACAAGGGGAATTACGAAATCCCAAAATAGCAATCGGCTCCATCCTCTGCCTATCCATAGTAGGGACAACGGTTCCTGATCGCTCCTGGTAATGACATCAGTCTGCTCACATATGGTGGCGATTCCCTCCTTTCACTATGAGATCGCCTTTTAGGTCGCTCTGGGTACACCATAGGCTCCGGCGTCCTTTCTCTAGGCTGGTCTAAGTCCGACCACCTCACTTCTTTATCAGTCTGAAAACATCCCTCTGGACCGCATGCACTAGCACCCTCCTCCTAACGGAAGGTTTTCCTGTCTTCGTCTAACATATCTTGTCCCCAACTTGCATGGCTGTCTTCTTTCTCGTCTCTGTTTAGAGTCAGCCTGTCCAAAGACAGGGCTCTATGCTCGAGACTAAACAGGCCGATTTCATCCAAAATGACTGAATTAAATATACTGAATATGTGATTTGGCCGAATTTAGGCCGTTCGAAAAATCCAACGGCCGAAATGTTTGACCAAATCACGCATTCAGTGCTGGGGACAGCGGGGTATCTCCTGCACCCTTATTCACTATATTGTGAGCAGGGGTGTCCCCCGCAGCCACCCCCCCCAAAAGAAAAGGTTGCAGTGGCTGCAGGGGTTTCCCCCACCCCCTTGCTCACTATATTGTGAGCGGGGGTTGCAGGGGACACACCCGCAGCTGTCCTAAAAAAAAGAAAAAGGAAAGGACCCTGCGGTGCCGGTTCCTGATCACAGAAGTGAAAGGGAACAGGCGTTGCAGGGCCACAGCGAGATTGGAATGTAAGGTAAGTAGGGGTTTGGGGGGTGGGGTGTGGTGGTGTGGGTAGGGGTGTGTTGGGGTGTGGGTAGGGGTGTGGGTGGGGATGTGGGTAGGGGTTTGGGCAAGTCCGTAATGTTCAGTGGAGAAAAGACCGAAGATTATTTCGAAAAAATTATTAGTCTTTTCTCCCTCGAACATTTCTGATTAGGTCTTTCAACCCCACACCAACAGGCCTCCTTCCTTGCCTCATGACTGGGTAATTTCAGATCGATCGCCTTTCCCTTTATTTCTTGTTTCACAATATAATATAATATGAGCATGCATCAATCGTCACTGCTCCAAACCTCTATGTCTCACTTTACTTCAATTTACCTATTCAGTCAATACCATTAATGACTAAATAAATACATAATTTACTCTCAACCTCTTAAGACAATCTATCATTTATCGCTCTTTGACATTTCATCATTTCCTTAATACATAAAATACATATAATACACAAACAGACAAACTGGCAGGCCCCAACATATCACTTCTCAGCGCTCCTCGCAGCTATTCTTGCCCCTAAAAATACCCTGATGGGGGTGTGAGTTATTCCCCTTAGCAAACCGTGTTAGCTTGTTCCCTATGTATCCACTTGGATTTTGAAATAACTCCTAAACATTCCTTGAACGTAGGTTTATGGGCTTCATCTGTGACGATCCTTGTCATATATATACCTCGGTTGCCAAACATTTCGTCGAAAAAAATTTGTCGACAGGACATTTGGTCGAAACCATTTGGTCAAAAACCAAATGGTCGAATTTTTTTTATTTTTTATTTTCACTTTTTTTTTTTGGGGGGGGGTCCCCCCAACCCCCTTTTGTTTTCTAAAAAACCCTTTTTATCCCTAAACTACAACCTAAAATATATATATATATATATAAATAAAAACAAAATTCAACCATTTGGTTTTCGACCAAATTACATCGACCAAATGTCTTTCGACGAAATGACTTTCGACGAAATGTCCGGCCACCATATACCTCTATGTTACGCTCTTCATGGTTAACTAAATACCCCACCAATCCTCTGTTACTTGCTTCCCATTATCACTTTCCCCACTCAATGCTCATTCATTGTTTGGCACTTTTCTCAATCTACTCACCATTCGCTTTTCAGCTCCTGACCCTCGGGATTGTCTCCTCCTCAACCGGCCACCGTCGCCTTCGGTCCGCTCAGCTTCCTGTAGAAACCAGGAGGGAATTTTGTGAAAGAGGGACCCGTCCCACCTATCTCGTTATGTTTTGCAAGAACTTTTTCTGCCGCTACTCACAGGAAGCCTTGCGGTCCTCCAGCTAAATGACGGAGGACATCCGATATTCAGAGACCCTTAAAAGCCTACTTGGTTGACGGATCTTTAACCATCCTACCTCTGCTACAACGTGAACCCCGACACCTGGGGGCATTTAATACGAGGTAGAAATACTTAGAGATGGATTTCGATGCAGAACTTACTCATACATCCAAAATTAAACTGACTCAGGAAGTTGGCAAAATGTAGTGCTGTTTTATTTGCAATTAGCTAAAACAGGGCGTACAACGGACATCAACGAACGTCGCACAAGCAATCTCAACGAATTTCATAAAAAAGCATTCTTATATAGTAGAAATTTGTCATCATTGATGTCACACTACTTGGCAAACTACAAAAACCTACTTGGGGATGTTATAGGGAACATCTAGTTATATGTTCCATACTGACGGGGGTTGTGATTCAGTTTCTACTATCAGGTGGACAACTAAGCCCTCCTCTAGTGCAAGTCATCTTCATAGTCGCAAAATACACGACGATTCATTGGTTATACAAACTATAGGGCTCTCTGATATGTGGTCCTCTACATTTGGTTGGCACACTTGTACCCTTCTGGAATATTCCACTTGCTAGCAGCACGCAAGCTGGTTACCCCAGGTGCTGGGAGGGTTGGCCTGATCATGCCTCCCCACCCAATTAGTCCAACATCTATCATCACTCCTGAGGTCTGCCATTCAATTAAGGCTTTGAACTTTGCCTTGCAGAAGCTCCCTCTGCCTGAGAAAAAAAGGGAGTGTGGCACGGTCTTATCTTCTGGTTTCGGTGTAGCTCGACCCAAAGTCTATTTTCATCTGACCATGTGACTGGAGACGACGGTTTTGAGCTGTTTGTTGCATATAATACTATTAAATGATGAACTCTTGACTCCTTCAGTGTTTTTTCATCCCACCTGAAACAGAAGTTTGTTTCTTTCTCCCGTTCATGTAGCTTCTTGACAGACAACCAGGCTCACGGTGGCCTCGACTCTAGCTGCTGGGCCAGCCAGTCTTTCTTGAATTCTCATTCACCATTAGCTATTTTCCAACTGCGCCACACTCAAGCCCTTTCCATCCATGGGGTTCAGGTCTTGCTAAAGTGCATTGTGGAACATCCAGATTATATACACTCCTATGTGGATACATTGGTGCATCGCCGCAATTTATTCACTATGCAGCAAGCCTCAGGATTACTTTGTCTACTTGTGTTACAGCATCTGTACGAGTGTAAAATTACTTTGAATTTTCTTCAGCGTTACTTTGCACAAGCATCTTCATTTTGATCCCGAAATTTTGCTTCACTTCGACACCTCCTCCTCCATGTTCTTTCGTCATTTGTGTCTTTTCCGGGCGCGTCAGTTCTGCTTTTCATGACGTCACCATTCCTCTTTCTCATCCATTTTCACACTTCTTCAGGGACTCTGTCCAGAAGACCATTATGTCTTTGTGGATGCATGTAGGGGTTTCTCAATGGATACCTTGTTTCAAGAACTCTTTGCGGTACAGGCATCCTCATTGGTACTGCATGTGTCGCAATTTCCGGTTCCCAACATATAGGCGACATGGGGGCAGAACCTCTGGTAGGGGTATTTGGCTCCTCTTCTACAGCTGGCTTCTCGGTTTCTTCCTCGCCGCTTAGTTCCATCTAAGCTGTCCACCAAGTACTTTGGTCCATTTGACATCTTTGCAACCCGAAGGCCTGCAGCCTTTCTATTGAAACTCCAGGCCACCTGGTCTAGACAGCACCCATTGTTCCACAGCTCTTAGCTGAAGCCTAATGTCCCAGAACGATTTCAAAGGCAATCACGTTCTAGACCTCCTCCCATCCCAATCCTTCCGTACCTGAAATTGAGGTGTCAGGGATATGTGACTCCATGTTCTTGCATGGTCGTTTGCAATATGTGGTGAATTGGCTATTCCCCCGCTGATCGTTCTTGGGAGTATGCCTCTTCTGTCCATGGCCCTCGTTTTGTTTTGTCTGGCGTTTCCACTGCCTTCATCTGGGCAAACCGGGGCTGTCCTCTCTTGGCAGGGGGCATAATGTTGCATCTCGTTTTCACCAGCATTAGCTGTTGGACCAGGTGGAGGCGCATCTCATCATTGTATTCTGCTGTGTTCCCCCAATATGGCTGCTGATGCAACATGCACCATTGTAGTTCCCTCTGTGGGGGCGTGCTAGGGGGAGGATGTTGTTTTCACATCATCGCTGATTACGAAATGTACTCTACTTGTGCACTCGAAGTAGGAGCAGTGGCATGTTGCTACTCCCAGCAAGGCGCTCATGAGTTCGATCCTATTTTTGTTGTCACTTGCTGTTCTTTCCTTGTTCTGTTCACAATATTTTACTCTCCTATTTCTACTAACCTTTCTTGTCACATAGAACTCGCCCTCCTTGCCTGACGCAAGACTGCCATGGTCCCGCTCTCCCTGCCCGCTAAGCCGATCTCTTGGGTAACGCCTCCTTGAACAGAATTACTGCGGCAACGTTCATACATTCGCTGCAGCCGTGTTTAACCATCCGCCTCCTCTTCCAACTCCCAGGCAGCGCAGCATACCATGTGAAAGCACCGCTCCGACTCTTAGACAGAATTCCAGTGCAGACGGCAGCAATCAGAAAGCTGATACCTCCCACTGCCCACAACATAGGAGAAGTGCACCTACGACCCCAACAGGGGTCTGTCTGAGCCACTGGGTCTCCTTTCAGAAAGCATAGCTTTTTTCATGATCACATGGCAGTCAAAGTTTTTTTTAAATTAAAGCACTCTAAGGATTTCCATCATTTTGCATTCTCGCACTTGCCCTAGACTCATGGTACACTCTAAGAAAGCCTGAGGACTACATCAGGCTTTCCCTCCTTCTGAAGATCTGTGGAGAAAAAGGTGGGATTTAAGAAGTATTTTATGGTTGTTCAGAAGATGGAACAGCAAATTAAAATCACTGCTAGATGTATGTCATCGGAAAAAGAATCAGTGACCTAGGGTGAGGTGTCATTTGCAATTAAGGGTCAGGAAGAGCTTGGATTAGATGTTGCAAAAGACATGGATGCACTACACGACACTCATTGTCATTGGGGTACAACATACGCTGCATAATGCATACCAAGGAACAAAAGGATTCTATTAAGCTAAGGAAAACACCTCACAGTGGATTCCAAGAGAAAAGAAAACAAAATTCTAGCAATTTATTTTACAAAAATGATGAACCACCAAATCACAAAAAAGAGAGTTAAATAGCCAGATCAGTGCCCTTGGTTCTAGAGACAAGGGCAACCTTTCAGAATGTGTTCTTGCATGCAATAAACGGTGGTAGCAAAGTACTGGTTTAGAATTGATACAGATGAATTATGTTTGGCGCAAACCCCTCTTGGGAATACTTTAAAATGGTGAGATTTTATGAACAAGTACAATCTATTACTAGTGTGGGATCCTCCACCAAAGTGCCTTTGTTGCTGAGAGTCAGTGAGATTTTATGATCAAATAGCAGTGGAAGTCAAACTACACTCAGGAAAGTTGGATTAGATAAACAAAATGCATACTTCTCTGGTGACAATGGCATCTTACAAGGAATGTTGTTTTGTAAAATTCTCGAACAATAAGACACCTGATTGTCACATAGCTTTAATAACTGAGCCTATTTTTGACTAAACACAAAGTGACCCCAGTAAGCCAAATGGAGGCAGACCCTCTGATGAACCTGGGGGCGGTGCAACACACTTTGAAAATAAGAGGAATGGTTTAACTTCGAATCCTGTCACTCTGCCTATTTCCCCTATAATTATAAGCCCAGAACTCCAACATAGAAAGCCTATTGCCAAGAGACCTAAAAAAGGGACCCAAAGGGAACCTGAGAATACTAAGATATATTCTGGATATTGGAGAAGAAATCGGAGGACGAAGGACCCACAAAAAAATCACAGGATAGGGTCAAGGGCATGGGTCACATGATTCTAGTGGAGAAGGCAGGTGGAACCTCTGATGAGAAGCACTCAGCCCTTGCCTCTCAAAATACCTTGAAGAGAAAGAACACAAAGAAGGTTGAAATAACTATTAAATCTGTCATGAACTAGAAAGACCTTAGGACCATGTGGCCAAAATTGGGGGTGGAAGAAGAACATACGGAAATTGCTACAGACCCTGAAAACAATGAGGAAGGCAATTTATTATTTGCAGGTATGGGCCACAACGCTGGACATCTGTGGTCCAGCCAAATGATGGAACTGATGCTAGAAGGCCTAATTGAAGACTGTAACCTCTTTCCTCTCAACAGATGCAACATTCTAAGCCTTCTTAATGAAAATACTTCTGTCAGACTAATAACAGCATCTGTTTTAACTCCAGTGGAATTAGTAGATACATCACGCCTTGCATTAGTAAAAATCCATGTTAGTTTTTTTTAACTGTTACCAGACTTGCACTTAGACAAACAGAAGTCTTACAAATATGGGCTTCGACCCATATCCTCTTGGTGAAAGCACTATTCAATAAAGGAAATTAACTGTATTTTGTAACCACTGGAATTTTGAACTGTATGAGTTCCCACTTTGTATTCTAGATTGAATTTTACTTATTTGTGATTTGCTTTTTATGTTTGATCGGCTAGATCCTTATGCTATTCCTCTTTCCTTGTGTCTTCCTGTAGCCTCTGTAACAATGCCCTGTTCTACCTCTGCATGTCTAATGAGATCTTTTAAATGTACCCCTTCATCTTCTCTAGTAGCAGCATTCTCTGCACTTCATTTTGCTCAGCCTACATCACTATCTGAGGATGTAGCCGTGATGACTTTTGACTGTTCACAGCTTTCTTCTCAGGTGAATGATTTACTTGCTCCATTGTAACTAGTACATGTCGAATCTCACCCTGCTGCTCCCCTAGTAGCATCTCAGCTTGAGGATGAAAAACAAAAGATTTGCTGCTTGGAATGGCTATGGCGTGAATCTCATCCTCCAGATCTGTTAGGTCTACCCGGCTCACGTTGACGCTTGTATAAAGCTCATAATTATGATGTACAATCTCAATTCCTTACAAATAAAGTTGCATCATCATTAAGTTGACCCAGGGTGATATTTAAGGTCATTAGACACTGTGTAAATCCCTCCTTTCCTCAACTGCCATCTCTTTCTTTGACTCAGGTTAATCCTTTCAATTCTTATGTTGCCAAGAAGATTGAACATATCTAATCAGTCATTGCTGTCAAAGTTCCTAATTCTTTGACTTCTATTTCCCCTTTAGCTCCCAAAGATATCACAACTTTTGAATCTTTTTTTTACCTGTTTTCTTTTCTGATTTCCTATACTTTCTTCTATGAAACCTGGTAATCAGACAGTTCTCTCACAGCACACCTTATTAACTCTATCTCTGATGTAATTTCCACTCTTTGGTTACTATTGAGTAATACATCCATTAAGCAAGGCATATTTAAGTATTCATTACAACTTAGTGAGATGCTGCGTTTAGTAAAGAAATCTGGCCTTGACTCTCCAGATAAAGCAAGCTATTTACCGATCACCTCCTGGCCTTTTTTAGGCAGGTTTTTGAAAAATGTGCAGCACCTCTAATCTCCCTCACTTTTTGCTCCATAGGTTGTTAAGGAACTATCAATTTGGGGTCTCTGGATCCAAATCACTCAGCAGCCTTTGACATTGTTGACCATGAGGTTCTGATTAACATCATATCCACTAGTATGCTCTTAGAGCTGGCCCCATCCTAGCCTGGTTGCGCTCCTTTCAACGTAGCTGTATGCATTGCTGATGTGGCTCAGAAATGGAGGTGAACTTCCCACAATGACTACTAGGTAATGCTGTGGAATGTGTGGCTTGGCTCAAATGGACTATTCAACTTCCAAATTTCAGGTGAAATTTTTTTTCTCAAGCCTTTTTAAACCAACCATAACTTTCTTGGGGTTTTGAAGACATGGCTCAATGCCCCAACCACAAAGCTGTTGGGACTATAATGCACTGATGATCCCTAATAAGGGTGAAACCAGGTATGTAGTTGTCATGACAGTCTTACAAAAAGCCTGTCTTGGGTTTATTAAGCTATGTATAAAGTAGCATTGCCCTCTAAGACAAAGACAATTTCCTGGAGAAAAAGGTTTGCATTTGGGCTAATTTGCATACCCACAATGCCTTGCTGATGTGGCTTTGGAACTGGAGGTGAACTTCCAGGGATGGCTAGTAAGTGATGTTTTGGAATGTGTCACTTGGCTCAAAATGACTATTTTACTTTCACATTTCAGGTGAAAGGGTTTTTTTCTAAGCCATTTTAAACCCACCATAACTTTCTTGGCGTTTCGAATATATAGAGATACATATATATTGGCATTTCCGCCAAGTCAGACACAGCACAGTGGCACCCAGTAGCCATTACTTTAAGTACACCTACAGTTCAGAGTCTCATGGGCAATGCATTCTGGGTATGCAGGTATGCAAATTAGCATAAACGTCAAGTCTTTGCTCCAGGAAAATATAGCATTTTCAACCCAAGACAGACAGCTCTCAAGGATTCAGGCAGTTGCAAAATTGTTTCACCCTTATTACGGACCATCAGTCCAGTATGGTCTGAACCCTTAGGGTTGGATCATTGGAGCATGTTGAGCAAACACCAGCAAGGTTTTTGTGGGTTTAAAGGCTTGGGGGGGGAAAAAAAACCTTCTAACTTAAATGTGAAAGCAGAATTAGCCATTTCAGCCAAGTCAGACATACACAGTGCCACCCACTAAATATATTCAACAAACATAGCCGACATATGGACATTGCAAATATGCATAACATAAAGTGTACTTCTAATAAAGGGCTACATGTGCTTGGGAAACACTGCCCTATTTTGTCTCATGGATAGAAAGTTGTCAGCAGATAAATATGGCACATTTTGGAAATAGTCTATTGAAAAATGCTTGGCTGTTGGGGAATAAGATATGTGATGTCTTAAGTATATATTTAGGGCCTGATTCACAGAAGCGTTTTATAATGGCGCAATGCTGTAGGAAAACGTTCTGTGAATCAGGCTCTAAGTATATTTGTTGATGTATTTGATATGCATATTTCTGCATGGAGGTGTGCATGCAGCAGCACAGGCAGACGTCCCTTAGTAGTTTGTTTTTCTGTGATATAGGCATTGCTTCGAGGGAATATAAGTGGGGCACGCACTCATGTGAGCGTCACCATTTGCAGTCAACCAGGAACATAGAGTTGACAGTCTTTCCTTCCTTCCCACTTCTCTTCCCACACAACTTCACCTGGATATGGGCCTGGGTGTGCTTGTGTTTCCCTGTGAGAGAGCAGTTCATGTGTTGGGTGAAAAGTCGGCTCCCGACGTTACTTAGTTTAGCTGCACTGAAGGCTCGCTGTTTATCTCTACAGGATGGCCTGCCCTCGCAGGTCTGATGTGAGCTCTCAGGTGGCACTATCTCATGTATCATGATGCATGGAATCAAAGTGGAGCCAGCCTCAGTGTTGTGGAGTTGTGTTTTGGTGGGCTTGAGATCTGGGTTGGTCACTTGAATTGCGTGGTTCAGGAGTGATCAGTGGGTACAGATGGAGCGGCGGGGTCGATATGCATAGAAGGGTGACCAGACGTCCCGGTTTTCACTGGACTGTCCCACAATTAGGCCCTCTGTCGCCCACCCTCCCCAGAGGTTATTTAATTTAAAAACCGGTACTGTTTTTGGGGAAAGGAGATTTAGGTCGGTCACTTGAATTGCGCGGTTTAGGAGTGCTCAGTGGGTACTGGATGGACTGGTGGGTCGCTATGCATGGTAGGGTGACCAATGTCTATAATAAGGGTTCCTGGTGAGCCTTGGGCATCCAGGTACAGTATTGACAAAAAACAAAAACCACTAAGACTATTATGTCACACTCCCTATCTCTAGTTATTCGAACCAGTACCATAGAAGAACAGGTTACTTACCAACTGTAACGTTCTTTCGACTGGATGTTCCTCCCACGTATTCCTTATCTTTGATAAATCCACTCCCAGCTTGCTGGCCTCGGAAATGTTTTTCACAGTAGAGGGCGCTGCGCGTCAACGTCCCTCGAGTCGGTGTCCCTCGAAGGCCTCCGTATCAGCGCTGACGTCACCATAGGTATAAATAGTCTGGCACAGCATCCGTTGCTCAGTTCCGTTTTGAGGTGCTGTATTTGCCTTGTATGAGATGGTTAGTACCCTTGATGGAGCGTAGGCAGGGAAGTTTTACTGCAGGGAAGGATGGGGGGGTGATAAGGAATACGTGGGCGGAACATCCAGTCGAAAGAACGTTACAGTTGGTAAGTAACTTGTTCTTCGAATGGATTGTGTCCTCCCACGTATTCCTTATCTTTCATAGACTCCCAAAGCAGTAATGTGTACTAGGAGGCGGGAGTAAAACGTAATGTTTTCTTTAAAGATGCACGGAGTGCAACACAGCTTTCCCAAATTTAGTCTCCTGGCTAGTGGAGGAATCTAGACTGTAAAATTTGGTGAAAGTATGTGCAGACGACCATGTGGCAGCCGCACATATGTCTTTAATTGGAACTCCTCTTTGGAGAGCTGACGAGGCTACGATACCCCTGGTTGAATGAGCCCTGAGTTGTTGAGGAGGCTCTTTTCCTTCCAATTTATAGCACTCTATGATAGTTAGTATTATCCATCTTGAGATGGTTTGTTTCGTGATAGATAAACCTAGTTTATGTCCTGCATACCCCACAAACAACTGATCTGCTTGTCTAATACTTGCAAGTCTGTTAATGTAATAACTCAAGGCACGTCTTGGATCCAGCCTGTGCAATCTCTCTCCCTCCTTCCCTGGATGAGGAGGAGGGTAAAATGAAGGTAAGGTTATTTTTTGTGTGATATGGAATTCTGAGACCACCTTTGGGAGGAAATTTGGCTTCACTTAACAAACTACCTTATATTTGTGAAAGACTGTATGAGGAGGTTTACAAGATAAAGCTGAAAGCAACTCCATTACGTCATCCGGGAGGTCCCAATCTTTGTATCTCAACCTTTCAGAAACCAAGCGTGAAGGTTGAGAGTCCTGATATCCGGATGGAGAACCTGACCTCCCTCTTGCGAAAGAAGATCCTCTCTTTGTGGAAGACGAATCGGCGGACTGATGGACATGTCTAGAAGATCCGGGTACCATGTTCTCCTGGCCCAATCCGGGGCAATTAGAATCCTGGGTTTCTGAAATCTCCTCAACCTCCTGATCACTTGAGGAATGACGGGGACTGGAGGAAATGCGTACAGAAGTGGAAACTCCCAGTCCACCACAAAAGCGTCTCCTAGAGCTCCTCTCGGGGGCAATTCCCTTGAGCAATACTGATCGCACTTCCGGTTGACACTGGTGGCAAACAGATCCACCTGAGGGGTTCCCCAAAGGGCGAAAATCTCTCGAAGGACTTCCTGAGCTAGCTCCCACCCGTGGGAGACTGTGGTCTGCCTGCCCAGAGCATCCGCCGTCGTGTTCTTCTCCCCAGCTAGGTGAACTGCCGATAGAGAGATTCCTTCTTGAATTGCCCAGGACCAGAGCTGCATTGCCTCTCTGCACAGTGGCAGTGACCCTACGCCTCCTCTTTTGTTGAGGTAGTGCATGGCCACTGTGTTGTCCGTCATGATCAGGATATTTTCTCCCTGTACTGATGGCAGGAAAGCTCTCAGTTCTAGCCTGATCGCTCTCAGCTCTAATAGGTTGATGTGTAGTCTGGACTCCGATGGAGACCAACGACCGCTGATGGATAAGTCGTTGGCATGGGCTCCCCACCCCGTGAGTGAAGAGTCCGTGACTAGTGTTATCTCTGGCCATGGTTTCCAAAACGGTTCGCCTTTCAAGATGTTCTCCCGACAGGCCCACTACTGAAGGTCTCGTGCTACTCTGTTCAGGATTTCTAGGAGATCTGACATTCTTCCTGAGAATCGTGACCACTGGGTCCTTAGTGGCCACTGTAGAGATCTAATTCTCAGGCGAGCCTCTGGCACTAGAAAAATGCAGGATGCCATGAGGCCGAGCAATCTCAAAAAGTCGAAGGCTGGTAGACGCTGGGTATTTTGAAATCTGGTGACCATCTGTAGAATATCTTGAGCCCTCACTTCTGGTGACAAGGCTTTTCCCAGGGATGTGTCCAGGACTGCTCCAATGAACTGGAGTTTCTGTGATGGTATCATCTGTGACTTCTTTAAGTTGAGGGAGAAGACCAGTTTGTGGAGGGAGTGGCAAACATAATCCAGATGGACCTGAGCTTGTTCCGGGGACACTGCTCTGATCAACCAGTCGTCTAGGTAGGGGTAGACATGAATCCCTTCCCTCCTTAGACTTGCTGCCACAACCACCATTAACTTGGTGAAGACCCTCGGGTGGAGGTGAGCCCAAATGGCAGAACCCGAAATTGATAGTGAGAGCTGCCAATGGCAAACCTCAGGTACTTCCTTTGCTTGTGATGGATTGGCACATGAAAGTAAGCATCCTGAAAGTCCAGAGATACCAACCAGTCCTGAAACTGGAGGGCCTGAAGGATCTGAGAAAGGGTTACCATCGTGAACTTGTCCTTCCTGAGGAATTTGTTCAATTCTCGCAAGTCCAAGATAGCTCTAAATCCTCCGTCCTTCTTTGGTATTAGGAAGTAGGGGGATTACCAAACCTTGTTCCTCTCCGCTACAGGTACCGGTTCTATGGCACCTTTCTCTAGCAGGTCTGAAATCTCCTGCATAAGGAGCGGGTCTGGAAACTTCAAAGAGTTGTTCCCTGGTGCATGACTCTGATGAATGTGTAGGAAAGGCAGGCAGTAACCTTGGGCAACTGTTTCCAATGCCCAAACATCAGATGTAATAGCCTGCCATTCAGTCAGATGTTGAGTTAACCTGCCTCCTACTGATGTTTTGTGTGGGGAGACCTCAGAGGGGGTAAAGCAGCACCTGCAGATGCAGACTTGGTACCTTTAAACCATCCACCACGGATGAATCGTCTGTCCCCTTTGAGCTGGCTGCCCTTTGCCTTTTCCGAATGCTGAGTAAAAACTAAAGGACGTACCTGTGGGGCGATTTGAGTTTGACGAATTGCAGCCCTAAGGGATTTTGCTGCCGCCTTTGAGGTTTGCAATTTCTCCAAGCTGTCATCAGCTTTCTTGCCAAATAGTGAGGTGCCATCAAAGGGCATATTCAGAAGCCTGGCTTGTACATCAGGAGCAAAACCAGATTTCTGCAACCACGCAAATCTGCAGATTGTGGTACTTGCCGCCATGGCTCTGCTGATGCTGTCAGCATAGTCGAGACCTGTTTGGAGGGACTCACACATCGCATCCTTCCCATCCTTGATGATATTCAAGAATGCGTCTCGTTCCTCCCCTTCTGGGAGACGGTCAGCCGCCGATGAAGCGCACTCCCAAAGGGTGTGACTGAATCTCGCTAGCATGCAAGTGGCGTTAATAGACTTAAGTGCCATGCTGCATGCTGAAAAGCTCTTTTTAGACATGGCATCAAATCTTTTGTCGTCTCTATCTTGTGGTATAGTGGGGTATGCCGATTTACTACTTGACGATGTCGCAGCCTGCACTACTAAACTCTCTGGGGTTGGATGTTTACTTAAGTATACAGGGTCTGAGGCTGACGCCCTGTTCTTCACAGAGAACTTTTTGTTTACTGCAGGGATAACCTCTGGTGTTTCCCAATTTGCAGCTACTTTTCTCTGCAATGCTGCATGAAAAGGGACTGTAGGGTACTCTTGAGGCCCTTTATCTAAGATGTCTATTAGATCATCTTGTTGGAAAGAGGGTGCAGGTGTTGTCCACCCCATAAACTCCATAATTCTTGCCATAAGGGCTCTGTAAGATGTTTCTGCATGCTCTCCAGGTTCTGGTCTGGCAAATTCCGCCTCTGGAGAGGTATCTATGCCACTGGCATCTTGTAAAGATTCTTGAAGATCTCTTAATCTAACTTCCTCAGATATTAGCTCCTCTGGAATAGGAACTCTTGTAGTCTGTAAACCAAAAGGCCTCTCATTATCAGAGTCTTCTCCTTCCTCATAGATAGAGGATAAAGCTCTGAAGTAGTCAGAGCGTGGGTAAGGGGTAAAACCCATTTCAAGAGAAGAGGGTGTCAAATGTGTCGACACTGCTTGTGATACAGTTGTAGTTGTCAATGTAGACATCATAGGTCTCGACAAACTTACAAAAGGCGTCGAAATACTCAAAAATGCCCTCAATGTCGTCGAGAGAATCAGAATTCTACTCGGTGTCGTTGATATTGTCGACACCTTGGACGGATCCTTCGACACCCCACTTTCATCGGGGTCAACGACGGCGTTGAAGACACAGGGCCTCATTACGAGTCCGGCGGTAACCTGCCTGTTTTTCCGGCTCAGTTACCGCCGGACTCGTATTACTATTCCGCCTCCGTGATTCCCGGAATTACCGGGGCATTACAACCCCGGTGACCCGGGAATTCCGGAGGCGGAATACGGTAAATCCCCGGAGGCGGAATTCAGTAAATCCCCATTCCCATTGAGTCCAGAGGCCTCAATGGGAATGGGGACCATGGAAACACCAGCCCCATCTCGTGATGGTGCCGGTGTTTCCACGTCCGCCTGCAGGCAGGCGGTGTTAAACCCGCCAGTTCAGACCTGGCGGGAATGACACCTCCGCCTGCAGGACTCGTGATCGCCCGGTATGGAAACAACAGTGGCGGCGGATTTACCGCCACCGTTATTTCCATACCGGGTGACTCGTAATGACACCCACAGTCTTATGTGTCGAAGGCACCTTCGACGATGAAGTCGTTGATGCAGTTTTATTCGAAGAAACTTTGTCTTTACTCGAAGGTTCATGACGCTCTCGAGGGTTTTTATTCGCTGGGTTCAACGACCCACAGCGTTTTTTGGGTCTTTTACCCGGGGTATCACCTCTAGGTATCTCTGAGGGGGACAAGGCCGCGTTCTCGAACCCTAAGCATTTATTTGCGAAATTCCTCCCACTTAGCTGGAGAGCTGTGTTTAGTGGGGCAGGTGACCCTTTCTGGAGAATTAGAGGATGAAGAAGAAGGAGATCTATGACACCTCTTCTTAGAATGTTTCGATCTAGATGAGTGGTGAGAACCACTTCGAGATCTCGAACGGAGATGAATATCTCGACTCAACCGAGGACAATTTCGAAGGGGTAGAGGGTTTAACGGTCTTAACTTTTTCCAGTTTCCCCTTACGCTCCTTCAAGGCTTTCGCCGTCATGGACATACACTCCTCACATTCCGAACACTGGTGCTCTGATCCCAGGCACCACAAGAAGATCCTCTGAGGATCTGTTAATGACACCTTTTTTCCACAATCTCGACATTTTTTGAAGCCGGATCATGGCGTCGATGAAGCGGACGAAGATGCCATCGTAGGATGAAGATTTTAAAAAGTTTTTTCGAAGAGTTTACAGAAGAACCGAGCCTTGCGTCTCTGTGGCTTACGAAGCACAGAAAAACGGAACAGAGCAACGGACGCTGCGCAAGACTATTTATACCTATGGTGACGTCGGCGCCGATACGGAGGCCTTCGAGGGACACCGACTCGAGGGACGTCGATGCGCAGCGCCCTCTACTGTGAAAATGTTTTCAGAGGCCAGCAAGCTGGGAGTGGATTTATCGAAGATAAGGAATACTTGGGAGGACACAATCCATTCGAAATATTAATTTCTAGTAAAAACATGTTTGTTTATTTTGTACCAGAATGATACACATTTTTCATAACAAAACAATTAATTTAATCATATTCATAGGCAAAAATATGTACAATCTTAACAACACATCTATAACAGACACAATTTCCGGACCCTGGTGTTTTCCAGTGTCCTCTTTTCACTTTCATCTTTTCTTTTTGTTTAACCTGCCCTAGTTTAAGCAGTGTTGGTGGTAGCTGTATATCAAAGGTCAACACAGTGTGTTTCAGCCGTCTCTCCACCCAACTGCAGTGTCACAACTTAGCGGCCTTATGTCTACAAAGGAAATAAAAGGGGTGTGACATGTAAATTCCAAAGGACGTCTGAATGTGTCTGAAAACTAGACTAAAAAGCCACCAATTGGCACAGCTTCCTACCTTCTGCAGTAGTAGCCCAGCAAAATCCCCAAGGAGGGATCCCCCCCTAGTTAGAGCGATATCCAGGAAATGGAGATACTCATGGGCAAGCTGTTTACAAAAACAAGGATGCGTCACTTTAAGTATCACAACTACCTGCTACAGTATAGGGTAGCCAGTATCCGGATGTAATCACATAAGTAGAATAATTCACCAGACAGGCTGTGTGCAAAACAAATTGAGAAAGCCTGTGTAAATTCCTTATTTTAACCAAACAACTGTCTTTATATTATTATCAACCTTAAAACGCCTACCCGTTATGGAGTTAGCAAAACTGATCGCTGTCCATATATTAGGGGCAACCCAATTCACCTAGGACAACAGGTAAAGAAGGAAGTGATGAGTACAAACAAGATCCATCAACCCAAACAACAATTCAATAAGCTACTCTAGCCATCTCCATCTGAGATGTACACCCATGTGGGCACGGCTATTCTGTAAATCAAACCCGTGCCTGAACACTTGCATATTTGCAAACGACTCTGCCCCGTTCTACGACGCCGCACGAGTCTGGTTGCCATGCAACCACTACCAGTAAGCAAAGCTGATCGCTGTCCTTCAACTAGAAGCCACCCAATTTAAGATGTAATGAAGGAGATGATGAGTACAAGCCAAACGTCAAACAGCTATTCTGTGAATCAAAACCCATCTGAACTGTACACACTTCGGTACATGGCTATACAGTAATTCAAAACCTGCACCCGGACACTTCCATATTTTAGAGTACTTACACTAGACTCTGCAGCGTTTGGCTACGCCATGCGAGTACGGTTGCCAAGCAACCCCCACCAACAAATCAAGGTTATTTAAACATACAAGTGTGGTGGCCATCTTTGAACCGCCTGTAATGGAGAGCAGCTTGAGTCCGGTTGCTAAGCACCCTATGTAAACAACCTGAGGCTGTTTGGACATACCAATGCGGTGGCCATCTCGGCGTAATTTATCCACTCTATCCCGTTCTGGGAGGTGTAGTGTAAAAGGCCCAATGCCCCCACTATGATAGTGGTAAGAGCTATGGAGCAATGTGATACCAAATGTTCCGGCCCTTGCCATGTACTAACAAAAACGTGTCTCATCCGCCGAGTTAGCATATACTCGCGCAGTGAAAAGAACGGGGAAAGCATCTTGTGTTCTCATCCAGGGCACTGATTTTAACCCTTGGTGCCCATATGAGAATCAGTTGGACACAATGGGCCTCATTACAAGTGTGCTGGTCCGGCAACAACGGTGCCGGTAAGCGCACTGACACTATTGTTACCAGACCGGCACACTCTGAGTTCTGTGAGCGTCTGCCGTCCTGCCTGCCAGGTCTGACCTGGCGGGTGGAATGGCAGCCACTCGCAGACTTTCACGGAGGCAGCGGCACCGTTACTTACGGTGCCCGCGCCTCTGTGTTCCCCATTCTTATTGAGTCCTATGGGAATGGGGAATACCATTTTTCCGGGGCCTGACTTCCTGGACCGGGCGGGGTTAGAATCCCCCGCTGTTACAGGCAAGCCAGGATCCAGAAAAATTCACGAGTCCGGTGGCTACAGCCAGACTCATAATGAGGCCCAATGTATGCACCAATATAGATATAGGAAATACCAATGGGTTTACCTCGGTTAGATACAGGCGTTACCCCATATTCGAAGTCACACACCTATAGCGCTAGATATCTCTCAGTGATGGGGGACCCCACAAGGCAGTCAGTAATATTGCTAGATGCTCCAAAAATAGCAACCATGTGTGAACTTAGTCCTAGTTGTGTCCTATCACTGTTATGCAATAGTCAGTCACATACATCAATTGCCAAATGGAATTGTACAAAAACACTGCTGGTCCACATGTAAGCAATCTCTTTTCAACATCGCAGTAACTACAGCGCTGGGGTAGGAAGTCATGCTAAACTATCTTAGTGATGTATCACATGGATGGCATAGTCAGTTACAAAATATCCAGGGATATAATGCCATAATTCCCCCTGTCAGTAATGTATCACATAACATGAACAACATATATTTGTCACATTGTGCATTAGTCACAGATATGTTACATTGCATAAAGGAACTAACCACAAAGCTACAATACATAAGGCTATGCAATCTTTTTCAAACATGCTAGCAACAGTGCTAGGTTGATGCCCGAAGACCTTAGAAGCCCACTGGGCCACGTTAGTAATTTTACAGGGCCCCTCTCATATTTATTACATAGTACATTTAACACAGTGGCCCTCACTATAACTCTGGCGGTAGCCGTGCCCTTATTAAGGGCAAGGCTGCCGCTGGAGTTGTTTTTTTTCCGGCACCCGCGAATGGGCAGTAACCGGGTCATGCCGAGTTTGGCAGACCCGGTAATTGCCCATTTGCGGGTGCCGTTATGGCCGGCCTCCCGATCCCCATTCTGCCGCATAGGGCAGAATGGGGGTTGGGAGCATGGTTGCACCGGCACTGTTTATAACGGTGCTGCCGCAATCATGAGTTCTGCTCGCGGGTGCCGGTATGCACGCCTCGTCAGACCAGGTGTGCAGTCCGGCACCGGCAAGCAGAACTCGTAATGTGGTGGAGAGGTAACAACGGCACCGGTAGCACTACCGGCGCCGTTGTTGCCTTTCCGCCACACTCATAATGAGGCCCAGTGTCTTTGGTCAAACAAAAATAAGATTGTTCCACTCCACAGAAATGTTCAAGTCATTTTTTACAGTGTTCAAATTGTAAATACAACGTTGCTCAAGTTTGTATAGTTGAGTTGCCATATCACCCCCTCTTGGGTGTGGTTTCAATATCTGTACCACAAACCATATTATGTCTTGGTTAGTGTGTCCTAGATGCTTATAGTGTTGCACTAGTGGTTTTTCTGGCACTTGGTTTCTTATACAGGAGCGATGCTCCGAAATTCTGTCTTACTTCCCGAATTGTCTTGCCCACATATAGCAATTTAAAGGGGCATTCAATTATATATATATAATTTACTTTTACAATTCTTGTGAGCCCTCAGTTCCCATTTCAGTGTCCCATTCTCAAACCATTTCTTAGAGACAGTAAACGTACATGCGACGCAACCGCCGCATCTATGGTGACCTTTTACCGGAGGTGGGTCCCACAGTGGTAAAATTCCTTCATTTTCCTGTGCTGTTTTATATGTATCGACCAGTTTTTGTCTCAAATTTACATTTTTCCTAAATGCAAACAGGTTTTTTTTATTCAAGGTCCCTGGAAATTTTACTAGATGCCAGTTTTTTTTGTATTATTCCTTTGATCTGATTACTTTCTGGTCCAAAGGTGGTGACCAGTCTTTCCTGTTTGTCTATGTTCTGTTTGGTAAGAGCCACTTTTCTGTTTGTATTTGCAGCCCTCTTTAGATTGTGTCTTTTCGTTTTTTTGGGGTAACCTCGATCAGTGAATCTCTTTTTTAGATGTTCCGCATGTATTACAAAGTCTTCTTGTGTACTCCAATTTTCTTCTTATTCTTAGAAACTGACTATACGGGAGATTTAGTTTTAAACCCGCCGGATGGAAACTAGTAAAGTGTAGTAACCCGTTTCTGTCTGATGGCTTCCTGTAAAGGGTGCTGGCATACCCCTCGTCACTTTTGTAGATAGACAGGTCCAGAAAACTCACCCTCCGATGGTCAAAATCCATCATGAAATTCAGATGATCATCGCAGTTATTCATCCATCTCAGAAAAACCTGTAAATCATTTTCTGCTCCAGACCAGATACAGAAAATGTCATCAATATAACGTTCCCATATAAAAAAACATTTCGCCCATGGGTTGTAAATAGAGAAAATGTATAGGGTTTCAAAATGTGCCATGTATAGGTTGGCCACATCTGGGGCAAATGTAGCACCCATACTAACCCCATTTTTTGTTGGTACAATTGTTTTTTAAATAAAATGAAATTCTGTGACATCGCCAACCTGGCTCATTCAACAATAAAACCACTGGGTGGTTTAAGTGGCGACCTTCGTGCATCTAGAGTAGTACGCAGAATCTCCACACATTCCTGTTGGGGGATCGAAGTGTATAAGGATTCCACATCTAATGTGACTAAGATATCATTCTATCCTCTGGGTATTGTAGTAAGTGTGTTGATCATATGAGTGAAATCCTTCACATAAGAAGTCATGGTAGTCACAAAAGGCTTCAGGAAGAATTCAGTGTAAACTGATAATGGTTCTAAAACGAGTAAATCGCTGCCACAATTGGCCTCCCTGGAGGGTCTGTCATGTTTTTATGTACCGTAGGTAAAATATAGAAGGCCGGTATCTTATTCATCATCACAAATCCATTCCTGGTTAAGTGAATGTCTCCATAGACTCTCGGTTTCATCTCGTATCTGCTGGGTGAGGTCTCCAGGCAGTTTTTTATATGAAACTGTGTCTGCCAGTAAGCGCTCCCATTCAGCCTCATGTTTGTCTGTATCGAGGAGCACGATCCCACCAGCCTTATCTGGCGGTTTTATAGTAATCTGGGCATTCTTACATAGGGCCACAAGACTCACACGTTCTTCTTTTGTGAGGTTATTGTTTTGTTATGAAAAATGTGTGTCATTCTGGTACAAAATAAACAAACAGATATATTTACTAGAAATAAATAATTCTATGGTACTGGTTTGCAGAACTAGAGAAAGGGAGTGTGACATAATAGCCTTGGTGATTTTGTTCGGGTGACCAGACATCCAGTCTTGCCAGGACTGTCATAGAACTAGGCCCTGTGTCCCCCCTCACCAGAGTTTTTTAAATAAAAAAAAAATCCACACTTTGGGCAAATGAAGGGTGACAACTTAATCAGCAACAATTATAAACTAAATACACATTATAATACTTTCAGAATTTTGCCATCGCCACCATAACTTTTCAGGTACCAGTGTCATGCATTACCCAACTTTTCAGGTAGCGCCTTATACACTAACTGATTGTGCCACAGAAACCACTTGGGAACGTACTTGGCAGCAACGCTTGTTATTGTCAGTTGTACACCTTAGTCGCTATGGAGACGTTGGCATCTTCCTCGTCGGACCTACACTGATACCTGTAAACCGCTTCTCCATCTGCGGTCTAGTTCTTTTCAGAACAGCGAACAATGTAAATTCTGGCATCACGTCCTGACCTGATTTAATTCTTCAGGCCCACCGCTTATCAGGAAGTGCTGCCATCGGATCCTCGCGTCTCAGCATAGGTAATTTTTTCCCTATTCCGACTCTCGTTCAGCCTGTGTGAATACTTGTTCCTCCTGCCTTCTTCTCCTCACTCCTTGCCTCTCCTCAATCTCCTGCTTCCTGTTCCTCATTGTCCTCTCCTTCTGCTTCCTTGGATTTGCTCTGGGTGCTAACCACCTTATGCTTATCCGGAAGCCTTCTCTTCATCCACGATTTTCTCCGGGAATCCCCCGAAACACCTACTGGGTCCGAAGACATCCCAGCATTTATCTGGAACTTCTCCCTAAGCCATCATTACCACGCAGAAGTTTCACTGAAGGTTTTTCTGGCATCGCCCTTTCCCTCGAGGGTTCTGTGACATGCTTCTCCCTTTCCTGCTTCCTATTATATCAAAAGCGGGAGAGAGAGGGTTGGTTTTGCAGGACACCAATTGTCTTCAAATAAAGTTGCTGCTTACCATCTCGACGCGGTAAGTGGGACATCTATATTTCACCTGTAAATCTGACAGTTTGAGATACCCATTTACCAAACATGGCAAAAGTACTGGATGTAGTGAATGCAGTTCAAACCTTGTCCCTTGACCTTAAAGGCAGAAAATGCCTCGCTATGACAAATCGTGGCTGGTAGTAAGACTGTAGGGGTAGAATCCGCCGCCACCGCCAGTATGTTGGAGATATTCGATTGTAACCCAAAGAAGCTGACTGAGTTCCTTAATGCCTGTGCAGTCTTTTTCTCATTTAGACCTCTGTCCTTCTCATCAGACAGAGCTAAAATTGGATATATAGGGCCTCATTATGAGTTTTCCGGTAGCCATGGAGCCATTAGCTCCATGGTTGCCGCCAAACCGGGCTCCCTTACCGGGTTCCCAGAATGAGGAATTACCGGGCCATTCCGAGTTCGGAGGGCCCGGTAATTCCTCCCTCTGGGAACCTGGGCCCAGACCTTCCCCATTCCCATCTGAGCCCCCATAGGGCTCAATGGGAATGGGAGAGGGAGCTAACAACGGGCCGATTACTACTGGCCCGTTGTTAGCTCCCTCTTCCCCTCGCGGGACCCGGTAAGGACGCCTGGTTTTACCAGGCGTCCTTACCGGGTCCCGCGAGGGGACCTCGTAATTTCGCGGGACGGGTTAAATGGGTCTGCCTCCATTAGCGGAGCCCGTTAACCCGTTCCGCGAAACTTAGAATGAGGCCCATGGGGCCTCATCACGACTCCGACGGTAACCCTTAAATCTGGCGGTAGCGCTATTACCGCCGGATTTAAGGGTCCGCCGAATCAGGGCTTTGGTGGATTTCGCCCCAGCTCTGAGCTGGGGGGAAATCCGCCGAAAATTCGCGCTATTACCGCCGGCGGGAAATCCGCCGGCGGTATTAGCGTGAAGATTCCCCATTGAGCCCAATGGGGAATGGGGCATTCCCGAATGGGCTCAGTGGGGAATGGGGACTTACATTGCCGCCGAACTCGTGATCCGGCGCTATTAGCGCCGGGGAGTTTGGCGGTAGGGCTAATACCGCCCACGCTAATAGCATTACCGTTACCGCCCAAGTCGTGATGAGGCCCAGAGTGTCTAATCTGACAAAGAACACACTAACCTGGGCTACCACATTGGTTAGCCTGGAGAGCCCTTCCTTGAAAGACAATCCCACCTTTCTTCACTCCTTCTGAGAGATGGTAGACCGTCATGATTTTTGCATACACTGCGCAGGAGTCTCGACTCAACATTAATCAAGTCTCTGGTGATGTTATGTCCTTCATAACATGCTTCAAACAATTAGCCTCAGGAACCAGATGGCCAGAATCTGTGCAATTTATCCTCTTCAGACGTGGTTTGAGTGAGGAATTGAAAGATGAGCTTGCACATGTCCCACGTCCTCCTTTTTCTGATTTAATATCCTTGACAATGCAGATCAAATTTCGTATTCAAGAGCGAAAGACAGAGCGTTCCATCATGGTCCCCTCCCTGCACATGCACAGCTCCTGCTCCCCACCTGACAGCCTGTGGAGATTCACCGACTACACACGGCCACCGCAAGAGCATCCACACTACAGTGCCTCACACCATTGAGCCCATTCTCGTACTTAGGAAACGCAGGCTTGGTTGCAGGACCACAACAGACCTCCCCACCCACTTACCGGCTCAGATTGCCAGGAGAAATGAGCAGCTGGGTGTGCAGCGCCACATTCTGAGCTCCCCCGACTGCCGAACTCACCACTGCCATCCATCCCCGCGCTTCAACTCTTGCCTCATTAACCCACCTGAATGCGATAATAAGGCCAATACGAAGCCTGCCCTCAAGAAAATAGGCCCCAGCAAGATCATTCATCTAGACACTCAGCAACGCTCACACACCCCGGAACCCAGTTGTAAGCAGCCTATTTCTACGCCTAACCTCCCTATCTCACCAGAGAAAGACCCCATGCTGCTCGCAGCTCTCCTTAATGCAAGGTCCATCACAGCGCACACACTGGATATCAACGATCTCATCACCAATAAGAACCTAGACTTCTTAGCTATCTCCGAAACATGGATGCACCAAGATTCAGGCCCTACCCTCTCCTTAGTCCTACCAGTTGGGTACACCATTCTCAGAGCCGACAGACTTGACGGCAGATGTGGCGGAGTAGCCCTCATCTGCAGAGACAACCTACTCATCAGGCTCATGAGCCCTGCCCGAATACAAAACTGCGAATGCTTCTCTGACAAACTATCTGTCTCACCTTCAGATACCATCACTCTACACATAATTTGCTGACAACCCGCCATAACACCTAACTTCGAAGAGGACCTCAGTCACATAATTGGCCAAAACCTCAAAGTCTCCTCAAGGTGATACTCTTAGGCAACCTGAACCTAGGTCTTTCCAACGCAAACGACAAAGCAGCCCGTAGTGTTGCTAACATTCTCAGCGATCTAGGGTTCATACATCACATCTCAGCCCCTACTCATTCCAAAGGCAGAATCCTAGACTGGATTGCCGATCTTAATAACCAAATTAAGATCACCTCCAATGAGCCGATCCCATGGTCTGATCATCACATACTCACTTTCAGCCTACCCACTCACAAACTGGCATCCGTTTCCCCCCAGCCATTACCCCCTGCCAGAGCCAGAAGCTCTAAAAGACCACCAAAGCCTTGCTCACCCCCCACCTTGCCCCCATAGCCAGGGTCAACCTTACAACACCTGACCCGCAAGAATTAGCAGACGTCTACACCAGAACCCTCTCACAGGCGCTAGACCAGGTAGCGCCTCGGCTCCCAAGAAAATACAAACCCAAAGACCAACGAAACCCATGGTACACAGACTCCCTGCTAGCACTTCGAACTAGAAAAAGACAAGCAGAAGCCAGCTGGAAAAAAGAAACCACTGCCCCACTCAAACTAGGCTTCACCAAAATCACAAATGAGTACAAGCAAGCCATCTTAAAAGCCAAATCCTATTTATGCAACGACAGGATTGACAAAGCTCACTCCAACTCACAGAAATTATTTAAAATCCTGAGAGAATTAGAATCTCCAACAGCAACCCGCCCACCCCCAACTGTAACCAAAGACCAAACCTTGTGCTCCAGCATCCAGAATGCAATGAGAAAGAAAATCTGCTTGCTACAGGATAAAATTGCCCAAAAGCAAAATCAGTCAACAGCCAGCACCCCCCTAGCCCTGGCCAGCTCCTTCATCACCCCCCTTTAAGTTCAGAGAAATATCCGAGGCTGAAACAACAAATATCATTAGCAAATGTAAACCCTCAAAGTGTATGGGAGACATCTGCCCAGCAACCATCATAAAATATTGTGCGTCATAACTCATCCCGTTCATCACTAAATTCATTAACTCCTCCTTCACCTCCAACTTAGTACCGACTAGCCTTAAAGAATCATGGGTCCTCCTGTTTCTAAAAAAACCTTCCCTTGACCCTGAACTCCCGAACAACTATAGACCAATCACCAGAGTTCCCTTCCTCCTCAAGATCCTAGATAGAGCTGCCTACAACCAGATTCAGCACTATTTGGAAACCCATCACATTCTTGGCCTGAGACAATCAGGGTACAGACCTGGCCACGGCACGGAATCAGCACTACTTGATCTGAAAACATAAATGGATGCATACAAAGACGATGGAAAACCAGCCCTCCTACTCCTATTGGATTTATCAGCAGCTTTCGACCTGGTAAACCATAGCATACTCTGCCACCATCTCACGTCAGCTGCCAACTTCTCCCCAAAAGCAGCCACCTGGATTGCCTCCTTCCTTGAAGGGAGAACGATGAGAGTGTTCTCAGACACAGCCAGTGCAGACCCCACCCCCATTCCCTTCGGAGTCCACCAGCGCTCCTGTATCCCCCCCTCGCTTTACAATATATTCACCAAACCCCTATTTGACCTCTTGGACGAACTAGCCATCTCATACACCAACTACGCAGACGACATGCAAGTACCCCTTCCCCTGCCAGGCGACTTTGACCTAGACTTCCAACTGCTCAACAATGTGTATACCACAATTCAGGCAAGGATGGCAACCAGCCACATATGCCTCAGGGATGTTAAGACAGAGATTCTTCTAGTAGGCTCCCCAACAGTCCTAAACATTTTTAAAAAACAATTCTCTGCGTTCATGATAGATGGGATCAAAATCACAATATCCAATGTGATCAAAACATTAGGGGTGTACCTAGATGCATCACTCACCCTAGACAGACAAATGAGCGCCATCTCATCATCCTCAGCCTGCACGGCAAAACTCATCACTGTGACAAGACAATTCCTCACCTCGTACAGCTGCTTGAACATTGCCAGAGCTATTATAGGAGCATGGCTAGATACTGCAACTCCATCTTTGCAGGAACCTCCAAGCAGAATCTTAGGAAAATGCAAACTATCCAGAATAATGCCCTAAGAGCAGCACTCAACATCTCCAAAAGGGACCACATCTTCACTGCCAGAAAAAAAGCGCATTGGCTGCCGATAAAAGAAAGCATTATCTTCAAGACTCTCACCATCACACACAAATGCCTGAGCAACTCAGCCCCACAATACCTTTCTCAGAAAATCGTTAGACCTGAACCAAAGAGGCCAGTGAGATCCTGTCACGCTTACAAAATTACCACACCTAGAGTGAAGAGAGCCAAAGGCGGTGGAGTCAGTTTCCCTGCAGTGGCGGCTACCCACTGGAACGCCCTCCCCACAGTAAGGGGGGCCATAATTATAAGGGTCCCTTAATTATGCTCACACCAGAGTAAATTACACCCCTCTAGGGCAGTAAGGCCAATAGTTTATCTGGCAAGGATAAAAAGTCTATTCTTTACAGAAATGAGGATAGGAGCAAAGAACTCTGCTGCCTGAGCGGTCTTCTGTCCCTCTTCCGTTCCTTTCTCCTCCCAAACTGGTGCCAGGCAGGGGTTTAAATACTGCTGGCTTGCTGCAGTTGTGTCACTGGATAAGGGCATGACTTCATTCCAACCGTCTTGCTCCCATACAAGGAATGCTCCATTCGTCCTTCCTTCACTGTCAGTGATTTCTGTCAGGACATGCTACTTTACATTTGCTAGCCCATGCAAAAATACACTGTAGCTCATTCTTTGCTTCATTTTGTTATCTATGAATATTTATATTTAAAAACATGTTCCCGTCATTCTCTCCATATTTCATTCATTCTACTTATGTTTTTATCTGGCCCTGTAATTTCTTTTAATCCTTGTTTTCATAATTCTGCATTGTGTGCATCGAGCATTAGCCTGCAGGAGCTTTTGACATACAGCAAACAGCTGGTGGCTCCCTTTGTGCTGGCAATGCTAGCACGAACACGGTGTGGAAGCATGTAGTCTATTTCTAGCACAGGCTGCATTCTTTCCAGCAGAAAGCCTGCCTCTAATGCGCTTTGAGATTTTAGAACTGCATAGGATTTAACATTTACAAATATATTCAGCTAATAGTAATTTGCACCTTATATTTAAATAATAACTGCCTTCTTTTAGTGCCTGCCCATGTCTTTGTGTATGATTATATTTGCATGAGAGAGCTTTCCTAGTGCCCCTCCTCCCCCCTGGTCCCTTGTACTGCCTAGAAGCAGTCAAAAGAAGTTGTGCCTAATTCTAAAGTGCTTGGGGGTGCAGGAAGGCACTAGGCCCTTCCCAACACCACAGAACTCAGAGCACAAAAGTCGTTCTGGCCCTTCAGTAAAGCATTGAAAACCTGGCTCTTCGTCTAACTTTGCCAAAAACTTTCCATTGACTTTTACCGTCTGCGTGTCAAGCTATTTTTTAATGTAACTGGTCTGCAACAGCGCCCTGATGCCTGAGGGCTTAAGCGCTTTACAAATGTAAAAAATAAATTAATTAATTAAAGGAAGAACTCTTATTCTTTTTGAACTCAAACAGAAGTAACATCCACCACAGAAGCGGAACCCATGTAATTGGAAGCCGTGAGAGGCCCCCTTTCAGCAGAAGAATGAAATCACAGAAAGTCACATGGGTTGTGCATGTACTGCGCTTCCAACGACCATCTTCTCAGTGTTCGAGACACTTGTGTATAGGCACGCTATAAATACCATATCATATCATATCATTGTCCCTTGGTATCACCTCGGCGTCCTGGAAACAATCGCTCCCGCCCACAGTAGGGATGATGGGTCAGGATTCTGTTACATTCAGTGCCTACAAACCTCTTTGTGTTGTCAACAACAGTGAAGCTTCTTTTATTGTATTATGTGTCATAATTATCTGCTTCAGTGACAGACACATGAGCCTTTGGTAGACTGCACTGCAGCTGGCTTCTTTATCGACACAGACTGGGCAAAAAAACATGCCATACCAACAGTGAATAAAACCATTGCACAACCAGTCAAAGGCATAGATGGTCAACCGCTGAGTTGGGACCCATTATGGCTCATACCACCCCATTACAACTACGGATCAATAATCAATGTGAGTACAGCTCTTTTGATCTGATAAAGAGTGAGCACCTCCAAGAAAATCTTCAAAATGGGTTGATAACAGAGTCCAAAACCTCTTGTGGGGCATCTCTCTTTTTTGTCCCCAAAAATGATTGCAAGGAATTGTGTACTTGTTTGGTTTATAGAGGACTTAACCGTGAAAATCAAGGATAAATACCGCCTTCCATTGATACGTGACATCCTGGAAACAGTATGCAGGGCTGTCATTTTTACAAAATAAGACCTCAGGGGTCCCAATTACTTGATTAGAGTCCCAAACGACGACATATGGAAAATAGCCTTCAGGGCCCCTTTCAGCCATTTTGAATATACGGTCATGCCTTTTGACCTGACCAATGCCCCAATCGTGTTCCAACAATTTGTCGCTCATATCTTCTCAAATTTGTTATTCCACTCAGTTATCATCTATCTGGACGAATTATTGGTGTTCTACAGGAATATCGACGACCATGTAGACCATGTGAAAACAATCCGCAAACGTCTAAAGAACCATCAACGGTCATGCCCTTTGACCTGACCAATGCCCCAATAGTGTTCCAACAATGTGTCGCTCATATCTTCTCCGATTTGTTATTCCACTCAGTTATCATCTATCTGGACGACCTATTGGTGTTCTACAGGAATTTCGACAACCATGTAGACCATGTGAAAACAATCCGCACACGTCTAAAGAACCATCAACTGTTCTTGAAACCAGAAAAATGCCTTTTTATACAGGATATAAAATATCACCTATGGGCGTTCAGGGCCCTAAGAAAGTGGAAGCTGTTCTAAAGTGGCTAACCCCATCCTCCATTAAGGATATTCAAAAATTACTATGTCTGGCCAACTTCTACAGGACTGATTTCAGCATTGAGCAAAGGACTTACATTTAGCCCGACATATAGAGGAGACTATTTTCAAACCCAGCTAGACCTTTACAAGTTCTGTAGGAAATTAAAACTCAAAAGAAATGTTGAAGAAAATCCTAAAACGAGAGAACAACAGTCAATACCAATTCCATCTATACTCACAGAAAAAATGGTTGAAGACACAGTAGATTGACTCAACATTCCAGAAGATCAATATTACACCAAGGAAATATTTTTGGAAGAACAAGGGATACTAACCTGCCTATCAGACTTAAGCCTAAATCAACATTTACACCCACTTTTCCATCAGAAAATGTAATAGAAATCTTTCAGAGAACAGTCAGTGACAAGATCAGGAAGAATTATCTGAACAACAACTACACAATAGTAACAAATCATTTAACTTGAGAAGAAAAATTAGCCATTAAACAACTGGCAGAAGACACCTCTGTTATAACTAAAGCAGCAGACCAAGGAGGAAAAATGGTCCTTATTAACAGAACAGACTACATCATGGAAGGTCTCAAACATCTAAGTATGTCAGACTGTTATGAGGAACTATCACATAACCCTTTACCGGATTTGGAATGTGAATGGAATGATAAGGTCAAAACCTGGCATGAACAAAACCTTCTAAGTGATAAAGAATATTATGCTCTACTCAGCAAAATATCTATCAAAGCAACCATGTACTTTTTACCTAAAGCACATAAGGCATATACTGACCTTCCAACATTTCGGCCAATCAGAAATGGAATTGGATCAATTACGGAAAACATTTCACAATATATTGATACACACCTTCAGCCTCTGACTACAAATTTAGCTTATTTTATAAAGGACTCCAAGCATATAATTAAGCAAACTACCCTTATCCTATGGGAGACAAATTATTTGTTTGTGACCTTAGATGTAGTTCAACTCTACACTAGCATACAACATAACAAAGGTCTGGAATGCACATCGTTTTTCCTAAAAACTAAATCAATCTCATTTTTGCAACAAAACCGAATGATCCTAGAAATGCTTCACTTTTGTCTTCATAACAATATCTTCACCTTAAACAACACTTTATACAAACAACTTCAAGGCACCGCAATGGGGTCGAAATTTGCCCAACCTACGCAAATCTCTTTATGGGTCTTTTCGAACTCCAATATGCATGGAAACATCCACTTTTTAACAACAATGTGAAATTCTGGGGTCGCTTCATAGATGACATTTTGATAATTTGGGAGGGCGACCCCCAGCAACTGGATACCTATGTGATTTATTTGAACAACAATGACAATCTTTCCTTCACGAAATCGGTCAGTGTTACCAACATAGAATTCTTGCATTTGGAATTATTTGTTGCAAACTTACAAATTCAAACCAAATTGTTCACAAAACCGACAGCAGGCAATAGTCTCCGCTTTGCAACATCTCATCATCCAAGACACACCATTCAAAATATTCCATATGGGGAGATTCTTAGAATAAAACGAAAACTGCAGCACAACTCTCACCTTTCAAGATAACCTTAAAAAAACCTTTTCAAAATGTAAACAAAGGGGTTATGCTTCCAATAACATAAAAACTGCCATAAAAAAGGAGAAAAAGTTTCGAGAGAATCCTTACTTATTGACAAACCCAAAATTGAAAACTCCAAACGCAAACCCCAATTTATCACCACTTACAGTACAGAAGCAAAGAAAATTAAACAGATTTTATCAGAAAATTGGAACATTCTTCTTACAGACCCAACTTTACAGAAACACTTGGATGACTCTGCTAGTATCTGTTTCCGGAAAGCTCCTACCATCAAAAAGTTTATCAGACCGAGCTCTCTCAAACCAATACCAGATGCAAGACAGATCTTTTTTCAAACCACCACCAGGGGAACTTACAAATGTGGGCACTGCAAATTATGCCCAATGTTAAGTACAGGAAGAAAGGAAATCAAACTTCCTAATGGAAAAACAAAACAAATCAATCAACTGATAAACTGTAACTGAACATATGTAATTTATGGTCTAGAATGCGTCTGTGGAAAATTATACATTGGCAGCACGATAAGAAAACTTAAGGTGAGAATTTTTGAACACCTTAGAGCCATTCAAAACAAAGACCTAAGATCTCCTATATCTAGCCACATTATTGAAAATGACCCGACTTTGAAAATATCGGATTTGAAAATGTATGGCTTGGAGAAAATCTCTTTACCCCCCAGACGAGGAAATAAGGAAGCATTGCTACAAAAACAGGAATGTAAATGGATTTGTATAATGGACACATGTATAACAGGTTCGAACTGCGATACAGAAATGTATAATTGGTTATAAACTGTTTCTTTGTATCAAGAAATCAGTATGTTCCAGAATGCCATTGAATTATGTCATATATGTGAAACTTTTATTTCTATCTTAGTTTAATTTCTATTAATAATCAAATTCTCCTATACATTCTCCTTTTATTTTTATTTTTTAGTTGTCTACAGAAAATAAAAATATAATGTTTAAGAACTCAAAGAATAATTGTGCTGTAGAGATCTAACTTTGCCTCAAATATTATTTTGGCCAAAAACACAAATTGAAACAACTTATCCCTCTAGAATACTAAGCTAATAATAACAAGAAAACCAGTTTCAGAAAAATAATTAGAAAAGCATTCCTATTTGCACATTTAAATACTCCCCAGTAGAAAAATATTATAAATCTGTTTACCGGTAAACTGTAAAGTAAAAAAGCTAACCCATAGCGAAAAATAAACAATAAAAATGGCCGCCAAATGTAAAGAGAACGCAGTGACATCATCACGTTGCGCGTAATTACGCGGCACGCAACGTGATGATGTCACTGCGCACCCCGCCAGCTATAAAAATTGAAATTAGAAACAGAAACGCCGCGCAACCTGTCGGCAGCTTTTCTTTCACTTATCAAGGCTATAAGAACACTGCAGACCTAATTGGAATACAGAACAAGGTAAGAACCAGAGGCTCCTTACAGCAGGCTAGTCTGCACTATAAGCAACTATGTTTGTCTCCAAGCTTAACCTACTATAACATCAGGCATTTATTACTTAACATAATCTCATTCAGCCTTCTCTTTCTAAACAGACACTTTAGAAGTAAAAAACTCTGAAAGAAATTGAACTATCTTTTTTGGAAAGCAGCAATATTATACCATTAAAAATCATCAGAACAAACTAAACTGGAGAAATCCAAGCTCATTAAAATTGCATCCTAAGAAATTAAAGGGTGAGTCAGAACTTTGCTTTATAAATACTGATTATCTATTGAGTTAATTTGTTACATACTAAACTATATTTTGAAACAAGACAAAAAGGTTATAACTATGTACTGTCTTTTTTTCTCCTATTTTCTCCCTTTATACTATTTTGGTTAGGAATTATTCTCTCTCCTGATGAACCATTGAAATCTTCAATGGGGAAACATGTGTTGAGTGGGAATGACAAGTGGGAATGACTGCTTGCTTATTTAGCAATAATCCTTTTGCAAACTATAAAGTGTGATGCCAACACTTGGATTTCAAAACATTTGTTGACTCCTTTTTGACTATCATAAAAAAATTAAGGATTTTTTTTTAATAAACACCATTGAAATGGAATGACGTTTTTTTCTTTCATAAAGAAGGAATCAGTTTTAAAACTTGGAAACTACAACTCCAGCTGACTCACTAACAATAACTAACATTTCTAAGTTGGCGCATTTGAGTAAATCTTTTTCTCATCTCAACCCTTGTTTTGAACAACTTCTACAGGAAGTTCATAGCCAACTATGCCGCCTTGGTCTTACGTTGACCCGTCTTCTAAAAAAAGGTGTAACGTTCAGTTGGGACCAAACAGCTGAAAAAGCCTTATCTTTACTTAAGACATCTCTTACCACGGCTCCAGTCCTTTGCCAACCTGATACCACCCAACCAATCATCTTGGAAGCTGATGCTTCGGACAACCAATTGGAGCAGTATTGTTACAAAACAGTCCGATGGAGTTCAACACCCCCTGGCCTATCTCTCACATACCTTTTCCGATAATTTATTGATTTACACAGTGTTGGAAAAAGAACTACTAGCCATCAAATCCGTGTTCATAGAATGGATATATCTTCTTCTTGGTGCACAACATACTGTGGAAATCAGAGCTGATCACAAAAATGTACGAGCACTGCAGAACATCGAATGCTGTAATAGCCACCAAGCTAGGTGGGCCTACTTTTTTTCTCAGTTCCACTTTTTTATTACTTACATACCCGGCATAAACAACATCATCGCTGGACGTTATCTAGGAAAGAGAAACCACATCCTGCATGTTCAGTTTTTAGTGAACCCATGTTTACTCATCACTCGTTCGTTTTTCACATAAATACCTTTCTACAGAGACTGCAAAAAGACACTTCCGAATACCTGAAAAACAATCCTGAGAGTACACTGGATAGGTCTTGGATCCACAAACATGGTCTTTTTTCAAAGAACATTGGGTGTTGGTATCAAGTAGCATCCATCAACATCAAATCCTGTCACTTTGCCATGACAGTAGAAGTTCGGGTCACTGAGGTATCACTTCCAACCTAGAACTGATCCAGAGATCCTTCCGGAGGCCTACTGTCAAACCCGACGTACAACAATATGCATCAACTTATCTCGTTTTTACTCCAAACAAGAGATCAACCACCAAGACCGTGAGTAAACTTCAACAACCTGACCTCCCTGCACGACCTTGGGATGTCATCGCAACATACTTTGTGGTCGACCTGCCACCTTGTCAAGGTTACACCACCATTATGGTAACTATCGATGCTTTCACTAAACAAGCACACTTTGTCCCACTTCCCAAGCTACCAATGGCTTCCGAAATGGCTGATGTCTTTTTGAAGGAGATATTCCGTCTTCATGGACTGCCTTCCATCATAATCTCTGACAGGGGAACACAATACACCTCCAGGTTCCGGTTGGCATTGTGTTACAATCTAGGGATACAGCGTGCCCTTTCCTCCAGGTATCATCCCCAAATGCATGGATTAACAGAAATAATTAATCAAGCCATGGAGCAGTATTTACATTGTTGTTCTTCCTCAGCTCACGATGACTGGGCCACTCTCCTGTCTACAGCTGAATTTGCATACAACAACTCCTTGCATTCCTCGCTTCAGACATCCCCCTTCTATTGTGCTTATGGCTTTCATCCTACAGCTTTCCCTGTTCAAATACCCAGAACTAGTACCATACCTACTGCATCTCAGCATATCACCACAATACTGGAAGGTCACAAATGAACATCTTCAAAACACGTGCGAGTTAGTGAAACGCTGTGCACACAAGCATCGCTCACAACAACCAGCTTACACCAAAGCAGACCAGATATGTCTTTCTATAAAATATTTTCCCAAGAGACTGAGGCCCTCCAAATTCTCTCCCCTCTACATGGAATCTTTTCATATAACTTGTGTTATCAATCCTGTTGTATTCCGTCTTGCGCTGCCCCATTCCTGGAAGAGAATCCATCCTGTTTTTCATGTTTTATTTTTATTTATTGAACATTTGTATGGCGCCTATACAGCAAAAAGTGCTTCCAGGTGCCACAAGAAACAAGGGGGTTGGAGGGACAGAGGAGAAAATAACAATAACAGTGCTTCTAGGCCTTGTGAAATTCGGATCGTGCAAGTGCAGTAACAAGAAGTGCAGGGGGTGGAGGCATATCAGGGGGAAGGGATGGGAAAGGGAGAGGGGGAAGAGGGAGAAGTGCAGGAGGGGGCCCCAGGGGATGGGAAAGTGCTAAGGGGAGCCCAGGAGGGCAAGCACCTGGGGAACCAGTGGTGGGGTCAACTAGTGCGGGGACAGGGGTGGACCAGACTCAGTAGGCTAGTCAGGGAAGGCTGCCCGAGGGCAAGTGCTGGTAAAAGGAGGTGGGGGAAAGACTGGTCGAAGGAGGTCCTGGCCCCGGTAAGGCTCATAAGTGACACAGGCAACCAGTCGCAGCGGCAGGTGGAGACTAGCAAGGGAGGGGTAGAGGGAAGTAGGAGGAGAAACAGAAGGTCTTGAGAAGCTTCCTGAACTTAAGAAGATCCGACACAAGTCGGAGAGGGGCAGGGAGGCTGTTCCAGAGGGAGGCTCCTGCCGAAGAACGAGATTTAACCCCCACTCTCTGCTTGGAAAAATGTTTGATCAGCCGAGAGTTGGAGCTAGAGGACCGAAGGACTCTAGCAGGGAAGTATTTAGGGAGAGAGAGTTGGATGTAGCGAGGAACCAGACCCCAGTAAGCCTTGTGGGTGAAGCAGAGGGTCTTGAATTTGATCCTGGCAACCACCGGGAGCCAGTGAAGAGATTTTACGGCTGGAAAGATGCGATCCCTGGGCTTGAGACCAAGGATAACTCTTGCAGTCCTAGTCTGTATAAGATTAAGAGAGCGGAGGGTGGAAAGTGGCAGATTAAGGGAGAGGGTGTTGCAGTAATCCAGCCTGCAGAGAACCAGAGTCTGGAGACATTGAGTTTTTGGGGCAGATGAGGAATGGGAGCATGCCTCTGGGGAGATGAAGCTGAAAGTGGGCCTTCTTGGCAAGGTCAGTGATATGAGGTGAGAAGGAGAGAGAAAAATTGAAGATGACACCCAAGTTTTCAGCCTCACACGAGGGTGGGGGGAGGTGGCCCAAGGAGGGTGGCCAGAGAGTAGGAGGGAATGAGGGGGCAGGAGTTCCAATGAGGAGGATCTCAGTCTAAATGCTGTTAAGGCAGAGATCGTTAGCAGCGCAACATGTCTGAATAGCAGTCAGACAGTCAGAAATGAGAGAGGAAGGAGAGGAGGAAGAGGAGGGAAGCTTAGAGGAGAGCTGTGTTTCATCAGCATAACAGTGGAAATGAGGGGAGAAGGTGGAGATCAAGTAGGCAAGAGGGGCCAGGTATATGTTGAAAAGCCACGGCGAGAGGATATAGCCCTGAGGAATGCTGCAAGTAGAGAGTGGGGTAGAGGAGATGAAAGGGCCCAGCTGCACTTGGGAAGGTTGATTCGAATGGAAAGCGGTCAACCAATCCAGTGCCCATTCCGTGATGCCAAGGGTATTTATGATTTATGAGGTTGGAATGATTGACTCTGTCAAAGGTAGAGGACAGATCGAGGAGGATGTGAATGGAGGGAGAGTTGGAGTCAAGGTTTGAGAGCAAGTCATCACGGGTGTTCAGGGGAGCAGTTTCTGTGCAGCTTCTCTGCTCAAGCCTTTTGTAACTGACCTTTTTCGAAATGGGTTAAGTCTAAGCCTCTCCCTCTATTGGTGGATGGGGAATCTGAGTATGCTGTGAACCGTATCTTCGACTTCCGCTGATTTTGTGCACATTTGCAATACCTCGTTGATTGGGCTGCTACGATGCTTCCGAAAGATCATGGGAGCCCGCACTTAATGTCCATGCTCCTCTAATTGTTTGTCGTTATCATCGCCTGCACCCTTGGAAGCCTGGATCCTTATGCATCACGGAAGGAGGCATACTGTCATATGTACACCATGGTCACTATGGAGACATTGGTGTTTTTTTCGTTGCACCTACATTGCCACCTGTAGACTCCTTCTCCATCGGCGGCCTAGTTCTTTTCAGAACAGGGCGCAACGTAATTTTCGGCATCACGTCCTGACATCATTATACGAATCCACCACTTATCAGGAAGTGCACCATTGGATCCTCGCGTCTCAACACAGCTAATTCCTTCCCTGTTCCGATGCTCGTTCAATCCATGTGAATCCTTGTTCCTCCTGCTTTCTACTCCTTCTCCTCGCTCCTTGACTCACCCCAATCTCCTGCTTTCTGTTCCTCTTTGTCTTCCCCTTCTGCTTCATTGGTGTTGCTCTGGTTGCTGTCCACCTTATGCTTATCTGGAAGCCTTCTCTTCGCCCACCATTTTCTGAAGTCCTCCGGGAATCCTCCGAAATACCCGCTGGGTCCGAAGACATCCTGATATTTGTTTGGAACTCCTCCCCAAGCCATCATTATCGAGCCTAAGTTTCACTGATGGTTTTTCTGGCATCGCCTTTTCCCTTGTGTTCTGCGACCTGCTTCGCCCTTTCCTGATTCCTATTTTATCGAAGCGGGAGAGGGTTGGTTTCGCTGGACGCCAATTGTCTTCAAGTCAAGTTGTCGATTTCTATCTGGAGGCGGTAAGTGGGACGTCTATATTTCACCTGCAAATCTGACAGTTATATTCATCACAGCAAAATCTTCTTTTTTAGTTAACAGCAATGCTTGTTAACCTGACAGGTTGAGTGGAGGGAAGGGGGGGAATGCAGGAAGGGGGAGCTGCGAGGGATGAGGAGGTAAGTCCTTCTTTTATGTTATTTGCCATGCCTGTTTTTCATTTTGAAAATCTGGTACTCTAATGTTCAGGGTACTATATTTGTCACATCATACTTGCCTCTATTTCACTATGTCGGTAGCGTGACTGTGTCCTTTCTGACAATGGGGTACACATTGGTGGTTTTGTAGCCACTCCTGTAACTTTCATCTACCACTTCAATGTTTAACACAGGCAGCCATGTTGGGTCCCTATTTAATGTATTTTACGCACGGTTTCTAAGCGCAGATCCGGGTTTTGAACCTCTGCTGCTCTGCACGTTGCCCCTGTGCTATCCTTGGAACATGCAACTGTGTGCTCTGGTCATGCTCTCTCCTTGTACTTCAGATTGCGATCATATGTCTTATGTTCTAATGTTATTGTATATTGTATAATATTGGCATCCTATGTTCAATGTTACATTGGGTCACACACACCCGAGCAGTGCTTAATTTGTGCCGGTATTTGCCGGTGGGCAACACCGGCACTCTTTTTTGGGCACCAGAACTCATTTACACTGCTGCCTGCCTGCGTGCAGCAGCGCACGGTCACCAGTTTATTATTTTTATTTTTTTCTTGCCTGGCCGACGTGCAGCCTGCATGTTACACCTTAGCGCCTGCTTCGAGCCGCTCCCTTTTTACAACATGGCAGGGGTCAGGGGACGTGGTGTACCGCATTGTGCAGCGCCGTCTGGCAGCTACCTTGGAGGATGGCTGCACCGGCTCACAGCACGAACCGCAACTCCCATGAATCCCGGCGCTCCCTTGTTGTTCAGGGAATGAGGATGCGGTGGCAACGAACTCACACAGCTCCGTCTCCTCTTCCTTGATTTAATCAATGGCAGCTGCAGTGCTCTCAGAACGCTGCGCCTGCTTCTGTTTACAGTGAGTTGCTAGCCGGCCCGTTCTGACTTCCGTGCCTAACTTGTGAACTCCTCCGTCACCGTCACTGTGTACCGACCCTTCTGCCTTGCACACAGACTTCCAAGTTGTTCTTCTGACTCCTTGCCTGTTTGTGTATCGAACCCCCTGCAACGCTTATGGACTGCCGTTGCCCGCTTGTGTACCGAACCCTCTGTTCCGCATATGGACTGCCTTTGTCTCCTGATTTTGTCACTCTGCTACCTGTCGGACTCCGATCCTCCTGCATCATATGGACTGGATTGCCACCTGTTTGTCCACTGCCTATTGCTCACAAGAAATCCCACTCGCGAGGTGCATCGCACTCAGCAAAGCACCTGCCCGTGTCCCGAAGTCAGTGACACGACTCACGTTTCCAGAGTTATTGGTAAGTGCTCTTTTCCAAGTATCTCGTCTCTCCTTTCCGGTGTGGAGCTATTAAGTGTCCCTTTCTTCTAAGAAATTGCGGATTGAGTGATTCACTCTACCTGTCCTTTATTCTCCTGCATTGCTGCACATTGGACTTTCAATCTCCATTCTGGCTGAACCCTTTCCTACACTAGGCGCGCGCAGGGATGCTTAGTTGCAAAACTACAAATCCCACAATGCAATGAAAAGACACTGAATGAACATATCACAAGTGACATAGGGCATTTTTGCAAGTAGGTTATAAAGAAGACTAAGTGACCCAGAAAGTACATTTAAACAAGCATTGGCAATGCCAACAGTTTGGGCCTTTGTGTAGGCATGACAAAGGCACTTTCCAGGCACATCTGTACTGGTATTAACTGGCCATTCATGGGAGCAGGTGCAAAATGGTGCAACTCAAGTACCTGGGAATCTAATAGCAGTGCCTGGCAAATGCCTAATACTTATCCACAAGCCAAAACTGTTGGCTTTGCCAATACTTGTTTTAACAGGACTTAAGTGAAGGACCCTCCGAGTACTTATAAATTGAGTGGCTGAAGCAAAACCTGGTAAGAAATTGTTTTTATGCCAGTAGCGGCTTTACAACTCCAGTTAAGTCATTAACTATCAGAAGACTATTTTGAAAAAGCACTGGCAGGTCCTTTGGGTGTACATTTTGATGGTAAGGCTTGAATAAAGTGAGCTCAAAGAGTTGTATTGAGGAGGTGTTTGGGGCGGGGAGAAGCAGGAACTGGGTGGGAATGGCCAAGGCATTAGCACATAAGAGGGCAGGGCAAGACCCAGGAGCTGGGCAAGTGTACGCTTCTATCACAGATGGGTGCAGATACATTGCGTCATGTGCACTGAGTGTTTAGGAAAAATACATGATTCCTGACATGAATTCCAGAGCATAGTGTATGGAGTCTGTTGGAGACCAGATGAGATGCTAATGATGTGGGACGTTTAGTTTGGACTCTACTGGGTGACATACTGTACTGTAGGCTTACCGTATATTTACTTCCTCAACCCATGTGTGCTCCTTCCCCATCCATCCCACTACTAGCCAGTGCCAGCAGTTGCTGCAGCGCCAAACATGTGACATGGAGCAGCAGCAGTGTGATGGGCTGGTGGTGGGCCGATTTAGCACTGAGCCGGCCCGGGTGGCCCGCACCACGGACGGCATCCGCCGTGGCCGGCATTAGGTTGGCCAAGATTTTGTGGGCCCTGGCACTTATTTTTTTTTACAAATTAAGCACTGCACCCAAATTAAGCACTGCACCCGAGACTATCACATACTCGGTTTATTCTGCATTGAAGCATATATGGCCTCATCGGTGGAACGTTGCAGTTGACTGTTTTGTCCTGTTACAACATTGGTGCTGTACGCCCTCCAGCCCCCAGGCCGGTTCCACATACTTGCTTATGGGCTACCCCGCCATGGGAAGCAAGTGTAAAGTTGTAAAGGGAAAAGTAAATAAATGCTGCTGAGCACGGAGAGGTTAGCAGGGCCTTGCTGGGCTATGTCTGAAACATAGGGCCCGATTCAGGGAACTTTTAGCACGGTGCAAAGTGACTTTGCACTGCCAAGAAACACTGTGATTCACGGAACGGTGCAAAGTGACTTTGCACCACTTTTTCATAGTCACTATGCACTGCAAAAATACACTTTGCACTGCTCTGTCAATCGGGGTATTTATTGGCAGTGTAAAGTCGCTTTGCACGCACTAAAAGTTCCCTGAATCGGGCCCATTGTTTGGAATGTCCCTGCCAGCCGCAGCACGTGCCTCCAGTCAAAGTTGAGTTTGCGCAGTGATGTGAGCATACCAGCAGAACGAGAAAGGGGCCATGTTGTGGACATAATGCCACAACCAGCACACACAGATCTGCAAATCTGTTGCGCTGGGGTGAGGCTGCCGGGTGACAGGGCCTTGTTAGCTCTGGTAAGACTATTTCCCAATGCACATGCTGATGCAGGGTCGGGTGTGGCGAGTTTAGGCGGGGACAATGTCCTCCATGACTAATCTAGCAGCAAGTAACATTGCCTAAAATGGGCACGGTGCCACATTAACACACCTCACCCTGTCACTCGCTACTCAAGTCTACCTTGCTTCCTGCTACCTACCTGCGTCATGCCTCATTTCCACACCCAGCCATTTTTCATTCAACATTCTGAAATTACAAAGGGTTCTAAAATAGGCACAATCTCGCTGTGATATGTTTATGTAGAGCGCACGCCTTGTAAAATGCACAGAAAGCGAATGTGTATTGCCGTGAGCAAACTGACTGAAATACACACGGCGGAAGGTGCAACATTCAGACCTACCTTTTGAAAGCGTGGCCAAGTTATGTGCTCTGCTAGGCTTTCTTGAAGCAGGAGCAATTGGTGAGGGTGCCTTAACGACCCGACCAGCGTGGGAAAACTGTCACTGCCCTGGCAGGCACTTTCCATGTAAAATGTAGTTTATACGCCTTGCACGTTCGAAATAAGTTGTACTAACTGGTGAGGAGGAGTCGTGTGCAAACGTGCACTACATCCAGTTGTTCTCATCTGTCAATGGAAATATTGCGGCTGGGTTTAAGTGAATGTTGTGTGGAATGTTGTGTTGGGAATAAAAGAAGCAGTCCTTTTAATTGACAGGAACTTACACACCCATTCCAACTTTCGTAAACATTACAAGTCTGGTTGGTGTAACCTTAAGCCCATCTCACACAGAATGTATGCATATGTACCCGAGACCATGCTGCCTGAGACCACGTTGCAGCTCACATGGGTGAATTGCTTTCCTGGATAGGGACTCTCTCACCCACTACCGATAGGGCTTGACCGAACAGTGAATTTACTATTCGACCCAAATACCAAATGGTTAGTCTAATTATGTGGTGTGAGCAGAATAGTAATTTTTAAACCACTGTTGCACAGAATTTTAAAAGAGACATTTTTTTCCCGGCAACCCCCCCAATTGGGGGGACATTTATTTTTCAAATGCATTGGGAACCCAGTGATTAAAACCTTAAAATGAGCATGCTTAATAACATCTGCGCCTAGGTGCAGAATACATGCATGGTCCCGGGAGGATTTGCGTGTTACAAATGTTTAATAAATCAATCAGTCATCAATTGTTGCAGGAGGGGGGTCAGTGGACCTTGCCTTGGAGGTCCCCATATTGTTTTGTATTTTAAAACTCTTTGCAAAAAGGGTCGCCAGGCTTTGACCCAGCTTCCCCTGCTGCTGCATTGCTTTTTAATTACCTTGATGCCCCCAAGGCAAGGCCCGCGACCGCTCATCAACAATTGCCGAGTGTGTGTGGCATTGCCCTGGCAGCCCCCAATCCTATTTTCTGTTTTTTAAATGCAGAATCGGGGCCGCCGGGTTGCATGGGGCGACCCCCACGCAACAATTGAAGGGGTCACCAGGCCTTTTCCTGTCAGCTGGGTTTTTTTGTTTAAAAAGAAAAATACAGCAATGAAGGCCGCAGGGGCAACCCCTGGTGACCCCCTAGCAACGGGGGAGCTTACCTTGCAGCTCAGGGGGCCGCTCGCAGTGGCCAATAAGGAAAGACCTTACTTGGTTTCTGCAGCCTGTCCCTACTTTCTATGATTGGCTATCTCTCTCAAAACACAGATAGATAGTTATAGAAAGTGGACTGAACTCTGTGAGGCATTCATCCAAGACGAATAGCTGGATTTTGGCCAAATACTCGGCCAAATACTGACTAGAGGCCAAAATTCGGTAAACCCCTAAATACTGGTGATCTCCTGGCCTCTCTATCCAAACCTCATATGCATTTTATATTCAGGCTCGGACTAGCCTATAGGGCAATAGGCCGATGGCCGAACCAAAAACACAAATTGCTGGTGTGGGCCAGTTTTTTGGATCAAATTGGGCCACTATTTTGGTCAGTTTGGGCCAGTGTAATGAGTTAATTCACTCTGCGACTAGTAGTTTTGACCAGTGTTGCTGAAAAACTTTCTTTAAAATGCACAATTTGCATCACACTTTATAAAAAAAAAAAACCTAGTTGCTATTCAAACAGTGTCCGAAAAGGAATGACTAGCCATTTGCAACTGTGCTACACTTTTTCATTGGTGCCTGAGACAATTTTATGACCCAGTCTGACCCTGTTTATATTACGTTGAGACAGAAACCCCCTTTCCCAGGGTGAAGAATTAAATGAACTCCCAAAGCTTAGAGCTCGTTTTAGGCTTTACCATTTTGTTTCTATTTTCGCAATATTCCCTTCCATCATCCGTCACTAATCAAGAAATGGGCCTCTCTATTTTTTAGGCCTACCCTGACATCTAGTGGTTCCTTTCAGAATCACTTGAAGAATGTATCTCCTCAGATCCTACGAGAAGTTTTACAGACGGTCTCAAATGCAAGAGGAGTTTCTCTTGAGCCTGTTATCACCAACGTCCCGTTCTAGATTGGCCTCCCAGTTCAGTCTTGTCCCTGGAACGTCTTAAGGATTACAAATTATAACAGAGCACTTAACTCTAGTCAGTTGTCCCAGGAATCCGATAACATCCTATTCCGACTGTGGCGTTGCCCGTAATGACGGGCCTACGCGGCGGCGTGACGTTGCACGCCGCCGCCCTGAATATAAATAAAGGGGCGTTCCCGTCCGCGAGCAGAGCGACCGGGAAGCCCGAACCGAAAGGCTGTGTCAGTGTGTGTCCTTTCGGGTGGGGGCTTGCGGGCACGCTGTGGGGGCTCAGGACCGCCCCCCAACAGTGGCGACGAGCGAGTGCGGATGCCCGGGCCTGGCGGTGAAGGCTTCCGTAGAAAAATTCGGAACACCTTGATGTTCCGTCTTACGCCGTGGCTGCGGCTCGTACACGCGACTGGAGGCCATTTTGTCTTGTAGGCCGCGGATGTTCTCCGAGCTCCGGTTTGGAGGGGGAATTGAATCCGGGCCAAATCTTTGGAAATTCTGCTTGCAGGCAGCATGATCTGCACGCCCATGGTTGGATTGTGGATTTTCATGTAGTTTTGGTGCTACTACGTCGAGTGAAAGGCAGGAGAAGGGCTAACATGGCTGGGCCTGCTTAGCCTACTCCATGCTGATGGCTTAATTTTTGGAACACCTATACACTGGTGGGTGACATTGGATGGAGACAGCATTTTTCTTCGTCCCCTTCATCATCAAGTGGCTGTGGTCTCTTCTTCATCCTCTTCATCATCGGAGGAGGCTGTGATTGAGAGACATTCATACCAGCACGCCTTATTCCTAGTCCTTGGAGCTGGTGGCCGTCCCAGGTGAGCTGTGAGGCTCGTGGTGTGCATCTGGTATCGGATTTGACTGTTATAGACATTCACACTGTGGATGGTGAGGGGTGGCTGAGTTGCGGCCCCCAGGACAACTGGTGGGGGTGCCTGTGCGCTCAGGCCTATGGTTGACTCTGAAGATTCAGATGACGGGGCCGTGGCTGCACCACTTTCACAGCAGGCTGGGCAGCCTTCAGTAATTCCAATGCAACAGCCAGTACTGGCTCCACAGTTGCCCCCGCAAGGACCTCCAGCAGCGCTGCCAGCTGCCCAACCTCGACCCCCCATCATGGCTCAGGCAAGAGCACCTGCGGCCCACGCCGCTTTGCAGCCCATTCCGGAATTTGACGCATCAGGGCCACCTTCGCGCATGGGCCCCCGGTGGAGGAGATGGATGAGTCGCCTTGATATGTATTTCAGGACCTCACAGGTGACGGACGATAACAGCAGAGTGGCCACCATGCTGTACTCCGCAGGGCCTGCAGTCCAGGAAATATTTGAATCCCTCACACCTGCCGATACCTCTTATGACGCGGCCAAGGCGGCACTCCTTGCTCATTTCCTCCCCCTTGCCAATGTGGACTATGAGAGGTTTGTTATGCTGTCGGCCAAACAGAAGGATGATGAGACACTGGACACCTTCTATGGTCGCCTGCGCCGCCTCTCCCTAGGATGTGCGTGGATGGACACGGAAGACATGATGCGCACAATGTTGATCCAGGCATGCTCCTCTGGCAAACTCAGGAGGCAGGTCCTGAGAGAGCCAGGCATCACTCTGCCCCGCATACTGGAGCTCGGCCGTTGCCATGAGGTGGCGGAGGCTCGGACCAATAAGATGGAGGCAGGATCCCGGTCAGTAAGGTCGGAGGAGGTGTGCGTCGTGTGGCGAGGTGGCAGAGGCATGAGACGTCCTGGTGGAGGACCCCGTGACAGGGCAGCCAGAGCCGGGGAATCGTGCCAGAAATGCGGGTACGACCTTCCTCACATGACAGAGTGTCCGGCGGTGGGAAAGACCTGTGGCAGGTGTGGACTAGCCGATCACTTTTCAAGAGTATGCCGGGCAGCCCTGCCGGTGATGGTGCCGAGAGGCCAGGCACGGACGTGGAATCCGCGCCAGAACCCGCCGCCGAATGTGGCCCAGGTAGATCAGGGCGAAGTGGATCCCCAGGCAGAGGGTGCCGAGGAGGAAGAGGAGGAGAACATCTTCTTTGTCTCGAGCGTGGAAATCCTGAAAAGAAAGAGTCGGAGGCAGCCGAGATGTGTGGTAGAGGTCAACCACTCCCCAGTCCCGGTGCTCGTGGATACGGGGGCCTCAGTCAATGTAATGGCCAGAGGACATTATGACGCTCTTAAACCCCTCCCAGGTCTGGTCACACCGAAGGCTCGCATATTTGCGTTTGGAGGTCTGGAACCGATACCACTAGATGGTGCTTTTATAGCCAGTGTTGAACATGACGGCTCACAGATCAAGGCTTGTTTCTATGTAACTCCTGTGAGCAACAACACCTTGCTCAGCTGTGCAGCTGCCGAGGCCCTGGGAATTGTCAGTTTCGCCTATTCAGTCTACATTGAGGACATTAATGATCTCCTAGACAAGCATGCAACACTCTTCAGTGGGATCGGAAAGATGACCGGTGAACCGGTTTGGCTTCACATTGATGAGTCGGTGCAACCTATTGCCCTGAAACACCGCAGGGTACCGTTTCATCTAAGGGAGCAGGTGGACAAAGAGCTGGACAGTTTAGTAAACCTGGATATCATTGAAAAGGTGGAAGGCCCGACCCCCTGGGTGTCTCCGATCGTGGTGGCCAGAAAACCTAAACAACCTAATTCGGTCCGCATCTGTGTGGACATGAGGCTCCCTAACAAGGCAATAAAGAGGGAGCGGCATCTCACACCCACGATCGACGACATAATTGCTGAAGTACAAGGGGCTCGGTTCTTTTCTAAACTGGACCTCCGAGCAGGTTATCACCAGGTCGTTCTCCACCCTGAATCCAGGTACATAACGACATTTACCACCCACCGGGGATTGTACCGATATAAGAGGTTGAGCTTTGGAGTGTCATCTGCCGCCGAGGTGTTCCAGAACATCATTAGGGGTGCCCTAGCATATCTGGAGGGCGTCCTCAACATCAGCGATGATATTCTGGTGTTCGTAAAAACGGAGGTGGACCATATGAGGAGGCTAGGAAAGACTCTGGAATGGCTCCAGTCACTGGGCCTTACCCTTCATAAGGAAAAATGCGAATTCATGCGCACCTCCATTGAATTCTTCGGTTTTATGTTCAAGGAGGGAGGGGTGTCGCCCGACCCAAGAAAGGTCCAGGGCATCAAATCGGTGCAACCTCCCGAATCTGTGTCTGATGTGAGGAGCTTCCTGGGGATGGTGACCTACTGTGGGCGGTTCATCCAAAACCTCGCCTCAAGATCTGAACCACTCCGGGCGTTGACGAAGAAGGAGTCAACGTGGCACTGGGGCCCACTTGAGCAGGCCGCTTTCGAGGACATTAAGGCTGCCCTCACAACGGAAGATACCATGGCATTCTTCGATCCGGCCCTGGAATCAGAGATCGTTGTTGATGCAAGCCCGTTTGGCCTGGGGGCCGTGCTAACTCAAGTGGATCGCAACGGGAGAGTCCGCCCTGTGGCATACGCCAGCAAGGCACTCTCAGAGACTGAACAGAGGTACTCCCAGATTGAGCGGGAGGCACTCGCAGTGCTGTGGGGCTGCAGACATTTTCGACTCTATGTCTTGGGTTATCCGGTGACGGTGGTAACCGATCACAAACCGTTGCTTCCAATCCTGGTCGGGTCATCGTCAAAACCCCCGGCCAGGATCGAGAGGTGGATGCTCGCCCTCCTTGAGTACTCTGTTACCTTAGTGTACAGGCCAGGGGCCAACAATGCAGCGGACTACCTCTCCCGTCACCTGGGGGTGTGCGGGGGAGAGGGGCATGATACCTGTGAAGAAGAGGCTGACAGCCATGTGCGGATAGTGGTGGAGGCGGCCACACCAAACGCGATGCCACTGGCGGAGCTGGAGGCCGCGGCGGCCCAAGACGAGTGTTTTCAAATATTGAGGCACTCGATGCAACACAGCTCCTGGAAGTCCATCCTCGATGCTGTGGCCGGTCGAACACAAGAGGCCAGAACAACACTTGAACAGCTGTGGAAAGTGAAGGACGAGTTGTCGTTTTCGGAGTCGGGCCTGCTGCTCCGGGGTGACCGGATTGTCGTCCCACTTTCAAAAGTGAAGGAGGTCATCACTTTGGCCCACCACGGACATCAAGGCACAGCCAAGACCAAGGCGCGGCTCCGGTTGAAGGTCTGGTTTCCTGAACTAGAGAAGAGGGTTGATGACTTTGTGGCGGCATGCGTGTGGTGTCAGGCAGCCTCTCCTCTGCAACGGGAGCCGGTGATAGAAGCGATGCCCCGAGGCACACGGCCTTGGGAGGTCGTCCACGCAGACTTTGGCTCGACGTCGGTGGGCACCCATTTCCTGGTAATTGTCGATGAGCACTCTAGATATCCAGAGGTGGAGTTTGTCGAATCCGTGGCGTTTGAGCATGTGGTGGTGGCGGTGGAGAAGATCTTTGCAGCCCACGGGTTTCCCCACACTCTGTGCTCAGACAATGGGGCTCCTTTCCAAAGTGAGCGGTTCTCCGAGCTCATGGAGAGCTGCGGGGTGCAGCACAGGAAGGTGTTACCGCTGTGGCCCCGAGCCAAGGGCGATGCAGAGAGACTAATGCGGACTCTTAACAAGACATTCCGAATCGCTCAGGGACAGGGTCAGCCCCTCCAACGGGCCCTGTATCAATTCCTGCGGGTGTATCGCACCACCCTGCATGCCTCCACTGGAGTGGCTCCCGCAGAAGCACTATTCAAGAGATGCCCCCGGGGCCTACTACCCGAGGTTGGGGAGAAGGAGCCTAGAGTGATTGATAACCAGCGGGTTGAAGCGGAAAGGCGAGTGAGAATTGACCAAGAGAACCTGCGAAGGGGTCTCCGGCCCCAACGGCTTGAGCCGGGAGACGAAGTTCTCATCCGCAACCGACACCCCCATGGGAAACTCTCACTCCCCTATGAACCCGAGCCATTGGATGTTGTGGCGGTCAAGGGATCCATGGTGACGGCCTCGGATGGACGATCTGCCGTCACCCGGAATGTGAGCTTCTTCAAGAAGCTGGGTGATCCACGGACTGAAACTCCACCTGAACCTGACCCACCAGAGGACCCCGATGACGGAGATCTCCGTGAGGATGTCCCAGACTCCCCAATCTGGGGAGCCGCGGCTGAAGGACGTCACAGGCCGGAGGTAGGCAGGAGGTACCCCCAGAGGGCTGGGCGAGGGAAACCTGCTTACCTCAGCGAGTATGTTCTTGGACAATTAGCTAGTAAACTGTGATGAAGGGATCCGGGTGGTTGACAATAAAGGGGTTTTGGGTGTGCAGTAGTATTTGTAGTGTGTGTGTGTGTTAGAAGTTATTAAAGTTAAAATTGCAGTTGTTGTGGTTCCTCCCGAAAAAGGAGTAGTGTGGCGTTGCCCGTAATGACGGGCCTACGCGGCAGCGTGACGTTGCACGCCGCCGCCCTGAATATAAATAAAGGGGCGTTCCCGGCCGCGAGCAGAGCGACCGGGAAGCCCGAACCGAAAGGCTGTGTCAGTGTGTGTCCTTTCGGGTGGGGGCTTGCGGGCACGCTGTGGGGGCTCAGGACCGCCCCCCAACACCGACTACCCTTCCTCTCGTCGCATTGCACCCCAAAAAGAAAACACGGCTCAAATTCGGTCCAGCTTAGACTTTTTCGGCTCAAGGCAACTTGAGCTTCTTGTTTCTACTCAAGTACTGCCCTTACATACATATCTAAGCCTAGAATACATTTTCTCCATACCAAGAAACTCAACACTTATGAAAACCACTCAGCAGCAGTATGCCATTCGAGTTAAACCGCAGGTGTTGCCACAGGCTTGCCAAGGTCGGCATGGTGTCCTTGTCCAGGTGCTTCTGCACCCAACAGTAAGCCCACTGAAGACACCTAAATAGGCATTCCCACGCATCCTATGGGGACGCAGGCAGGGCCGGCCTTAGTGGCCGCAGCGCCCTTGAATGGTTAAAAAAGAATTGGTGCCCCTGGTCAACAGGGAGAGTGGCGGATGGGTGGAGAGGGGCAGGAGCGCCTGGCAGGTAGTTAATCACTGGAATAGGGCGCTCATGCATGAGCGCCCTATTCCAATGAAAACTGCCTCACTCCCGGGTCAGAGCGGGAGGTAATCACAGCATCAGCACCCTATTGTTATTAAATGCACCCCTCCTCTGCAGGCACATTTAATAACAAAAGGGCAACCTGCTGCGCCTCTGCCACTATGGCAGCTCGGAGGAGCCCTTATAAGACTCCGCTGAGCTGTTGCGGCAGGGGGCTAATGGCACCCTAGGGGGCATGGCCGCAGGCACGCAGCGACTACAGTGCAAGTATATCCCATCTCTGTTCTCTGGCATTCCAGCCGTCCCCCCTCCCAAAGTTCAATCATTATATAGCAGTGCCTCCAACTTGAATATCACCTTGGATGTGTTTACTCATGTGCCGCAAGGTCAGCTGTCTTCTGAAGAGCTCCGTTAGGTCACTTTGTTTCCGTTCAGGGGATGTTCCAGCCCCTGCAGGGGGCACTCGAGGGACGTCCCACATAGCGTGGGCGCCCCTCTGGCTGCCCCCCCTTCCCCTTGTGGCTAGGCGGGTCACTCCCCCTTCCGCTCCGTCACGAAGGGGGGGGCGGGCCGTCCCCAGGGCGGGCATTTCCGGTCCGCCCTGGGGACTGCCTACAAATACGGAGGAGGACTGGAGCATGGCCTCTTTCAGTCCTCCTCCGTCAAATTACCCACACACCCGCACCCAAGGTAGGTTGGAGAGCACAGTTTGATGAACTAAGGTGGGAGTTATCCAGGCAAACAAAGTAGGGAGGGGGGAACATAGGTTGAGCGAGGATCAAGATGTAAGTGACGGTGCGGTAAATAGTTTCAATGGTTGGCTTTCTTAGTTGGGTATTGATCAATTTTGTGCTAAAGTTAAACTGTTTCAAAGGCTTGCTTGCTTCATGGTGTATTAAGTTTTACATTTTCATTGGAGATCGAGGTGTAAGTGGGTACAAAGGAAGGTGTGTTAAATGTCTTCCTTCATTCTGTATAATTCCAATTTTTAGCAGAGACCAGGGTGTGAATAGGTTAAAGGTTTCAAAGATGAGCAGTCTTCAATATGTATTCATTTTTCATTTTCAGCGGAAATCAAGGTGTAAGTGGGTGCAAAGGACAGTGTGTTAAATTACTTGCTTCATGGTGTATAATTGTTCCAATTTTTAGCATAGACTAGGGTGTGCGACAGGGATAAGGTTTAAAATGCTTGCATGCTTCAATGTGTATTAATTTTTTGGTTTTCAGCAGAGATCGAGGTGTAAGTGGGTGTGAAGGGAATTGTGTGGAATCCCTGGCTTTGGTTTGTACTAATCTTTCCATTTCTGTCACAGGCGGAGTGCGGGACAGTCCTAGCCGGGGAGGAGTACACCGTGGCTTGAACCGTGGGCTGGTTTCCCGATGGCCGCGCTCGAGCCAAACTCGACGACGGGCATTGGATCCCTTATGGACACTGGAGACTCCTCAACTTCATATGCAGTGGCCCGAGGGAGAAGCACTCTGTGCACCAATCTGTAGCGTATGTCCGGTGCCTTGCGACATGCATGGAGGCGGCAAGGGGACACCGGAACATTCAGATTTCTTTCCCCCACTTTTTGGGGGGGCTAGGCGTTTTGTGGTATAGATGGTCATGAACCATGATGCTTTATTGCTGGGACTGCCCCCTTTGTGTTATATGCTCCAACAAACTGTGACCTGTGTTTCCAAAAATGTAAACTGTTGTTGGACTATTATTCCCGTTCACTGGCTACTCAGGTTTTGGTTTCCAAGGTATGTCATCCTCACAAGACAGGGGGGGTCACCAAAGGGGGCTGACACCGCTAAGTTGCATAAGTGTAGTCAATTCCCAGAGCGATCGTATTAACGAATTTTGTCATAGGTTTGGGTCCACGTCTTTTGAGTGTTCACAGAGGTTTACCCCTTCTGGATCCACCTTCTATTGCCTTTCTGTTGTGGTGTCTGGAGATTTTGGTGATCCGGCCACTACTGTGTCTCTTCCGGGCTAGGAAAAAAGAAAGATTTGCCCTTATATATAATTTTTGATTTTGCTCGGTATATCAGCATTTAAAGCATATGAAGTTGCCGCACCCTCACTTTTACAGTCTTGTACATCTTGCATTTTCTTTGCCCGTGTATCATATAATCAGGAAATGTTGCCAGGTTGTAATATTCTCATGTTATTGGGCCACCTAGCCTCGAGAACCTCAGTATTAGTTCTTTGTCTTTATAATTAAGCACTTTTGCAATTAGAGGACTTGGCTGTGTCTCTGGAGGTGGTTTCCTAGTCAGTGCCCTGTGTGCTATTTTGATCGTACAGCCTTGTGGCAGCTTAGCAGATCAAATCTTCTGTAAGAGCAGGTAGTCAGTGTACTTAGTAGGGTTATTTCCTTCTTCTCCTTCTGGAAATCCTAACCCCTCTGTATCTTCCATTCTCTCCTCGATGATTCAGGTCCTCTTATTTAGCTCCTCCACTTGTTTCCTCAATGCCTGGGTGTTAAGATAGATTTCTGAACTCTGATCTGGTGGGCAGAGGTTCAGAAGGCCAACCTAGTTTTTTGGAACAGGATAACCTTCTGGACAAGCCAGACCAATCACGGTAGCATTAGCAGCGGTCAAGACTAGGTCTCAGGAGGGGTGAGGGTGATTGAAAGCCCACAATGAGCACACACAGCAAACGATACTGCAAATTACTCTGTCATGTTTATATTAAAAATATAGATACATTTATTAAAGGCCTTTTAAGTAAAACACCAAGTAATTATTCAGCAGTAATAACAAAACCAACACAACACTAATCTAGCAAACATATATACATCAACCAATGGCCAACATGGATATTACTTAGTACAGTTCCACTACCTGTAAAGAAAGGGGTTATACAGTGTGAATATCTATGTGGCAGTCCTTCACAATTCAAACCTTAACTTGAGAGGCAGTCCAGTCCCTAAAATGATTGGAGCCTTGAGCTCAAAAGTACTTTTGGTGCTGTTGCACGCGATCGTGTTGTTAAGTCAAAACAGTGTCTCTTTCAGGGGCTGTAACGACTCAGGAAGGTGGGTGAGGCAGTGAAGAATACGTTATCACTATTCGAGCAAGGTCTTCCCAAGAGGGCAGAACAGGATCCAAGAACTGGAAATATCTCGGTAGCACAGGCTACCTCGTTAAAGAAGAGTAACCCTCAGGCGACACTCATGCATAAAAATTGATTTATGTGCAAGGGGCCACCGGTGAGGGTTGCAAGTACTCACCGACCCTCGTACACTTTGCACCAAACTTTGGCAGTCGAGTCCACTTCGGTCGCAAGTTCAACTCCTGCAGTTGTGTGGCTCTGCGGCTTTCAGAGGCTGCGTTCCAGGAATGATTCTGTGGTGGGACAGTAGTGTTTTCTCCGCTCTTGGTGAAGGGATCAGGCCAGTTTTGCTGAAGTTCGTCACAAAAGCTGGGCGACACAGTGACCGCGTGTGCTCAGGCTCAGGCGTACTCTCCTAATTCCAGACCTAGGAATGCTAGGTGTACGAAACTTGCCAGGAGAATGCCTTATACCCAGAGTTTACAGTCTCCTATGGCTCAAGTAAAAACTCGAGACGGCAGCGGTTCCAGGGCAAAGGTTCTGTACGAGCTTGTCAGTTCACCTGGCAGTCCAGAAACACTTCCGAAGAGGCTCGTTTGTAGGTTAAGTTGCAGGGGCCGAGAATAGTTGGTCCCACTATTCCAATGGTTTGACGCGCCCTTGCATGCCTTCTAGGTTAGATCAAAAACAGGCGGTCCGAAGGGACAACAGCAGGCTCAGGGTGCCAAACCTTCCAGCGTGTCACCAGCAGTTCCATGGATCTGCTTCGTTGATTCAGGATACTTGGCTCCTTTACTAAGTTTGGTGTGAACTCAGAAGATCGACCTGGAATGGGTGTAAGATGCCTTCTCTTATCCAAAATCTCCTTAGCGCCAAAACGAAGAGAAACCAATAGGAGATCTGCTCACATACAGCCATCCCAGACGTGGACCAATCACGGACCACGGTGGTCCCAGTCATCCAGCACATCAGACATCCTGGCACCCAGGATGTGTATTGGAACTACATGGAACTACAGCCCACATCCTGGAGGTACACACACAAGGCATGCAGAAGCCCACGAAAGCTTCAGTTTGCGCGGGGGTCTGCAGGACCAAATAAGGAATTTCCTGGTGAAGGCAAAGGGACAAGATGGCCAAAGGACAGAACAAAGGACCTCTTGGCAAGGTCATTTTAGGCACTGGCTACTGTTCTTGGCCAAACGCGATGGTCAGACAAATGCAAAAATGTGGGTGGCGGCAGGGGGGGGGGTTCACCACTAGAGGGAAAATTACACATACATGGAAATCTTTCCTAACACTCACCCCTCCCAGCCAAGTACAAGGGGAACTAATCCACCCCTGGATGAGCTTCTTGTTCAGGTGAACACACCTAACGGCATACCCTCCTTTCTCACTTCAGAACTTTGGTCCACCAATGTGGACTGACATGCCTGCACACTACCCCAAAACATTCTTAGCCTGCCCCAATCCACCTTCTTTGTCACATTTATTTTCTGCTTTCCCATTCTCGTCCATACATCTAATTTACACTTGTATCCTCCCAGCAGAACATGGTCTGGTTTACCTGGTCACAAGATACCAACTGACAGACAAGCTTAGTTTGCAGTGGTGGTTGGGCACAAAATATAAATGCATTTCAACATAACGTATAATGTTGATAAAAGGCAAATAATCTGGGTATATGGTATCTGATTTAAATACACATTAAATGGTTAGCGCCAGGACATATTATTCGAATACATAACAAATGGTGGGACTATCTGCACATACGTACAATCTAGACGAATACTGCATTCTGAAGTTCAATTTGCGACTTGCTCATTAAAAATCACAAATAAATAGAATCGGAAAGCAGAAACTAAATGTGACAAAGAAGGCGTATTGGGGCAGGGTAAGATTGTTTTGCGGTAGCGTGAGGGCATGTCAGTCCACATTGGTGGACCAAAGTTCTGAAGTGAGAAAGGAGGATATGACTTTAGGTGTGTTCACCTGAACAAGAAGCTCATCCAGGGGTGGATTAGTTCCCCTTGTACTTGGCTGGGAGGGATGAGTGTTAGGAAAGATTTCCATGTATGTGTAATTTTCCCTCTAGTGGTGAACCCCCCCTGCCGCCACCCACATTTTTGATGTTAGGTGTGTTCACTGGATTATTTCTCCATGGCCGATTTGGGGGAAAGAAAGTTAACACATTGTATAGGGTTGGATGTATGAGGGGCTAGAGGACATCTTCAGGCAATCCTGATAGTTTGGTGGATTAGTTGCAGAAGTCTGTAGCACAGGTAAAATTCAGCAGTGCTAATTCTGGGCTGCCAAGCCTAAATCAAGACTGGTCTAGACCAAGAATGTATCATGTATATAGGTGAATGTTGTTGGTAGGAAGGGTATCCTGAAATACAAACTCTGTTTTAATTATGCTTGTTAGAAAACGTCAAAGCCCATCCCACAAGGAAACCGGTGATGGTGTTCACTGAGTGGTTGCAGCATGTTGATTTTACCAACACGCATATATATAAAATAGTTTCCAAGCCCAAGCAGGCCGAAGGCCAGGAAAAATGCCATGTTTGCCCCTGAGGAGATCAGTAGTGAGCGCCTGGCGAGGTCGAGAGGGCTGGAGCCCGTCTCCCTTCCATTACAGGAGCAACCCAGCTGATCTGCTTGAAATCTACCACGTTACCGCTTCTTCGTTCTACTGCAGTGCGATCATCTGCTTGATCATCTAACCTTTGGCCGCTGGCCTTGATGCTGCGGTGAGGCTGATCTATACTTACATCACTGTGCTGCATATATCTTGCTGTTCTATGTGCGCGCGATGTGATTCATTGAATTGGAAATTGCTTCCTGGCTCGAAAAGGGGCGGCTCAAAGCGGCCCCATAGCGAGGCTGCGTCCTGTTGCTAAGCAACTACCCTGCCTTGTAATCTAATTCAATCTGCCTGCAGGCGGAAGCCGGCCAACGGACGAAGGCCAGGAAAAAGGCCCTGTTTGCCCCTGTGCGCGTTGGCCCAGGGCAATACAGGTGAGCATCCCCGTTTTCCAGGTGTCCATCGCAACGTACATACTGCGTTCCTATAAGGTGCCCCTTGCCGTCGCACCAATCTGCTTACCTTGGCTGGTGATTAGCATCACTTTAATATGCGCCTTACACAATGCTGATGTACGGCTTCTTTTGTTGAACCTGCCTTACATGCATGATCTCCTGAACCCGCCAAGCCTAATGCAACGCCACTCCCTCTCGTCCCTCCACATCTAGCCCCGTTCCTCATACTGTCTACAACCTAAACTGTACCTGCTATGCAACTCACGCCGTCACGCCCTACGGGCCGCCTCCCCCCACTCCTTACTTAATATGCGAATCTGTGTCTAGTGGGTCTACCAGCGTTTTGAACTAGCCTAACTGGGCGATATATACTGTATTGCATTGAACGTGCCTAATTTTGTTGATATATGCCCACTGGTACACTGTACTGCATTGAATTTGCCTAATTTGGTGTTATATGCCCACCGGTATACTGTACTGCATTGAATTTGCCTAATTTGTTCATATATGCCCATTGGTACACTGTACTGCATTAAATTTGCCTAATTTGGTGATACATGCCTAGCGGCCCACAGCACTGTATTGAACTAACCTAATAGGCTGTTCCTGGTCCACCGGCCCATTATAACATATTGATCTACCTTAATATATTGATCTATGCCTATTGGCCCACCGTGTTGACTAGCCCACTGTATGCACTAGTTTGATCACTAGCCCACGGCGAGTTCGGGACGTCGTTTGTGATTACTATCTTATTGTCAGCACCCCCGCAACACCTCTACCAGCGATCTTCGATTGTGACTACTAGCCTCTCACTACACATCTGTGGTACTAGGTCGCGTTATTTAGCTGACTGCAAATCCAAATCTATTTCTTATATTCAACTTAACGCAAAGTATAGACACCTAGCCACACTGCGATACCAGATGGTGTCTTGTAGCACACCACGACTCAGAGCCCTCTTACTCTGTCTCACTGCCCTCATGGCCTCCCTCCGCAGAGTCACCCTCACTATGGCCACTATCCTTCCACTCTTCCACTCAATCACCCCAACAAACTTCCTATCTCCACTCCAATCACCTACATTACACAATGCTACCACCTCTTCACCTGGCATTGTCAACACAGACACACCTAATAACTTACTCAGCCCTGCAGAATGGATCCAACTCTTTGCCACACCACCTACACCATTAATACCTTGCCCAGTGAGTTCCAGAAACATGAGAGTAGGCTCTCGTATCCCGAACCGTAAGACTTTCACAAGGCCTTCTGTACAGCCCTCTGCATCTAAACCAACTACTGCTCTGCCCGCCACCTGCCCGGCAGAAACCGTGGAGCTTACTGAAATTTCCAGCACATAGCTACCCACCTCCCAGCTCTCGACTGATTTCCACACATCTTGTCCCACCATCAAAGGAGCACTCATTAATACTCAGTCTCTGATCACCCACGCACTTGATATTGCCGACCTCATTGCAACTAACGGCCTCGACTTGCTTGCCATTACCGAAACCTGGTTACATCAGGCTGCAGGCCCAGCGCTTTCCCTAGCCCTCCTTGAGGGCTATACCATCATCAGGTCAGATAGAGATTCTGGCAAAGGAGGCGGAGTAGATACATAGCTAAAAATCACCTGGGTCTCATAGCCACCTCCCATGTCTGCCTCCCGTTGGCGGAACTCCTGTCAGTTAAGCCTCCCGTCTCAGCTACCCAAACAATCCTTTTGCATCTTATCTACCGACCCCCAGGTCCCATCTCCTCCTTTGAGGAAGATATTACAGACCTACTAACGAACAACACTAAACCAGGCTCGCAAATCATCCTGCTAGAAGATCTCCATTTAGGACTCCATGATCCGAACGACCTTAATGCTACATCAGTAGAAAATTCAATTTCCCAGCTAGGTTTTAATCACTGTATCACGGGCCTACGCACAACAAAGGACGAAACCTGGACTGGTTGGCAGATCTTAATTGTTCAACTACAATCCTCCAGAATGAACCCATTGCATGGTCTGATCACTACTGTATCTCCTTCGTTATACACGAGAATGCACCCCCTAACCTTAGTTCTACTATCGCCCCCAAAATTGTATCCAGAAACAACCGGAACATAACGCTACAAAATGTACGTCCCTTGATCTACGATATCTTGGACCCAACTAACTATAAAGATTTAGACTCAAACAAACTAGTCGACCTCTACAATGACACATTAGACTCAGACTTAAACATCATTTCCCCCATCAAACTAAACAAAGCCAAACCAACAGCCCATCTTAACAAATGGTTCACAAGTGAACTAAAAACCTTGCAGAATGCCAAAAGAGTTGCTGAATCCACTTGGAGAAAATCGCCCACCACTCCTAACAAGGCGCTGTTCACCTTGGCTGCTGCCACCTACAAATCCGCCATTCTCAACACCAAAAAAGAGACCTATAACAATAGAATCCTAAATGCCAAATCTGGGACCAGGGAGCTCTTCAGCATCCTAAGGGAATTGGAGTCCCCAATCCCACCTACAGATGCCTGTGTGAAGGATGCAGATTGGTGTGCCAAAGTACAGAAAGCTCTTGCCGACAAAATCTCATTGCTACAATCCAAAATAGAGGATAAAAAGAATAGCTTGGGAGTAGCTCCAATTCCAGCTGCTCGCCAGACCATCACGACCCTCTCTGCTAACCGTTCTCCTTCTCACCAGTCTCACCGAATGAAGTGGAAAACATTATCCGAGGCCTAAAACCATCAAGATGCCAAGGAGATATCTGCCCTGCCACTATCATTCAGGAAGGCGCCAAGGACTTGGCGCCGTTCACTGCCATCCTGATCAACTCCTCGTTCAAGTCTAGTACAGTCCCCAATAACCTCAAAGAGGCATGGGTCATGCTCCTTTTAAAAAAAATAAACGACCCTAATACACCGACCAATTATAGGCCCATCACTACTGTTCCCTTCCTCCTAAAAAATATTAGATAGAGCGGCCTATCTCCAAATCCAAAAACATTTGGAGGATAATAACTTACTAGGGCTCAGACAATCCGGCTTCAGGCCAAGACATGGCACAGGATCGACCCTCCTGGACCTTAAAATCCAAATGGATGAGGCCAAGGATAAAGGTAACTTGGCCATTTTCCTGCTGTTAGACTTGTGTCCAGCTCCCATCATCAAGGAGGCCACCCACGAACTGGCCCCTTTCATCACCGCCTTTATTAATTCCTCATTCAGCTAAGGCACAGTCCCCGATAACCTGAAGGATGCCTGGGTCATCCCCCTTCTTAAAAACCATCCTTAGACCCTAGCATACCCACCAATTACAGACCTATCGCCACCGTCCCCTTTTTGCAAAAAATTCAGGACAGGGCTGCCTACATGCAGATCCAGGACTATCTGGAGACTTACAAACTACTTGGACTCAGACAATCCGGTTTTCGCCCTAGGCACGGAACCAAAACTGCCCTCATCGACTTAAAAACCCAAATTGAGGATTTAAAAGACAACAGTAAACTCGCCCTCCTACTATTACTTGACATTTTAGCCGCCTTTGATTTGGTTAACCACCAAATTCTCTGCCGACACTTAAGAACTGCAGCACATTTTTCGGACAAAGCCACCAAGTGGATCAACTCCTTCTTGGCCAATAGATCCATGAGGGTCTTCTCCCCGTCTGCATCTGCTGAACCTTCTCCGGTCCCCGGAGGGGTCCCTCAAGGTTTGTGTGTTTCACTGACACTCTATTCTGTGTTCACAAAACCACTATTTGATATACTGGACCATCTGGGTGTCACCTACACAAACTATGCAGATGACACCCAGATACTCATCCCCATTACAGGTAATCACACTATGGACACTAAGGCCTTAAATATGTTTATCTAGTCATCCAGGCCTGGATGGCTCAAGAGGATCTTTGTCTCAATGATGAAAAACAGAGCTCCTCATCTTGGGTTCCCACCACCGACTTAACAAACTAGATCCCATCTTCAAATCGTTCATTATTGATGGTAACATCATCAAAGTATCTAACGATACTAAAACCCTTGGTATCTACCTTGACTCGACATTATCACTCTCGAGACAAACTAATGCCGTAATCTCAGCTTCCGTGTACACTTGCAAACTCATCACAGCCTGCCGCCTATTCCTTTCCACTTCCAACTGCATTACCTTTGCTAGACCCTTATCATGTCGAAGCTTGACTACTGTAATGCACTCTACATAGGGACTAGTCAATGTAATCTTAGCAAGCTCCAGGTTACCCAAAATAACGCTATCAGAGCTGCACTGAATATCCCCAGGAATCAGCACATATCAGACACCAGACACAGCCTACACTGACTCTCAGTTGCACAAAGAGTTTCCCTCAAGTCACTTGCCCTTATGCACAAATGTCTTGCCAACCAAGCGCCTAACTATCTGGTGCGACGATTCACACCTCACACCTCCTGCTGTACTCAGAGAGCTGCCCAAGCTAATTGTCTCACTATACCGAGATTCAAGCTTCAGAAAGCTGGTGGGTCCAGCTTCCCGGGCCTCGCCTCTAAACTCTGGAATTCACTTCCCAACTCTCTCAGATCAGAACCCTCTTTCCACTCCTTCAAAAGTAAAGCTAAACTGTGGCTCCGTGACCAAGACCTGCAAACCACTGGACTCATTAGTTACAATTCCACCATCTAATGGCCCACAACTCCCTTACTTGTCCCCTACGGTACTGTCTACTGTATATATAATGTAATTTTCTTGTAAGTATTCTACATGTAACATGTTTATACACATGATCCTATATGTACATCCTGTTAATTTGATGCCTAACTATGCCTAATGTATATTCTGTTGATTTGCTATCTTACTATGCCTGTTGTATACTCTGCTTCTTTAACACTTTGCGCCCAGATGCCTTTGGGCCAGGCACGCTATATAAATAAATAAAATACAAAATACAAATCTCTGCAGCATTCGATCTTGTCGATCACCAGATCCTCACAGATCACTTGACCACAGCTGCTACCTTCTCCAGTAACACCTCTAATTGGATCCAATCATTTCTAACTAATTGAACAACCAGGGTCTTCGCTCCCTCAGCCTCAGTCGACCCTGTCCCTATCTATTGCGGCATGCCGCAAGGCTCGTGCATCTCTCAGACGCTTTATAACATCTTCACTAAGCTCCTCTTTGACCGTCTTGATAACATGGGTGTCACATGCACGAATTACGCTGATGACACCCAAGTTCTCATTACGCTGACTGGGTGCTACGAAGATGATTCTAAACGGATTAATGAAATATACTTTGAAATCCAGGCAGGGATGGCAGCCCACAGCCTTTGTCTCAATGATGAGAAGACAGAGCTCCTGATCGTCAGATCGCAAATACGGCTAAACAAATTTGATCCCCGATACATGTCATTCGATATCGACAGGAATTCCATCAAAGTGGCTAAGGAAATCAAAACTTTGGGAGTTTACCTAGACTCCACCCTCTCACTCAAGAAACAAGTGAGTGCCTCTGATTAATGCCTGCAAATAATTTCTGTCGCATAACAGTTGCATTACGCTAGCCAGGGCCTCAGTACTGTCTAAGATTGATTATTGCAGCACCCTTTTTCTAGGCTCCTACAAACGGAAACATCAACAGATTTCAGGTCTTACAAAATAACACTCTAAGATCAGCGTTAAACATCCCTAGATTCAGCCACATCACCAGTCTCAAATAGGACGCCCACCGGCTCCTGGTGCTCCAGAATCTCGCTCCGCACTTTAGTCATTATTCATAAATGCTTATCTAACTCTGCCCCCAAGTACCTGTCGGACAAATTCTCCAAACACCAACCAGCCGGACGCGCTAGAGCTCTGTACTCGCACTGCCTCACCATCGCGAGGTATAAACCTAATAGAGCAGGAAGAGCGAGCTTCCCAGTGTTGGCTGCCAAATGTTGGAACTCCCTTCCTAAGACCATCAGAGCGGAACCTTCCTTCTGGACCTTCAGAGCCAAAGTAAAGAGCTGGCTCCTTGACAAGAAACACTAACTGACTACCAGCTCTTACTATTAAAAACTTCACACCTCTGCCTATTTCAGCTGTATAAATGCATGTATCTCTATCCGTTTTGTACCGTCATCCAAATTGTAACCACTGGCGACTCGTCTATGCGCTTACTTGTATTTATATGCAAATCGACTCATTTTGTAACCTTCGGTTGACTAGCACTTCTGTTTGATGTAAACCTTGTATGCCTGTAACTCTGACTTAAGTTCTAGCGCCCAGATACCCCAGGGTTCGGTGCGCGATACAAATAATAAACTAAGTGAGTAAACTGTGAGTATCTAGACAGTATCCAAAACAGAAGCTTTATGTACCTTTGTGATAACAGATGAAGTATTCAGTCCAAATTCATGTACAATGTTGGCGCCATCTTGGATTTGATATACCTTATAGGTGGCCAACTGCTCACAGCAGTTTTCCTGAATGTTTCGCTGCTTTTTCTTGGGGGGAGCACCTCAGTGCTTCCTTTCTACACCCCCACCTTTTCCCAAACATCCCACATTTAAAAAATATACCCCAACCCCACAACCCCCAAACCACCTTAATAATGCTGCAAAAGATATGCTATGAAAGATATGTCACAATGGCTGCAATGAGTTGGCCCCTACGAGTTGGGTAGATACCGCCATTTTAAGATGTAGTGGCTTGCTAACTATTTGATTTGAGGCTGCATGTCTTATGGTCACGCAAGTTCTAAACATAGGCATTTCTTATACAATCAACTACATTTTCATTAAGCCTGATTGTAAAAATAAGGGCTATGATCTTTTAAAAAAAAATACAAAAGTAATTATCAAATGGCTTGCGTTTGTGTGATTTTTGCTAGTCATACAAACATTTCCTGTAACCCGGTCTAACACAATAATTGTGTAGTTACCATATTATACAGGTCAGCTTAACATACTTCTCACAATATTTTTTCAGATAATTATGAGGATGTCACCCAAAGTGTACTCTTATCTGAAAAGAAGAAGAGAAGAAAAGGAAAAAAGGGCACGACAAAGGATTGAACTAGTCACAGAAGGAACTATTAGTTGCCAGTAAACACAAACAGTTCTGTATCAGCATTGATTGGTTCATCTGTTGTTTTAAGTTGGTGATGTTAACAAGCTTCTTGTGCTGGTGCCAATGTACTGCAAGAGAATTTTTCAACTCCTTATTTCCTATTGCTCCAACATGTTCCTGTAGCCTTGTTTCCGAAAGCCTAATAGTACTTCCTACATAGAACGTATTGCAGATGTAATCAATGATGTATGTAGTATGTTGACAGGCAATTCATACATTGTTGAATTTCAAACCCCCTTGATGTTCCAAATTTGAATGTTAAGTTGCAGATTTTTGCTAGTTTGCACATGTTATATGTGCACATCTGTAACAACCCTGGGGTTTAGTTGCAATATAGAAGGTTTCCAGATTAAGGAGATCAGGGCATAGTTTATGTCTTAGAATAGCCATCCTTTTGAATGCGATTTAGGCTTTTGGACTGTGGAAGAAACTGATTCAACATGATGGATTTCCAAAGAGAAGTAAGGCAACAGAGCCAGTTTATTACAGTGTAATGCAATCCAAAATCCTGCAGCATGTCCCTTTCTGAACTTTCTGCAAGAACCTGACCTCTGCCACCCGAATCACCTTCTTTTATAGACAAACTAATTTCTTTCTCATTACTCTGTTTTCAACATCTTCTCCACCTGCTGCACCAATCGTATAACAAGAACCCTCTTGGAATGTCCAGACTCAGCATTAACCCTGGGGATACCTGCCGCTGTGCTCACACCCTTTGTCGACTGTACCTTTCTGCTCAATGTCCCAAAAATAACCCTCAAATGTTCCTAAATTCAACTCTAATGGTTGTGGTCTCATAGTTCTGTTTATAATTGTCAAGTCTATTGCAAGAATTAATGAATGTCCAAGCTGAAACACTAGTTAAAAGAGCTATGGAATGAAGGAACAGAAGAAACATAAAACCAAAGACTAGACATACACTTCAATGTGGCCAAGTTGTGAAGCAAGGGCTTTGTTTAAAAGGGAAAGTTGCCACATTATTATTAAGGGTCTTTGACATTTCATGAATTTATTTGATATAAGCAGTACGAAATGTAACTGCAACAGCCCCGACTTTTCCAAAGTAAACTTTGATATTTGGCATGCTTTAGGTAAAACTGAACTAAGTACTACCTCTGAATAGCAACGTGCTTTGAAATGTGTGCGAGATTGTCTGCTTGCAATCCAAAAGTGTGATCTCCACAACAGCTCCTTCTGATTCTCAACAACTCTCCAAACGAGATACGATTTAGGGAGCACCTAGACCCAAATAGGGTTTCATTGGTAGCAGAAGATTTCCTATATGTTTTGGTTTGTATTTTTCTTTTTAGAAATATACATTTCAAAGTGTTAGTTTTACTGTTGGTTCTTCGAAATTCCAAATTGAGATTGTGATTAAAATATTCTGTGACACCAGAAATCATAAAATACACTGTAGCAGCCTGTTACAGCATGAATAGCAGTCTTATTCCTGTAGTGTTGACAGGTGTGTATCATGGATTTGGGATTAAAGAGGGTTGGCACTGGATGACACAGTGAATATCAATAACTATAAACTGCATGGTAAACAACAAAGTAGAGGCCATGCATCCAAAGGTGCAGGCTTTCAAGCACACTGCAGTATTTAGAGCTGTGGGTGTCTTACGTGGTTACAACCAAAGTTCTAGAGGGAGATAGGAGATTTGGGACAGTCCACCACATGAACCATAAGGAAACTGTAAACAAACTACAGTGCATGTTCTCTAGGGTAGAAATCTCTGAGACAGATTCAATTTAAATTGCTTTAGAACTTTCTGAAGTTGATTTGCTAAAGCAGCAGCTTCTTAATCCCATCCCTGATACTGTGATAAAACATATGTTTATCATTATTTAATCACACATATAATTAATTATTTGTCAAATTCTGAGTGTCAATTTATGCCATTGCAAAGGGTTTTGCCTCTTATTTTGTGAGGGAAGGTCAGATTTTTATTCTGTTTGCTGCCTCATATTCCTGATTCCTTGGTGCTTCTTTCTATCCACTTGGAATTCGATTAATTGTGGGTTGAGGGAACATTGCAGGGGGAATCCTTAACTTGGGTGCTTCTATCCTAATTGAAAAAGTGCTCCTATTCACTTGTGCTTTGGATATGTTCTTGTAGAAGGTCACACAAGTGTATTTCAGTGGTTTTCATTGTAATTATCACCCCATTGGTGATTGCTGCCCAACATAAAAATTGTGAGATTTTCTTTGAATTAAAATAAATAAATATTGTATTCCCACCAACCGGCCTGGTTCATGGTGACCTGGGGTATTTGTAAAAGGGGGTGTGAGACGGGTTGGGTATCGGCTCAATTCAAATTCATAGAACATAAAGAGAAAGTATCCTAATTGAGCGCTACATCCTAGGTTAAGGGCAAGAGTCCTGATCCGGTGTGACGCCCGGTTAGAATCCTTCACAGATTGGGGGCTCGGGCCGGGGATTGGGTTTGTTTATTCACCCGTGACAGCTTAACACAGCAGGCTAACCTTCAAGGTAGTGATACTTTGTGTGTTTGGAACAGAGTGTTACGCTTTAGAAGCGCCTCCCAAAAACAAAAATCCTAAGGACCAGGCCGGTGTATAAAATTAACGCTAAATCAACCCTAAAAATAGACAAAAAGCAATAGAATACAGATTACCCTTACATAAATAAATTAATAAAGAAAGAACACTTTCCACAGTAGAGATCAACATAGCTAGGGAGCACATTCTGCACAAATTATTTGTCAGGGGGGAATGGCCAGAGCAAGATGAAAAAGTCTGGCTAGAAGAAATGATGCAACAGGTCACCGCCATGGACATGCACACGTGGCAGGACGGTGGCCTATTATATCAAGCTTTGAGCGAGTTATACATGACTCCGAAAAATTAAAGAGGAGCAGATTAAAATTGTCAGAATCACGGCTTACATGTATCTCCATATGGGAGTGATGCGGGAAAAGCATGAAGAAAATATAACTCTTGCGCAAAATCAATCTGAACTCGTAACTAAAATCCAGACTGAACTAAAATTAGCGGAACAAAAATTGCTGAAGAGCCAAGATTCTGAGGCAGAATCCGAAAACTATATCAAACAGTTAAAAGAGGACTTGGCTCTACAACAACAAAATAATGCAGCGGCCCAATTAGATGCATTGAAAGAGGAGTGTAGGGAAAAGGTTGACTAAGCTAAATCAACAAATAAAATATAGTAGTCTGCGCAGAGCAGATAGTTAATCTACAAGATCAGATAAAAAAATTGGAAGAGGAAAATAATAAATTAATTCTGAGAGACCTCCATTCTCAATCAGAATTTGATGAAGAGCGCCAGAAATGAGGTGCCATAACACAACAAAGAGATGACCTGGCTGAACAAAGGGGCGCTCTGTATCAGGAGAGAGAGGCCCTATACCAGGAAATGTGCAGTTTAAAAACTAACCTGGAGAGAAGGGATTCAGACCTTCAGGTATTGACTGGTATAAAAGAAGAATGTGAAAAATAAATGGGACATAAGAGACAAATGGAACTCAAGTTAGATCAGGCCATAGAGACTCTAGATATGCAGAAAGAGGATGTTCACCTCCTGCAACAGAAATTGTCTCTGTGTTCCCAAACTATACAGGCAGCACAAAAAGATAATGAGGCCCTCTGTGAGAAGAAAGAGGGACTCCACCAGCAGGTGGCAGCTCAAGAGCGGGTCATAGAGGCCAGTAAAGCCCTGATAGCTGAGCAAAAGGCTCAAATCTTTGCCTATTATCAGGAGGTAGGGGCTGAGAAGGAGAAACTAGCGTGGTTGGAGAAAGAGGGTGCTAGGTTTAATCCAAACTGGAGGGACCCCGAACAGGTAGAGAGGGACAGGGCAACCCCTGATCATAGTAGGATGACCTCTGTACTAAGGGACTCAAACCCATTTGATACTTTGAACACTGCTGACTTTATGTCTACTGGTTCACATGAGCCAGAAACCATGAGGCCGGCAGAATTAAATAGGTTTAGTATGATGGATCTGACAGGTCAGCACCCCCCAGAAATGGATGGACGGGTGTCCCTGTATAGATACAAAAATATTAAGGCTGATGTCTCTGACAAGGAAGTCTCCTATGAGGAGAAAGTCAGGGAATTAGATCTGCAGAAATATTACCTTCAAAGGGACCAGTTGGTTCCATTTGTAGAAAAACAGAACGAAATAAGACCCAAAAAGAGCATTCTGAAGACCTCCACCCAATCAGGGCAGTGGGCAGGACTACTCTCCTGTGCGCCACAGGGGAGAAGAAACTAGGCCCCACCATTCTGTGAGCCCCTCCAAAGCTCACAGAATCAAGAAGTGCCTAGAAGATCATGTGGGGTCCTCAAGCAGTAGCGCCTCTGAGTCGGAGGGCGAGTGGACTCTGTGACGTGGCCAAAGAAGGCAAATAAACTAAAGAGAGTTATGGCGAAAGACCCCATTAGGCAGATCAAGGCCATTAGGAATTTCATAACCCCGTACCACAAAAACGTAAAATATTCTGTCTGGGAACATTTAGAACTCTATGAGCAAATGATGGACACTTTTCACCTTAAAGACAGCCAGAAATGCATAGAGTATGATAAATGGACATTCTCTCCAGAGTACTCCAGCTTCTTTGCTGGACTGGAAGACGATAACCATTCAAGATGGTCCACCTACAGGGCAGCCATCTTGAAACAATTTTCCGCCCATAGAAACCCCCAAGAGGCTTGCAAAGCGGCTTATAATCTGCAATGTGGAGAAGACCAGGCCCCACGAGAATTTGTGCAGGAGCTTAAATGCACCTTTGCACAAACCACTAGGAGGGTGCGCACGGATACCAGAGGGTTTATCACTACCTACGTTCATGTGCTCCCAAAATATATCATGACCCAGCTGGTGAGGGATTTCCATGATAAAAGATCTCTGGACTGGGTAATAGAGCAGGCTACCCGCATTTATTAAGTCCAAAAACCTGTAGAAAATAAAAACCAGACCAAAACCCCCAAACCAGCCAACACCCCTGCTGCTGCTAAGGTGGCGGAGGTGAAGGTTGCCCCCATTTTAGACCAAGAAATGGGGGGGCCTAAAAATGTACGTACCCAAAACCAGTAAAATCAGAGGCCGAGAAGACCTTCTGGCCAATCAGAAACAGGGGGCAGTCAGGGAGGTAATCCCATCAATGGGACCCCTAACTCTCCTGATTATGTAAATCCTAGATACAAGGGCAGCCGACCCATATTGGGGTATGTATGGACTCCCCCGGTCCAAGTGGGGGTCCCGCCAGGTAAGTACTCCCCCAGAAAACTTCCCTCCTAACTTCCCTCAGGAGATCAGTAATCCACCAAACCCTGGGTTAAGTTTCTTTCCCCAGTATCCTCAAAACCCCAACCTGCAGGGCAACCCTCCTTCCTTTCCCCGGTTTCAGGAGCCCAGACAACCCAATCCGGGAGAGGAGAGGCCAAGGGTGGAGGGTTACCAAAATCCCCAGTACCCAGGGTACCCTGGGAGAAGGGATAGTTACCCTTCCTGTGAACCCCCTAGATACGAACAAAGACCCCCGTACCACCCGGAACAGGTGTCCCAACTGGAGCGCCAGGTCCAGAACCTCACACATGATCTGGGTCGCATGTTGAGGGCTCAGCAGAACCCGATGAACATTGTGGCTCAGAACCCCGCAAACCAGGGTCTGGCAACCCAGACCAATGACAGGGAGAGATCCCCGAAAATTCACTGGTTCCCGAGGAAGAGGCACAGGGGGAAGGGTGGTGTAAAGCCCTAGGGGAAGCTTCCTTCCTCACCCGTGAAAAGCCCCTGGACACCACGGAACCGGAACTAAAATCTCCTGGCCCTGAAAATCTGCAACCCAGGGAACAGAGGGTGGGTAGGAGAAATAAAGACCTCAAAAAGGCCCATTGTGGGGAGGAAGTTAGTGTCCTCCAATCTGAAGGGGAAGAATCCTTAGAGGATTCTGGGAAAACAATCTTCTCCTTCAGGGACGGGGAATTCCTCCCAAAGAAAAATGGATCCCGAGAGATCTGAATAAAAACTGGGTGGGTGTGGGGACTGATTCAGAGTCACCCATCCCCGAACCCCAGAATTGCCATTCTGAGAGTAAAATAGTAAAGGAGGGATCCTCCCCACAAACTGGTCCTAGTGACTGCCTCCAGGTAAAAGGGGGCAGCACAGAATTAAGGAAACAGGGGATTCTAAAATCCCCAGTTATTTCAGGATGCCACATTTTTATTACAGATTCCCAGACTCTGACACAGAAAATTGTCAAAAATGCCAACGTATCAGAGTCCAAAATAAAGAAATTGACCACCCAGCTTGCCCAAAATGCTCATTACCTTTGCCCACTTGAGGAGAAGGAGGGGAGATTTTATGCCCCCGTTCAAGTGCAAGGGCAATGTACAATTTCAGCACTGGTGGACACTGGATCCTAAGCCACTCTTCTGTCAAAAAGGGCCTTTGAACAGCTAAATTCAGGAAGGGGGGAGAGACAGCAGATCCCTCTCACCCCTCTTCCTGGACAACTCCAAAACTTTGACGGGAATGGAATTCCTGTTGAGGGGACGGAGGATTTGGAAATCAAAATTGGGCGACATAAGGTGAAACACCCAATTATAGTCGTGACTCTAGAGGGAACACCCTGTCTACTAGGGAATGACATCCTGCACAGGTTGTCCCCCCTATTAGACTGTGTGAAAAAGGTCACCTGTACTCAGACTAACAGGCCAATAATATCAAAACAGAGTATCAACCATGTTAGTTTAAATGGCACATGCCACATGGTTGAACAAAAATCTGATCATATTGAGTTTCATTTCCAGAATAATCAAATACCGGACATGACAGTAATTGCTGTAGGACAACAAACTGGTGATGGAAACTCCTCTCCATTCCTGAAAATCAACCTTCCTTCCAGTTTTAAGTGGAATGCCACACTGGAAGGAAATACTTTGACATTTTGTACTGATTCACAATCTGAGAATCCCAACCCTATAGTCAAAAGTGATGTGAAGCCAGCTCAGAGTTTAGCTGAAATTCAGAAAATTAGAGAACAGTTGTTCCTCCCTATTCAGTTAAATGAGGGGAAGGAGTCTGTTCTCGCTCGAGTGTGCGTGAACAACGGAAAGAGCTTAATTAGCGAAGCCACGTCCAGACAGCTCCCAAAAGATCCAGCCATTCCCACATTTAAATTAATCAATAAGTGGGAAATGGGCCTGGAATTCCCAATTCCAAACATCTCCTGCCTAGCAGGTGTATGCTCAAAATTTCTATAGGTAACAAAAGCATAGAACATAATTGTTGGGTTGTGTGAGATGTCCCTGCTCTATTCTTTTTAGGCAGTGACATTCTCAATTGGTTTGCAAATAATTTGGACCTGATAATTTACAAGGCCTGGTCCCAACTAGGGGGAAATCCCCCGGGTTTTGATGATTCTGAAAAAGCATTTCGGTCAGCCCAATTGCTGCTGTATGCAGTTGAATTTCAAATTGGAGAGGAGGTCACCATCCCAGGACGGACACGACTATTCCCACTTGAATTAAAAATGAAAAGAGGACAGAAACTGCTAAATCCTGACGCATATGTACACTTCAATGCCCATCTCCAACAGCAGGGGTTGGGGTTAAACCCAACACCATTAGTCAATATAGAACACAACACCATTCCGATATTGATGGATAAAAGCGACCTTAGGAGTATCACTCTGGGCGCAGGCACCATTATTGGAATGGCGGTTGATGACCGACATTTTTCCATGGATCTAGGAAATGAACTGATAGGACCAATCCCCAATGACTGTTTGGACAATGACGTGACAATGACATACCACCAGACAGGATCTTCACCCGGCAAGGGGGGAATTTCCTGGTGTACTCTTCCTGCCCTTACGAGGAGGGAGAGGTGACCCGTGACATCAGGCAGGATGAGGTAATATTCCAGGTCCACAATGACTGCCTCTCCTACCTGAAACCCTCTGTCCAGGTCAATACTCTAACCAGAGACCTCCCCACTCAATTGGAGGAGGCCGCTGAGATAGCAAAACCCAAATTCTTTCCAGGTTTCAGGCAAATGGTTGAAGAGCGGGTCAACCTAGCTGATGCCTGTGAGACTCTGGAGCAAAAGCAAAAGTTGAAACAGGTGTTCTTAGATTTTCAAGATCACTTTGCTGTGGACTCGTACGACTCTGGTCACACCGAGATCCATACAACAACAATTCCCACAGACCCTGGAATGACTGTTGTGTTTGTGAAGCAATATCGCTTGCCTCTCGCATCCATGGAGTTCCTGACAGAAATCATCAAAAACCTTGAGTCCCGTGGGATAATTCGTCTAGTCCACAGCACCTTTAATAATCCGGTGCTGGCGATTTTGAAAACAAATGGCCAATGGAGACTCTGCGCAGACCTTAGGGAGCTAAATAAACGGGTCCACATGTCCCGATGGCATCTCCCCTACATTGACCAGGGGCTGGCTCAGATCAAAGGGTCAAGGGTATACACTGCCATTGACCTGACCAATGGGTACTGGACCATGCCCGTCAGTAGGGAGGACCAATACAAGCTGGCCTTTACCTTCGGGGGGCAGCAGTACACATGGACCCGGACTCCCTTTGGATATATAAACTCTGGCAATAAATTCAACATCTTCCTACATAAGGCCATGCCCGACTTGGGTGAAAAGGGTAACCTGGCCTATATGGATGATGTCCTGATAGAAAGCTCACCTGTGGAGGAACACATAGCGGAAATCCATTATGTTCTGACCCAGTTGAGGGTTGCCGGAGCAAAACTGTCCTTCCAAAAGGCACAGTGGTGCAGGACCCGTGTCAACTTCTTGGGACATGAAATAACTCCTGAGGGTCTCTGTCCCCAGGAGAAGAAAGTGGAAGCACTCCTAAAACTGAAAGACCCCACAATTCTGCATGAGCTAAGAAGCCTCCTTGGACTGACTAATTACAGTAGGAAGTTCATTGAGGATTACGCAGAGATCACAAGACCATCTGTTGAAGGGAGGGGTCAAGTGGGAGTGGGGTCCAGAACAAGCCGAGCCAGTAAAACAACTCAAAAGAAGTCTCACACAAGCGCTTTGTCTAGCATACCCTGTCAAAAACAAGGAGTTCTTCTTGGAGACAGGATTCTCAAATACATGCTTGTCGGCAGTATTATATCAAAAGCATGACAAGGTCAATAAAGTCTGTCTTGAGGACGAAAGTCTTAAAACCCAGCACAACATGGAGGCGTACTTGAATTCCCCGCACAACGTCTTTGAAGGAGACAAGTGCCAGGGAATGCCCACAGTTTATGTGGACGGTTGCTCCTGCATGTTGACCACAATGGGGAAAAGGAACTGGTGGCCGGCGTTGGGAATGCCTGGGTGAATGATGCCCCGGAACCCTCAGCTGGGTACAAAATCCTTCCCCGTAGTAGTCAGGTGGCGGATCTGATGGCAGTTCACCAGGCCATCCTCACTGCCGTCCAACACCAACTCCACAACTGGTCATAATCACGGATTCAGATCACGTCCGAAACGGGTTTGTGGAGCAACTGGTAAATTGGAAAACCAGAGGCATGCTGTGTGCCAATAACAAACCACTCAAACATGGCAAGCTAATACAAAATATTGACAATCTGGTCACCTCTAATGGGATGACCAACTATTGGAAGTATTGGAAGACGATCTAGGGTCATTCCAGAATAGAGGGGCCAGAAAAAACTGGAAACGACCTAGCTGATCAGCTGGCCAAAACCGGAGCCATCCAGGTGGATCTCCTCGAGATCGAGTCCCTGTTGAGGGGGAATCCAGGTCACCGCTGTCACTAGGTCCCAGATAAATGCTCACAATGAACTCTCAACTGCCCAGTGGAGTATGGAGACCCCAGATGCTGATTTAATCACGGCACAAATAGGGGATCCCATTATTGGAAAATGTTATCAACACATTGAGGACCCTGAGAACTTTCCGTTGACGGATACCGATTCCATTGGGAAAGAGGACCTCAGGGTGTTGATGAAGTGTCCAAAAACGTTCCGAATCCAAGATGGTTTGTTGGTAAGGAGACCCATATCTGGTTGTGACCAGTGGGTGGTCCCTACCTCATTCCGAAGCCTGATGCTAAGTCACGCCCATGACGCGGCCACAGCCGGTCATCGGGGTTTCACACTACTCTAGAAATCTTGCAGGAGGTTGCATACTGGCCACACATGGGGCAGAACCTCGACCAATATTTGAAGGGGTGTCTTGTGTGTGCACAATTTCAGCCAACTTCACTCACACACCGAGCTCCCCGCCAGAAGAGGGGGATGACACTGCCTTGGTCAGATTTACAAGTAGATTTAATCGGGCCCGTGATTCGCTCCTCTAGGGGGAACAAGTACATGTTAACAGTAACATGCTTGTTTAGCAAATGGGTGCAATGTCTCCCGGTCCAAAATTGCAAGGCAGAAACAGCAGCTACCCTGATGATCAACCGCATCTTCTCGCGTTTTGGCCTACCCCAAAGGATTGAGTCAGACCGAGGTAGTCACCTCACCAGCGATGTGATGACAAAGATGTGGGAGATACTTGGGGCAAAAAGGAAACTTCACATTGCATACCGTCAGTCCTCTAGTGGGGGAGTTAAGAGGTACAATAAAACCATTCTGAGCATTCTTAAAATGTTTGTGGCAGAAGATTCTGGGCCAAGTTGGGACATCCGATTACCGCTTGTCCTGATGGCCATCTGATCTACACCTTCTTCTGCGACCAGGATGTCTCCATTTGAACTAATGACTGGGCGAAGCATGGTGCTTCCTCAGCATCTGCTCTACAGAACACAAGAGCAGACACTGATAAACGCCTCAACAACATATGAGTATGTTGAGAATCTAAGAAAACGCCTTCAACATGCTTTTGCTTACGCTCAGCCGAATCTGGAAAAATCAGCAGAGGGGATGAACACTCAATATGACTTAAAAACCACCAAAAAGGAATACCAAGTAGGAGACAGGTTCTACTTGTACAATTTCCAAAGGAACCAGACCAATGAGTGGAAATTTCTACCGAGCTGGCGCTGTCCTTTTGAAATTGTAGACAACATTTCACCTGTCGCCTATAGAATCCGCATCCCCAAAGTAGAGTTGGCAGAAAAGAAATGGGTACATATTAATCAGCTAAACAGTTGTCACCCCAGGCACACTCTGCAGCTAATTGAGGAGCCCAGAGAAAATCAAATAGAGGAGACATCTGGAGAATGAGAACCAGAAAAAGAAGAACCAGAAGGGAACAGGTAGGTTCATAAAGATATTTTACTGGTTCGTACTGGTTCCGCCCATTTATAGACCAAGGAGGATTTCCCCGGGGACTTGGAAAGGAAAGATCAAAGAAAAATCTGGGGGTGTCACTCCACACCACAAATAAAGACCTAAGGGAAGCTGTGGGTGTCGCTACACACTCCAACGAGAGACAACGCGAGGATCGTGGCGTACCGCTCCATGATGGAAGAAGGACTCCACCAGATGAGCTCCACTTTGCCCTACTGATGAATCCCACGTTGCTCTACTCTCCCTCGACAAGAAGTTTCAGAAGAGTCAGGGGGGATTTGTGGGATACATTGATCCACTCAGCAGAATTCCCATCCATAACCAAGCTGCACTTCAACAGTTAACAGCAAAATGGCTGTGCTGGCTCCTTTGAGCACCAGTGCCCTGCATCAAAACTGTATTTTGCAGCTCCAAAATGATGGCTGCACTGTCTTGCCAAGCCCCTATTGGGCAAGATGGGACAGGGAGCACGCTGAGAAAGGCAGCCAGTGTGTTTCTTACATGCACCCAAGAAGAAAATGTAAAAGCTGCACTGCTTTGCTGCTAGGTCAACATTTCCCCTTGTAAAAGGGACATATTTGGTGTTTAAAAAAAATGTGGGCGACCTGATGTTCTTTCTCATCTGTTCAACCTTCCACAGTTCTGATCCAGGGAGATCCTGCTGTGCCCATCCGCATTCAGATTGTGCCAGAAAAAGAAAGCATTATCCTTGAATGACAGGCTGTGTCAGGCCTGATCTGGGAAATCAACAGAATCTTTACTTTCAACCACATGGGAAAACGCTTGACTTTTGGGCTACAAAATGTCAAAAAGCACTGCTTCAAAAGAAACCGTAGCTCTAAGGGCATGTGTCCATTTCAGTTGTCCTGTGTCTTAAACAGATTGCTGTATAAGTGAAACTGACAAGGGCTGCAAAACAATGTTGGGAAGTCAGAAGGAAGAGAAAACCTTTTGAAATGTTCAGCCTGGCAGACTTCACCATGTGTTAAAATGCGCTTTTACAAATAAGGAAAAATGCCGGTTTTAAAAGTGTAATGTTGAAAGAAGGCCCTGTCTTGGCATAGCAATGTAAAGGGGGTTTTGCTGGGAGACATATATGGGAGGTTTTATTTCAACAGGCTTGCTGCTGATTCAAAACAAAATAAAATAAAATAAAGAAATACATGTTTTTGGCTGTACTGGGAAATCAGGCCAAACAGGTTTCTGCCATGGCCCAAGGGATATTTGGGTGCTGATAACAGCATTGCCCTACCCCCAAGAGAAGCCAGAAGGGAGATCTGGGACACATACCTGTTAACTGCCGCCCTTGAAAACTTTGAATGGACCAAAAGATAGAAATATCACATGCTTGTCAGACTTCTGTCTGGGCTTTAGCCTGAGACAATAGATCTGGGACACCTACGTGCAACTTTTTGGATGTGACAACCACCAGTCACTCAAGCTGGGGAAATTCCAGGGCAGCTCTGGGCTGAACTGACATTTGGTGGTAGCCTGAAGAAAGAAATGGTCCCAGTATACGACAAAGGCTGCCCATTTTGGCTATAAAGACTAGTTTATTAATAAAACTTTGAGACTTTTATCTACGCAATTGGACAACGCAGAAATGCGAAAGTTTCACAATCTATATGCAATTTTGATGGCTGTAATTCAATACATGGTAGCCTTTAGTAGCATATAAGGGACAGAAATTGCAGAGAACTGGATATACTGAGGAAAGTGTATACGGTGCCACTTTGAAATTCAAGATTAACATGCCTTATGATAATATGTACACATGTATAAAGTTATAGAATTTTAGGTATGACGTTTCTCACTGAAAAGGATGAAAAATGATTAGACGGACAAAACAAAGTCCTACAAACGTGAGAATTGGACTGCCATGCTCTGCGTGAAATATGTAATCTGCCTATGTAATTTGATAAAGTGCCACAAATGTACAAATGTATAATTTATGTTAAGATTGATTTTGGGCAAAAAAGGACTGTGGGAAGGCTTTGCACCTCATAAAAACACAACCCCATAAACTGAGTCCGCTCCTAGAGGAGGGAACCAACATTGGCTGATCTATATGGTTCTTGGGGGTAGGTCTAGCTCAGTTCTGCCCAACAATAAACCCAGTGATGTCACCCACTTTTATATAAAGGGTGGGAGCTCACAGGGACAGGACTCTCTCCTTAATTTCCAGCGCCTGCATATCCAGACATTCCAGATCCACCTATGTAAGATTCCAGACTCTACTCCTAGGCCAAAGCATAACTGACCCTATCCAAGCAGGGCCAATTATCCAGAAAACCCCACAAAAAAATCCCAATAGCAAAGGGGAAAAGCTGTGGTACACTTGGGGACCATCCTGTGACCAGACCGGCCTTTTGCTCACTACCTGCATGCACGCTGTACCCTTGCCATCCAGTGACCAGACTTGCCCAGCTGCTTGCTGTTAGGAGTGTCCACCGCTATCCTGTGATCAGAACTTTGGAGTCCAGAACCGGTTGACTGTCCAAATCCCCAAACTCAAGTGCGGATTGTGAGTATTTTCCCATCCCATAGCCACACATAGCCTACCCCATCTTGATACTTTGTCTTTGTTCCACTTTTTAAGTAATCCTATACATACCCTGATTCCTTGTTAAAACTGTTAGAATTCTCTGTGCATCTTGTCATTGATCTCCAAGCGTGAGTGCCACTTTCTATTAATTTTTGTCTTGCATAGATCATAAGTTGTGACCCGGGGTATTTGTAAAAGGGGGTGTGGGATGGGTTGGGTATCGGCTCAATTCGAATTCATAGAAAATAGAGAGAAAGTATCCTAATTGAGCGCTACATCCTAGGCTAAGGGCAAGAGTCCTGATCCGGTGTGGCGCCCGGTTAGAATCCTTCATAATACGGCATGGCGTAACAATAAAGCAAGGCATGAAAAGGCAGAAAGGAGTGCAATCTGGAATTCCGGACCCACCAAACACACCCTTCTGCAGGCCTATTCCATTTTATTGTCTCATTTTGTCATTTTCAAACCCATTCTTTCAAATGGATACATTTTATATTATGTGTGAAAAGAATCAGGTAATTTTAGTTTACGGAAGGTTTGACGACTGTTGACTTCAGTCTTTACCAACAGTAAAGTGCTAGGTATTCTGGGAGGCATGAACCCTTTGGTTCAGAGCAAGAACTGCCCAGCATATGAGAAAAAAAAACCATGAATTTCACAATTCTTAGTATATTGTTTGGCAGGCAGAGAACCACCTGGAACTTCACCCTAAACCTAATAATAACACAAACCCTAACACTAACACAAACCCTAATTAAACCCTTACACAACCCTGAACATGTACTTAACCTAACCCCTTCATCCAGCTAAAGCATATTTTTTGTATGTCATTCAATAGAAAACAACAAATAAATGCATAGTGAACCTAACTCCAACCCTCTCACCAGCCTGACACAAATTCCATAGCCCTAACCCAAATTCTTGCTTTAATACTAATCGAAGCCATATGCTAACTGCAACTCTAACACTTACCCTAAAGCTTACTCTTCTCTAACAACTTGGTTGATCCTAACCCCTATCCTATGCCAACATCACCAGCCCCCTCTAAGCTCCCCACCTGTTTCTTTAAAACGTTCCCAAATCATTACTCTATAAACCCTAGCATTACCATAATCCCTACCCAAACACTGACCCTGACTGGCTGACCTCCTTTCTCTCTGATCGACCTACTCAGGTCCAACTTGGGTCCTTCCTCTCTTCTATCTCTCTCTCTAGCTGTGGTGTTCCCCAGGATTCTAATCTTTCTCCCTGGCTGTTCAACCAATACCTGGCACCTCTCGCCCACTGCATAGCGGCTCTCTGCTCCAACTTTCAGTGCTATGCGGATGATATTCAGCTCTCTTTCAGGCTCACCTCAGCCGCCTCTTCTCCATCTCTCGTCTCGTATTGTCTGTCCACAATTCAGGAGTGGTGTTCTGCCAATGATCTCTGCCTTAATGCCATTAAGACAGAGATCCGCGTCATCAGATCACCAGCTCCCTCCTGTCCTCTCACTCTCTGGTCACCCACCCTGGGCCTTCTTCCCACTCCTACCTCAGAGGCTAATAACCTCGGTGTCCTCTTTGACTCCACACTCTCCTTCTCTCCTCACATCTCTGATGTCTCTAAGAAGTCAAACTACCAGCTGCACCTCCTCAGAGGTACTCTTCCTTTCCTCACTTTCCCCCAGAAGCTCACTGTCTCCAGAGCCCTGGTCGCCTCTAGGCTGGACTACTGCAACAGCCTCTTTCTAAATCTACATGCCTCTACTCTTCAACCTTTACAACTTATCTAGAACAGGACTGCAAGACTTGTCATTGGCCTCAAGCTCAGGGATCATATCTCTCCAGCACTGAAATCTCTTCATTGGCTCCCAGTGGTGGCAAGGATCAAGTTCAAGACCCTCTGCATTATCCACAAGGCTTTCTGGGGCCTGGGACCGCAATACCTCCATCTCTCTTTACCTAAATATCTTCCTACTCGAGCGCTCCGCTCCTCCACCTCCAATTCTTTCAGGGTCAGTAGCTTCTCCAAGCAAAGAGTTGGGGCCAGATCTATTTCTTCAGCTGGGGCCTCTGTCTGGAACAGCCTCCCTGCATCTCTGAAACTTGAGCAGAACCATCTCTGCTTCCGGAAGCACCTCAAGACCTTCTTCTTTGCTTCCCCCTTCTCTCTTCCTCTCCCCTTCTGATCTCCTGTCTGTTCCACGCATTGGTAACCTGGCCACCCTCTGAATTCAGGCCCAGGTTCCTGACTGTACAGTTGCAACCTGCACTGCCTCTTGGCAACCCCTGCTCTTGTGGTCTGTATCTGTAAACCTACAGCCCCCTCTCTTGCACTTATTAGTCACCCATTGGCTGAACTTCCAAGCACCCGCACTTGCCACCCGTTGGCTACACTCTCTGCTGTTTCTTTTGTCTCACACTTCTCCATCCCCCCGCACTTCTCCCCACCCTCTTCCCCTGCACTTGCGCGATCTGAATGTCACAAGGCCTAGTAAGATAGTTGTTTTTGTCCTCCCTCTGTTTCCCCCCCTTGTCTTGTTGAGCCTTGAAACGCTTGTGTATAGGCAGGTTATAAATGTTAAATATAATATCATATCATAAACACGTAATGAGGCCCAAAGTCTCTCAACTCCCAAAGTCCTCAAATTATATGGTGTGTCGAAGTCAACAAAGAGGCAAAAAGTATTTCATAAAGTCCTTGGCTTGAGCCTTCCCTGGCCCCAACCCAATGTCCAATATAGATCACAGTTATATGTCTTTGGACGGTGGATTTTCAGTGTTGCCCATCCCTTTTCACTGTAGACCACAGCAAGGCCGTCCTAGGCAAAAGTGTCTCAAATTATGAGGTTTCTCCGGAAATGGATGAATGGCGGCAAACGTCATCAGACACCTCTCAGATTCCCAGGGTTCGGATGGAGAAGTAGCAGCAGAGTTGGTCGGTATGGAGGTGCAGTTAGCCCCACCACAAAACCTCCACAGTACCCGGTGTACCACCCCTGACCCATGCAAGGCTGGCTGGCTTAATTCAACATTTAAAAAAATAAATAAAAATTGCACACACTGGAATGTGCAATGAGTCTGCATGCCTTGCTGGCTCCAGGGTTGCAAAGCAATCAACTTAAGAGCCCCATGCTTTCAAGCCCTGCCAAGGTATGCCAGTGCAGCTGCCTGGATTTGCTGCCACCTGCTGCCTCCCCACTCATAGTTACCATAAGACTTAAGTTAAGATGTTTTTTCTTTCAAAAAGTCTTTGCCGATTTGTTGGCTAAGCATACATGTTTGTTTATTTAGTATTTAGTATTTATTATGCGCACCGGACCCTGGAGTATAAGGGCGCAAAAGGTAAGAAGATGTACAGCTTAGAGCACAGTTACAGGTTACAGGTTGCAAGGTCATCAGTTACAGGCATGTAATACATGTGACAGGTAACAGGCAAGTGGGAGCAAGTTCATGCATTCATTTAACATTTGTTGTCATCAACCAGTTAATCACATTTTGCCTGAATTTGGTAAAAGATTGTTCTAGCCTCACAGTGATGGGTAGTTCATTCCACAGTTGAGCGGCTTTGACTGGGAAGCTGGTTCCGCCTATGGTGGCAAGTTTAAATCGGGGTACTTGAAGACGATTGGTGTTGGCTAGTCTTGTTTGTCTTGTGGCGTGAGTTCTGGTGAATCTGTCCTTTAAGTATTGTAGGGCTTTATTGTAAAGTGATTTGTGTGTGAGGGATGCAGTTTTGAGTCTGATTTTCTCGTAGGTGGAAAGCCATTTATGTTTCCTTCTTGTTTCTGAGATGTGTTCTCCCTTGGGAATGTTCAACGCAGCTCGGAGAGCATTGTTTTGCTCTATCTGAATTTTGTTGATGGTAGATTTAGTGGCTCCTACGTACAATGCATTACAGTAGTCTAGTTTGGAGATGATTAGGGCTCTGGCTAGTGTTAGGCAACTGTGCTGAGATAAGAATTGTTTTCCTTCTCTAATTAGTTTACATGTGTAAGCTGTTGATGAGGCTAGGGAATTTACCTGTTTGGAGAATGATAAGGTAGAGTCAAGGTATATACCTAGCGTTTTTACTTCTTTGGCTACTTGTATACAGTTCTCATGGATGATAAAGGAGGAGTAGTTTGTACTTAGTTTATTAATGAGGGAGACGGTACCTAGGATAAGAAGCTCAGTTTTATCATCGTTCAGGCATAATCCATGGGTTGCCATCCATGCCTGAACGATGCTGTAAATTTTGTTCACCAGTGCTAAATCCTTTTCGTAGTCCCCTGTGAGTGGGAGGAGAATCTGGGTATCGTCAGCGTAGTTGGTATACGTGATACCCAGATGGTCCAAGTCATCAAACAGGGGCTTAGTGAAAATGTTATACAGCGTTGGAGAAACGCAGGATCCCTGTGGCACGCCGCAGGTGATTGAATGGGGTCTGCTGCTGCTATAGGAGAGAAGACCCTCATGGTACGGTCACTAAGGAACGATTGGATCCACACTATGGCCTCAGTGGAGAAGTGTGCTGCTGTATCTAGGTGATTGCACAAGACTTTATGATCCACTAAGTCGAATGCGGCAGATAAGTCTAATAGCAGGAGAAGTGCTGGTTTTCCAGAATCTCGTACTTTGTCTATTTGGGCTTTTAGGTCAATCAATGCAGTTTCTGTGCCGTGCAGTGGGCGGAAACCGGATTGACGGGAGCCTAGTAGTTGGTTTTGTTCCAGGAAGTTCTGGATTTGGATAAGTTCTGGATTTGGATATATGCCATCTTATCCAGAATCTTCAAGAGGAACGGTATGGTAGTAATTGGTCTATAATTGGTGGGTGTGGCTGGGTCTAAAGTTACCTTTTTAAGGTGTGGGAGCACCCAAGACTCTTTTAGGTTACTCAGCATAGTGGCCATGGTAAAGGAGGCATTAATCAGCTTTGTGATAAACGGTGCTAGGTCTCGTGCAGCGTCTTTGATGAGTTGTGCTGGGCAAAGGTCTCCTTTGCAGTTGGACGGTTTTAGGCTGAGTATTACTTTCTCCACCTATAATATAGAGACTTTGGAGAAGTGGAATTGGTTTAAGGCTGGAGAGCGTCTTAGTAGAGGGTAATGTGGCAGAGACTAGGGTGTCTCGTTTTAGTTCTATTTTCTTTTGGAGGTTTAGGACTTTGTTAGATAATGCATGCTGGATTTCAGAGCACCATTTTTTTTATCTTTGAGGCAGTTATCTTGAGGCGCTATGGGGTTTTCCAGTTTTCTAAGTATGCAGAACAATTCTTTTGTACTTAAATTAGCTTGTGCAATTCTGTTGTTGTAGGTCTCTTGTTTAGCTGAGATGATTTCTTTTTTATATTGAGAAGAAATGTTGATTAATTTCAGTTTATTTTCCGCAGTAGGGTAAGCTTTCCACGTATTTTCCCATTTCATTTTTTGTAGTCTAAGATTTTTTAGGAGAGGGGTGAACCAGTTATTCAGGTGGCTCTGTGGTTTACTGTTTCTGAGCTTAAGCAGAGCGATATCATCAAGGGTTTTGTTCATAATATTGTTGAATTCTTCCACTAAATCGTTCGGGTTAAGGTTGTTGGGGAGAGCGTTCTTAGTGGGTATGATGCCGGGGAGTAGTTTGTCTAGTGTCATATTTTTTTTGTTTCTGGTAAGTGCAGGTGGTGCACAAGGTTGTAGCAGTTTAGGGGTTGTAGTGTCCAATGAGAATGAAATTAGATGGTGATCTGTCCATATTTGAGGTGAGATAATAGGGGTGGAGATTTTGCAGTTATGGTCAGCAATCCAATCTAGTGTTCTCCCTTTGATATGCGTAGGCTCAAACACTCTTTGGATGTATCCCAGTTCAGTTAGAGTGTTGGATGCTGCTATGGCTTGTGAGTCATTGATATCATTGAAGCCAATATTAAGGTCACCAAGTAATATTGATTGGGTGGTGTCTTTGAGGTTTTCTGAAAGGATGGTCGATAGGTCTTCTATGAAGGTCTTGATGGGACCTCGAGGTCTATATATCAAGTGAAGGATAAGAGTTTGAGAGTTGGCTGTGGGAGTCTTAGTAGACATTATCTCACAAGATTCAATGGTTGGTGAAGGAGTAAGTCTCATCCCAAGCTTGGTTTTGGCAATAATGGCTAGTTCGCCACCTCTAGCTCCACATCTATCCGTTCTAAGGATGGTGTAGTTGTCGGGAACAGCTAGGGAAAGTGCTGGGCTTGATGCCTCATGCAGCCATGTTTCTGTTATGGCTAGGAAGTTGTAGCCTTCAGTAGAGATGACTTCAGATATTTCTATGGCATGGGCGACTAGAGATCTAATGTTTATTAAGGCTCCTTTAAGTTTAGGTATATGGTTTGTAGGTGGGAGTGAGACCTGGTTTATTGATGCTGTGGGGGTGCAACTTTTTTCTCTATTTATTTGAAGGTTGTTATACCTTTTGTGATTATGAGAGTTACGTTTGAGAATAGGTTCAGTGACCATTTTGGTTCGATTTTTGTTAGTTTCATATTTGATAAGAGGATCAAAGATTCTAGGTAGTCGTGCTCGTAATCTTAGGTTTCTCTCGACTATATTACATTGTGTCATATGTTGTTGTGTTGTTACTGTGAAGGCGACATAATGTGTAGTCCAAGTAGTGTGAGTAAGGTGCCCAAGTATACTAGGTTGGACAATATAAGGTGCATTGTATAATGTGTAGGGTGTCCTGTAACTAAGTGAGGGGCTAATTAGTCTAATTTTCTGGGTGAGCAGGAGAGGTAGCAGGTAATGGAAACTGAGTGTGTCGGCACATCTAGATTAGAGAATCAAATACAGTCAAATAGCAGTGAGAGTAATCAGGGCTGGCACAATTATCTAGTGCTAATAATCTAATGCACAATTATTTAATGCAGGTGAGGACAAATGGGCTAAGAGCAATAGTCAGAATAGGGCGCACATGTGCTGAGTGCGATAGTCATATACTCTAGATGCAGCTATCACAAGGCAGGGCACATAGGCTAATGTTACTTCAAGGCCAGGTACACAATGACAAGTTGCAGGTGGTAGGAGAGGTCTCTAGGCGACCATAGGGCACAACAAATAGTAATGTGGTCTCTAGGTGACCGTAGGGCACAACAAATAGCAGTGTGGTCTCTAGGCAACCATAGGGCACAACAAATAGCAGTGTGGTCTCTAGGCGACCATAGGCACAACAAATAGTAATGTGGTCTCTAGGTGACCATAGAGCTCAACCCAATTATAAAGTGGTCTTGGAGTGATAAGTGATAAGGGAGCCATAGGAAGTAACACAGTTATAACGTTGTGTAGCCGTGCGTGCGTGACAGTGGCAGAGTGGGATACTCTAATGTACCCGACATTCCTATATGGTATAGTGAGAATAGGCTAGAAAGTCATGTGCGTGGACATAAGCACATTTGCAATAGATGGGAGTCATTTAGAGAGGGTAGCAGAGTGAGGGCTTACCATCAGTAAAATAGGAGGGCATCACTGGGTCCATGGTGGTACTTTGCAGTAGTTGGGCAGAGTTCTTAGCGCTGGATCCGGACGACTCCAGACAGTCTCAGGACAGGGCTGTCTTATTGGACACCGGACAAGTCTACGGGTGATCAATCACAGTATCAGCGCCTCCCGCTGGTCAGCGGCGAACAGGGGCAAACAGGGTAGCTGGCCTTATAGTGGCCTTGGGGTGGCCGCCGACTATTCCGCCTCCGGCGGGCATCCCAATACATGCGTGTATGCTTGAGCTTAGAGCTTGTAGTGTGTGTGTGTATGTTTTTAGCTATTGTGGGGCTGTATCTAAGTGTATATTAGTGTCAGAGCAGAGTGTAAAAGTGTGTGTGTGTGAGGGTGTGTTTGTTTGTGTCTAATATGAAGGGGTCGGAGACCTGACACTGTATATAGAGGGGCATGGGGACCTCTCTCAGGCTGGGGTTGGGGGCCTCCCATCGGGTTTCCCAGAGCTATTCCTGACCCAGTGACAGAGTGTGGGAGTTGGGAGAGCCTCAAGTCTCTGTCCCATCTACCTTTGCCTGCATGACTAAACTAAGTACCACCTTTTTTGCCCCGTATTGTAATGCACAATGCTGGACAGTTCCTTTTTGTTTGCCCCATAGAACTACATCACCCAAAAGGCTTGGTGGGGGAAAGAGCGAACAACCCATTCAGGCGAGAGCCAGCGAGGAACCAGCATGACTGCTGTGCAATCCGAACATTAAAACCGGCGATCCCGTCGCTATATGCGACACAGACTGTGGCATTGATCCTACATTCAGCAGGACTATTGAGCAGGCCACATATTATACAAAAAGCGGGAAGGGCATAAAGCCCTTTATATGTGTTATCTTACCTGCAAACCAACCCCAGGGCAAAAAGTAGACAGCGATTGGGCCGAAGAAGCAGCTGAGGAACCAATAGAAGGGGTAGGGGATGAGGTAGGATAAAAAGACACAGGGTGAGGTCAAATGAGGAGGGCCAACAGATGAGGAGGAAGAAGGACGGTGGGGAGGAGCATGGAGAAAGAATACTGAAAGAGTTTGCAATATGAGGTATTGGTTGGTGGGTATGAAAGTGTGTGCATAGTGAGTGAGACTAACAGGGGGAGAGTAGTGAGTGAAGGTGTTTTGCCAGCGACGTTCCAGAAGGATGTCACTCGGGATTCCGGAGGATATGTCACAACTACTAAAAGAAGTGAGTCCCCCTCCTGTATTGTATAAAACAGGGTGCAGGGATGGGCCATTCCCCCAGGCAGGAGCGACTTATGTAATGTGCCCTCAAATAACAACCGAAGCATCTCAGGAGCTGCAGAGGAATGAAGCAGCAGGTCAAGAGCTTTAGATGATGTTCTCTAACTTAAACAGATCCGTCGTTCTTATAAGGTAGTGGTATAGAGGGAAAGTTCCTACCTTATAGTCCAGGCTTCCTCTCCATGGAAAAGGTGCCTTCTTTCCCTGTTTTAGACACATGGGCTGCAGCGGCTCTAATGTTTTCTTCTTTGTAAACAAAATCCAGACCGGATTGTCTGAGAAATGACCAGACCAAATAAAAGGGCAAGGCAGAGACTCGTCTATGAAGGGAATGGAAGAGGGAAAAAGGGAGGGTCATGAGGAAATAAACATGATTCAGGATAACCACAGAGAAATAGGTCAATGGGACACACAAACACTAATCACCTATACAGAGTCAGGAAAAGGGTCCAAGCGTGATCTCAGAGTCCAGATCTGTTATGAGACACTGCTAAATGGCTTGAGTTTCCTTTTGTCTCTGTGAGAACAGAACTACCGGAAACACGCCATACGTACTGCGTGTAGGTTAGCATAGAGACCATATTGGATTAGGAGTGTGCAGAGGCCATCTTGGATTGGGGGGCATTCCTCATTCCGGAACGTGGGCTACCCAGGAGTGTGGTGTCCCGTTGCCAACCCGTATCTCTGCAACCATGTGGGTTGCCACAGGGGGCCAGGTAGGAGTGGGGCATACACATGACTGCTGGAAGTCGCGGGGGCGGAAACTGCGTGGGAAAGTGGGCAGGGGAGCTTCTCGGATTGGAACCAGACACTCTCTGAATGCGCATGCCGAGGGCTGACGTGGTGGCAGAGGCGGACTCAGGCAGGGCGGGTGCAGCGGGTGAGGATTTGTATTTTGTTTATTTGTATAGCGCAGACCAGGCCCAAGGGCAACCGGGCGCATATCTTAGTAGAACATTACATTACAAATGATGGAGCATTACACTACAGGTGGGGCATATCATCACAATAGTCCCAACAGATTGCAAACAAAGTATAGAGTTGACGTTACAAATCATAGCATCGATGCCAAAGGGGGGTGGAAAGGCTGAAGAGAAAGGAGGGGTGGTGGAGGGGGAGAAGAGTGGGAGGACGCCGGCTGTGCAAACTGCGTCTGCGAAGGGGGGGTTGAAGGGGGATGAGGTGCAGCACCGAAGCAGGTCTGCGCACAGGGATGATGGAGGGGGGCTGGATCGGGGCAGTGCTGGGTCAGGAGCTCAAGAAATGAGCGCATTGGAGGGGCAGGGGACCGCAGAGAGCGGTGGGCCTGGGGAGGAGCAGATGCAGTGTGACAGTGTGTGGAAGGTGGTGTTGAAGCCGGTTACTCGTGAGAAGACGTTTCAGGGGGAGAGTCCGTTTGTGATTGCTGGGTGGGTAAAGGCGAGTGTGGGGGATGCCACTCGGGTGCTGGTGGTGACTGGGGGCCGGTTGTTGGTGGAGGGGACGGATGCTAGAAGTAAGGCTAAGATTTTGGAGGTGCATTGTCTGGGTAAGCATGCAGTGAGAGTGTGTGTCGTGTAAGGGGGCGCTGTATGGAGTACCGGTGTCTGTGGAACTGTCTGAGGTGGAGGAGCAGCTGGTGAATGTGGGGTGGTGGAGGCGTGGAGGTTGGGGAGGAAGGATGAGCATGGGAAGGTGGTGTCCATGACTGTGGCAGTGCGGTTTGCGAGGGCGGAGTGTCCGGAAGAGGTGGTGTTGGGTTATCAGAGGATCCACGTGAAAATTTATGTGGCGTTGCCTTTGAGGTGTTAGAAGTGTCAGCAGTTTGGACATGTGGCGAGAGTGTGCAGGAATAAGAGACATTGTGGGAGGTGTGGTGGGGATCACGATATCAAAGAATGCAAGATGGAGACTCCGGTGAAGTGTGTGAATTGTGGGGGGCCATTCTACTGCGTGTAGGGGGTGTGAGAGTCACAGGGTGGCGAGAGAGGTGGTACAGGTGAGGGCGGCGGAAGGTTTGACTTATGCAGAGGCTGTGGCAAAGGTGAAACCGGTGAGGGTGGTGAGTGAGGCGTGTGGGAGTGAGCCGGTGGTGGGTGAGGCTGTGGGAAAGATGAATGTGGTGGGGACGGTGAAAGGCGTGGATGTGGTGGTTCTCCCGAAAACTGAGTTTATGTGCTTTGTGGTGAGTGTGCTGGAACTGGTTCAGGGGAATTTGTCTGTCAGTGTGTCGGATCTAACGAAAGGTGTGGTGGAAGCGGGGAGGAGGTTTTTGAGTGTTGTGGATTTGCTGGAAGAGGATGTGTTCAGGATGGTTGCTAAAGTGCGGAAGAAGAGTGGAATGTCGGTTTGAGGATATTGCAGTGGAACGCAAGGCGTTTGTTGAGGAATGGACAGGAGTTGTAAGCGGTGGTGTGTGGGGAATTGAATGTTGATGTGATTTGTATTCAGGAGACATGGTTGAAAGGTGATCTGAGGTTTGTGATTCCGGGTTTTGAGTTGTTTCGTAAGGATAGGCTGGTGGGGAGAGGGGGCGGTGTAGCTTTGGCAGTTCGGAAGGGGTTGATAGCGAGGGAGATTGTGGTGGATGGAGCGGTGGAGGCAATCGGGGCGGGGATTCGGATAGGGGGGTCGGAAGTGTTGGTGTTGAATTATTATAATCCGTGTGAGGTGGTGGAGGTGGACGTGGTGTCTGGAGTGATTGGGGGACATGTGGGCCTTTGCTTTTTGTGTGGTGATTTCAACAGTGCCAATATGTTGTGGGGTAGTGAACGGACGGATTCGAATGGGGAACTGTTGGAAGGTATGGCGGATGAGTTGTGTCTGTTTCTGCTGAACGATGGTTCGGGTATGCGGTTGGATGTGAGGACTGGGAAGTTGTCATGCTTAGATCTGACCTGGGTGTCTGCATCGATTGCGGGTGAATGTGAGTGGGAGGTGCGTGTGGATGGAGATATGGGGAGCGATCATTCTGGTATTTTGGTGACTGTGAGGGGTGAGGTAGGGGTCAGACCCCGGATAGTTGCGAGCCGGTTGAATTTTAGGAAGGCTAATTGGGAGTTATATAAGGAGTTGTGTCGAGAATTGATTGTTCCTCGAGGTAGGGATGGGGTGGTGGATGTATGGAATGAGCATCTGGTACAGGGATTGAGAGCTGCGTCAGTGGCGGCAGTTCCGGAGATAGTGAAGGGAAGAGGTGGGAAGGTTGAAGTTCCTTGGTGGTCGGTGGAATGTACGAGGGCTGTGGCGGCGCGTAAGAAGGCTAGGGCCCGGGCGGGGAGAACGGGTATGTTGGTGGATCTGGTGGCTTATAAGAAGGCTAAAGCGATGGTGCAGAGGGTGGTTAGACGGAGGAAGCGTGGATATTGGAGGAGCTATTGTGGGTCCCTGGGGAATGATTCTGGTGTGGGTGAGGTTTGGAAGCAGTTCAAGTGGATGTCCGGGTTGATGTGGCCGCAGGGTGATATGTCTGTGTTGATGAAAGGGGAGGAGGTGGTCAGTGAGGATGGGGAGAAGGCGAATTTGTTGGGGGAGTTTTTTGCGGGGGTGCACAGTTTGGAGAACTACTCGGAGGCGGTGAGGCTTGGTATGGGTGTGGTTGAGGAGGAGGTGCTTGAGATGTTGACGGATGTTGGACCTTGGGAGGAGCAGTATGAGGTTCCGTTTTCTATGGTGGAGTTGGATGGGGCGATTCGGAAGGGGAAGTGGTCTAGTCCAGGGGTGGATGGGGTCATGTATGTGTTTTTGGAGATGTTGCCGGTGGAATGTAAGTTAGAGGTGTTGGCACTTTTCAATGAGATCTGGGTGAGTGGTGTTTTGCCTGGGTTGTGGAAGAGAGCGATTGTGGTGGCGATTCTGAAGGGTGGCAAGGTCCCTACGGAGTGTAGGTCGTATAGGCCGATTGCGTTGACTGTGGTGCTATGTAAGGTTATGGAACGGATGGTGGTTGAGCGGCTGGGGTTTCATTTGGAGTCGAATGAGTGATTTTCAGAGTGGGTTCAGGAGGAATCGGTCGGTGGCTGATCCGTTAGTGAGGTTGGTGACTGGTGTGGAGGAGGCGTTGTGTGATGGAGGGCGGGTGGGGGCGCTCTTTTTGGATTTGGAGAAGGCGTATGACATGGTGTGGAGGAATGGGTTGTTGGTGAGACTGTTGGGGATGGGTGTGAGGGGGAGGATGTTTCAGTGGATTAGAGCGTTTTTGGCTGATAGGACCTTTCAGTGAGAGTGAAGGGGGTGTTGTCTGGGGTTTGGAAAATGGAGAATGGGACGCCGCAGGGGAGTGTGATTAGTGCGATGCTGTTTAATGTGATGGTGGATGGGTTGATTCGGGCTTTGGTGGGTGACGGGTGTCAGGTGGATTTCTTCGCGGATGATGGTGTGGTATGGGTAAGAGGGCGGAGTTTGTTGTTGGTGCAGAGTCGGCTGCAAGCTGCGATAGTGCGTATGGAGGAGTGGTGTGGGAAGTGGGGCTTTTCGGTGTCTGTGGATAAAAGTGTGAGTATGGTTTTTTCGAGGAAGAGGGTGCATCAGGAGTTGGACTTGGTTTTGAAAGGTGTGATGGTGAAGAGCGTGGAGGAGTTTCAGTATTTGGGGGCGATTTTAGCTAGGAAGCTGAACTGGAATTTGCAGGTGGATGTGTGGTGGATAAGTGTAAACGTAGGTTGAATTTGTTGCGGGCGGTGACTGGGAAAGAGTGGGGTGCGCAGCAGAAGAGTTTACGAATGTTGTATAAGGGATTGATTTTGAGTGTTTTGGATTTTGGATGTCAGGTAGCAGTGGGTTTCACGGTGAGTCGGAAGCTGAGGTTGGATAAGGTGCAGGCGAGGGCATTGAGGGTGTGCTCGGGTGTGATGAGGTCCTCTCCAGTGAATGCGGTTCAGGTGCTTGTGGGGGAGATGCCGTTGGGGTTGAGGAGGGATGTGTTGAATATGAGGTGGTGGGTGAAGTGTAGTGCGAAGAGTGTGGCTCACCCGGTACGTGAATGTTTGCAGTATAATTGGAAGTTTGATTATTATAGGGACCGGTGGAGGAAGAAGGGGGACACTTTGGGGTTTCACATGTGGGAGAAGATTGTGCAGTGGGGTGTGAGCGAGTTGATGGTTGTGACTGGTACAGATTTCGTGAGATTGCCGATGTGGATGTTGAGGTCTCCGAAGGTATGTTTGGAGTTGGCGAGTGTGGTGTCGAAGAAGCGGGGTTTGCGGGGTGAGATTAAGGCTTTGGGTCAGGCATATGTAGAAGGGAAGGAGGGATATAAGGTGTTCACGGACGGTTCGAAGGATCCTGTGTCTGGGAGAGTGGGTATGGCGTTTTATATGGAAGACACTGGGGAGTATAAGGTGGGGTGTCTGACGAATGACGTGTCGATTTGTACGGCTGAGTTGGTGGCGATTGCGTTGGCGATTGATAGGGTGTGAAAGTTGGGGTTTGAGAAGGTGGTGGTGTTTTCGGATTCATTGAGTGGGTTACAGGCGATTGTGGCAGGGGATGGTGATAGGAAGGATGTGATTTTGGACATCAGGAGGAAGATTGATCAGTGTGTGCGTGGGAGGATGGATTTGGGGTTGGCGTGGGTCCCCAGTCACAGTGGTATTTTGGGTAATGAGTTGGTGGATCTTGCGGAGGGTGCGGGTATGAGGAGGGGAGAGGTTGATGTGAGGTTGCCTTTGAGTGTAGATGAGGTGAAGGCTGTGGTGGTGAGGTGGGCTATAGATGAGTGGCAGGAGAGGTGGGTGAGTGGGGTGAAGGGCAGGTGGATGTTTGGTGTCCGTGGGAAAGTGTCGGTGAAGGTGGATGCAGGGAGTCTGGAATGGAGGAGGGGGGAGAAGGTGATGCTGAATCGGTTGAGGATAGGGCATGTGGGGCTGAATGACTGTCTGTTTCGAGTGGGGAGGCGTGAGTCGAGGGACTGTGCGGTGTGTGGGGTGCCTGAGACTGTGGGACATTTTCTGCTTACGTGTGAGAGGCATGTTGAGGAGAGAGAGTTGATGAGGGTTCGGTTGTCTGCGCTGGGTGTGGCTGAGCTGAGTGGGAAGGCTTTGCTGGGAGGTGGCGGGGGAGAGGCAGGGAGAGGAGCAGTGTGCTGCTGGATTTTGTGAGACAGACGGGGCGGTGGGAGGAGTTGTGAGAATATGAGGGATGTGTGTTGATTGGTGGGTTAGGTGCACATCATCCTTTTCGGATGGAGAAACGCCTGCGTTTGTCCGCCCATGCATTCGATAATAATAATAATAATAAGAAGGAGTGGGGCATGAGAACGGCGAGAGGGGTGATAATGCTGAATGCGCACTTTCATAACAGAAGGAGACTGGGTGGGAAGGTAAAAGGAAGATGACTGTTGGAAGAGTAGTAGTGCAGTAGTAGAGCAGAGAGAGGAGAGTGGGGAGGGGAGATAAGTAGTGTTGAGATCGTAGAGTAGTGGAGTTGAGGGGAGAGAGTAGCAGTGTCTCGAGGGGAGAGTAGTGGAGTAGAGAGAGGAGAGTAGTAGTGTGGAGATGGGAGAGTAGTGGAGTGGAAAGGAGAGAGTAGTAAGTAGCATTTACCTAATTAGAATGGGTCTGGTATAGAAATCTATCTTATTTACATTTGAAAGTTTAAATTGGGTGTTTCATGCCTTTCCTAGTTATTCTCGTTGATTGCCCTTTTAGATTCTGCCTGTACAAGAGCCGGTTAATCACTTTAACTACCCATGTTATACATGTATTTGATTTTCTATTAATTAATGTTGCTGATTTGGGGACATGTAGCATTTTCAAATGGATTCTGAGCAGAAACCAATTAAAAACATCTTGCTTCACATTCCTAAAACAGTCTTCTGAAGTGTAAATAGCAGTCCCGCTTTTTCGATGGTTGCCATGATATTTATCTACATAACCCTTCATTCACGTTTCCTGCTTCTATTTTATTTACCATTGTTTAGTGGGAATATTGCCAAATCTCTGCTATGGCAGATTTGCATAGATAAGTGCACTCCTTGCAATCACAGACTCATATGTTTCTGCAATAGGTATTGACATATTTGGGGGCATTTTATACTGTGCTTCGTATATGTTGCGAGCAGCTAGACATATGAGGCTACACATATTACATATGGGGACAACACAATGCATATGGATATTAGTCACTGAATGGCATTACTGCACAATTTGAGGCTGATTTAGGAATATAATGGCAGCACCTGCAAATGAGAACCTTTGACTTCCATTTGGTGACTATACAATGCATATGAGGCATTAACTGCCATGGGATGTCATTGCCGTGGATATTGAGTCTGCACTTGGTGTATTATGGAAATAGCCACCCCTTATACATGGCACCTATATTAAGGATACAAGAAATAAACTAGAATTCAATGGCATTTCTCAGGAATATGAAGTTCCACTTGGCATATGATGGTTGTACCTTGGCGTTCCAGGCTCTACTCTAGATACTATTGTTGCACCGGGCAAGTGGGGCTATAATAGGCATCTGATGGCACAAAAGAGATTGGAATATTATAGCAGCACTTGGCAATGGGATGCTGTATTTAGCATATAAAGACTCTACCTGGTGTGTGATGCTTTAGCTGCCATAAAATGGCATTAACTGTTTAACTGCAGCTTCACCGGCATATGAAGGCAGTGGCCCTGGAATGTGATGGTTTTGGGTATACCCAAGTGATATCATGAACACACTCACCCGTAGAAAACCAAGTCAGCACCCTAACAGGTTTGTAACTAAAATAGTTGTTTTCTTTATTAACATTTTTTAGATTCTGCAGCATTACTTCCAGTGATGTCTTCGGGGTCAAACGAAATGCAAAATTACTTCCTTTGGGGTCACTGATGTCACAGGTCATGTATCATCATTTCTTGTGATTTCATTGGGGTAGGCAATGTCACTTCTACTACTCCTGGAATTTTGGAGAATGTACGTCCCTGCAAAAGACTATTATCAAACAGCAAAACGTGGGGCCTTTTATTGGGTCAATTTTTAAAATCAGACATGAATCACTAAAAATAGCTCACAAGTTTCACTTGCTTTAACATTAAATTGCTCTAAAACCGTGATGAAAATGCCTCTGAAAATAAAATGAAGATAATAACAATAACACTTAAATAGTGAACACAACAAACTGACACATCTCTTGCTTCCTAAGTCGATTGAACATATTCATTAATCTAGGAAGGTTGAAAGTTACCACAAACCCTGCCTGCCATCCAACTCTCCAATATGGATATTACAGACAAACCCCTGAAGCAAGTGCTCAACATACTTAACTATCTTACCAGCAATCTATACTTAACCATTTCGCAATCGATTTAGAATTTCCGCACTAGACGCAACAATAAGAGACAATTGCTTATCCTTGTACCAAATATTATTTCTCATTACTGCCACAAATGATTATCAAAAATGCATCAAGATATATCCATCAGTGTTTCAGTAGAACAATAAGCAGTGGCTCTGGATAATGCACATCAGACACTAAGTATAGTTAATGACCCAGCATAATCAATGTCTTATTGTTATCTGTGATTCATTATCATCATCAATGGCTTGGCATTATGATTGGTTCGATATTATCAATGGTTTGGTATGATAAGAATATCACTATCATCAGTGACTCAATATCATCAATGGCTTCATATTATCGTTGGTTCCATACAATCAATTGATTCGTATAAGTAGTTTGGTATCATCAGTGACTGTATCATCAATGGGTTGGTATAACCAGTGGATTTAAATTAGCTTGACATTATCAGCATCTCAATATTGTTAGGGGCTCCGTGTTATCAGAGGAGTAGTATAATGAGACTCTTAGTGTAATCAATGGCTCTGCATCATTAGTGGCTCAGCATCATTGGCGTCGTATTGTCAATATGTCTTACTATCACAGGCTCAATATTGTCCATGACAGATTATTATTAATGGTCTATTATCATCAATGGCACAGTAGTATTAATGGTTATGTATCATCAGTTGTTTAGAATAATCAGAGGAATGGTGATATCAATGCTTCAGTATAATCCAAGGCAAAGTATTATCACTGGCTATATAATATATATAGCTTATAGGTATTGATCGCTCAGTATCAACAGTAACTCATTATAATGGATGGCACCTGGGCAGCAGAGGCCCGCGCAGAGCTTCCCCACCTCAACCCTGGGGCGTGGAGTTCAGCTCTGCCCACACAAGCGCCTGCACACCGCCGGCTCCCCAGACAGCTGCAGCGGACGGTAGAGGCGGCATTGGCCGGTCCGGAAACAAGTCAACGCTCCAAAGCAGGGCGAGCGAAGCAAAAAAGGCGTGCGCTATGACCCGCTGCCTACAGTGGCTTTCAGACAGAAGTGAAGGCGCATCAAAGACCAGACCGGCCCAGCTACGTATGCAAAAATCTCCAGAAACACGTGGAGGGCATACAGAAAAGAACGCGCCCCACCACACGTGCATCTCCACCAGCACATCAGGGCTCGCCCACCTACATCCTCAACAGGCCCTGCAACATCCACCAGCCTACAGAACTCATCCAGGTCAGTGGCACCGATGGAGGTGGGGGGCACAGCCCGAGCAAAAATCTCAGGAAGTGAAGCCCAATTCACCTGCACGGATCTTTGACAAGGGGAAAGTGAGCACAGCCCAGAACAATGTCAGAGGAGGGAATTATCACACCACCCGCCACAATTGTGGTAACCCTACCCACAAGAATGCAGGACAGCCTCATCACCCAATTGCCCACCCATTTTGACCTGACTGAATCCAGCAGTGTAGGGCCACACTGAAAACGATGGATCAGAGACTTTAAAGTATGCCTCAAAGCAGTTGGTCCTGTAGATGACGAAAAGAAGCACAGCCTCCTCACCCTGTCCATCGGCCCCAAAGTCAGGGAAGTCATGGATGAGCTTCCCGATGGCGCCAAAGACACGTACGCAAACCTTAAAGCAACCCTATCAGACTACCTCACTCCACATACAAACGTGGATTATGAGAGGCATGTGTTCCACACAACCAAGCAAACAAAGGGAGAGTCCATGGATGCTTTCGTCATGAGGCTATGAGTAAAAATGAAGCACTGTGACTTCAACATTTATTCGAACAACGAAGCACTGAGATCCCAAATCATAGTGGCTTGCGAGTGTGCGTACTTCAGAAAACGACTGCTTCAGAAACAGCGCACGCTAGAGGAAATACTACGCCTTGCTTGCTCGGACGCAGCTCTGGCTCCCAAGTAGAAGGCCTAATCGACATTAAGATAACCAATGGCAAAAGGGAATGCATCAACAAATTGGATACGGCGCCCAGAGGCAAAGGCAAACCGTTCTGTTATAGATGTGGCTACGAGTTCCTGCACGAGGGCCCCTGTCCCGCCATTGGCCAACAGTGTACTGCCTGCGAAGATGACCATCATTTCAAAGCTGTATATCAAATATACCGCAGCCAGTTGCGAGACAAAGAAAAACAACCCGTAGAAGACAGAGACAGGCACAAAGCCCCCCTAGGGCACACCACCAAACATTCAAACCCGCCTCAAGCAGACTCAAAGAGGAGAAATCGGAGACAAGATCACACAATAGAGCACTGAGTGAGTGGCGAGACAACAAGCCGACACTGACAAGATCAAGAAGGTGGCCTCGGAGATACGTACGCTACCTAGTCGAACACTCGCAATCAGAGAGTAAGTCAAGTGCATCGTCCAGAGAGGACACTCGAAGGGGCGAAAAGCCTCGAGAGGAACCAAGAAAAAAAGGATACTTGTACGCTCTAGGAAACCCAACGGCCAAGGAACACAGCCCAACCCTCATTATTCAAGTAAACCAGACTCCCGCCGAATTCTTGGTTGACACGGGTGCAACCGGCAACGTCATTAGCGAAGAAATATACAACATACCTCAAGCCCCGCAGCTCAAACCGGTGAAGTTCCACATCTACCCCTACGGAGCAAAAGCACTACTACCCTGCAAAGGGTACTTCATAACACGTACAAAGGACAGTCAAAAGAAATCCCAACGCAAATGCTTGAGGCCGCCACAGCCAGTGGGTGCATTTTAAGCTACAAGGCAGCCATTGACATGGGCTTGATCCATGTACTATACAGACTGATGGTCCACAAATACCTGGATCCGACAGCAAAAATTGAACAGCTCTTCCCAGCTCTATTCGAGGGTTTAGGAAAATTACAAGGACGCCAACTAGACATGCACATTGACCCTAGTGTGCCACCATTGTCTCAGCATTCGGGGAATCCCGATCAACATACAGAAGCAAGTTGAAGAGGAACTCCTAAAACTCCTTGAAGCAGACATTATTGAACCAGCCGAGGGTCCCACACCGTGGGTATCCCCCATAGTCCCTGTTCCAAAGAGGGACTCAACAAACATACGCATTTGCGTGGACATGCGCAAACCAAATGAGGCCGTTCTCAGAGAATGACACCAAGCACCACGCATCACCGACATGGTGCACCTTTTAAATAGCGCCACCACCTTCTCCAAACTAGATCTCAACAAGGTATATAATCAACTGGAACTCAGCAAAAAATCGAAATACATCACCACATTTGCTACTCGCTTAGGGTTATACAGATACCCTCAGCTCAGCTTCGGAATCTCTTCGGCAGCGGAGATCTTACAATCCGAAATTCACAACGTGATAAAGCATATACCCAACTGCCTAAACTATTCGGACAACATACTCGTGTTCGGCCAAGACCAGGAACAGCACGACTACACACTAGCGAGAGTCTGCATGGCATTGGAGGAGGCCCACCTCACTTTAAACAAGAACAAATGCGAATTTAGAAAACACACCCTCTGTATTTTTGGACATATATTCTCGTCAGCTGGCATGACACCCGACCCTGAAAAGGTAGTGGCACTAAATGAGGCTGAGCCGCCCAAAAACGTGTTGGATCTTCGCTCTTTCCTAGGACTCGCCAGTTATTGAAGTTGCTACATACAAGACTTTGCATCTGACAGCGAGCCACTCAGAACCCTCACAAAACTGAACACTGTTTTCACATGATCGGAGCAGTGTCAGAGAGCATTTCAAGCAATCAAGCAACGCATACTGGATGCCAAAAACATGGCCTATTTCAATTCAAAAAGGGACACAGAGCTCGTGGTTGATGCCAGCCCCGTTGGCCTAGGAGCAATCCTGACAGAGATTGACACCAAGAACAGCACTGCAAGGCACATAGTATCCTATGCCAGCAGGAGCCTTTCAAAAATGGATCAAGCCAATTCGCAGGCAGAGAAGGAGGGACTAGCAGTAGTGTGGGCCTGTGAGCACTTCCACCTTTTCCTATATGGCAAACCATTCACAGTCGTAACTGATCATCAAGCACTGCTGTTCCTCTACGGAAATCCACAAGCCACGATGCCACCAAGGATAGCTCGATGGGCCCTACTACTGCAAGACTACAGCTTCAACATCAAGCACAGGCCTGGAAAGGAAAATAACCAGGCAGATTTCCTGTTGCAGCATCCCTGCAAAGAACCACAACACTCTCCTTCCATCACAGACCAGTACATCCATTACCTAGTGCAAGGTTAGACGCCGAAAGGGCTAGACCCTCACCAAATAGCGCAGGAAACAGAGAACAATCAAGGCTTACAAGTCGTCCTTCGATGCCCCGAAACAAGACGCTGGAAACCAGCTAAACAAGCTAAACTGGAGGCGGGGGAGAACATGTGTGAAGAAACGAGACAAGACATCACCTGCCTGGTGGCCGTCAAGGACAAACTGAGCAAGACAGCCAAAGGACTCCTGCTTAAAGGAACAAAACTAGTCATTCCACGAGCACTGCACCAAAAGGTGCTAGAGTTAGCCCATGAAGGTCATAGAGGCATAGTATAGACCAAAAGGAGGCTCAGAAAAATGGTCTGATTTCCTTGGTTGGTCACCCAAGTAAAAGAGCTTCTACAGATGTGCCCCACCTGTGCAATCCTCAATCCGCATACACGCCCGGAACCCTTCTCCATGACAGACCTGCCAGAGAAAGAATGGGACGAGATTGCAGTATACTTTTTCGGACCATTAGAAAGAGGAGAGCACATCTAGGTAGCAGTAGAGGAATACTCTTGCTTCCCGGACCTACAAATAGTATCTTCAACATCCGCATACCACACCATTCCTGCTCTTGACCGCATGTTCACCACATATGGAATACCACGCATCCTAAAATCGGACAATGGTACTCCGTTCACCGGACAGGACTTTAAGGCATTCTCAGAGTACATCGGTTTCGTCCATCGCCGCATCACACCACTGTGGCCGCAAGCAAACAGCACTGTGGAGCATTTCATGAGCAATGTGAAGAGGAGTGTACAAATCGCCCGACTGATGGGTGAGCCAGTCGAGAAGCTACTCTACAAACTATTAAGGGACTATCGGAATATGCCCCACAGTACCACAGGGAAAACACCCTCTGATGTGATGTTCGGCCGGAACATAAGAACCCGACTGCCCCACATGACCAGCCCTGAAGAACACTACAAAGGAGACGCAGAAATGCGAGAACAAGATTCGAAGCGCAAAGAACAAATGAAGAAGCCGGGTGATAGAGACAGAAGAGCCAGACCGAGTGCCCTGGGACCTGGTGACGCGGTCATAATGCGGAAACCCCAAGGGAGGAAAGCCATGGCTGCATTCGACAAGGAGCCCCTGACGGTGACACAAGTAAAAGGTTCACGCATCACAGCAGAAGGCGAAACAAGACACATCACCCGAAACTCCTCACACTTTAGGTGCATGCCAGGTCTCATCCCTGATATCACCCTAAATTCAGACGGCATCGCCGCCGGGTAGGACTCCTCCTATGAAGGAGATGGGGAAGACTCTTGCGATGATCGAACAGCGTCAGGCCCAGAAGCAGGAGAAGACCCTGAACCTGTGAGACCTCCAAGCAGGCCTCAGCGAGCTCACAATAGACCTCTACGTTTAATTGAGGTCATGAACCAGAGGGATCATTGTGTTTAGTATGGTGGGGGGTGTGATGTCCATGCTCTGCATACGTTTCCCTTGTCACGTGTTGGGGGACAGGGAGTTACGGGAAGGGGAGTGGCGGGAGGTGGGAAAGGGAAGTCAGTTCCAGTTACAAGACCAGTGAATAAAGACGTGTTGCATTGACCTCTCGGCTCTGTCGCCTCTTTTCAATAATAAGGTTGAGTGAAACCGTGTGGAGGCAACGTCCTCGAACGTTACAGGTACATGGAAGACCCAGGTGAAAAAAAGAACCCAAAGAGATTACTCAAAAAGTATATTTACTGCGTAAACTAAGGCCTTTTGGCATGTAGGCACTAAAAGAAACAGGAGTAGACCAAAAAGACCAGGGCAGGGCAGATGAAAACAAGAAGACTCAGATTAAGTGTGTCTTAAGCGATTCAAGAAAGCTCAGGAGCTCCGCAGTCTCCCAAAGCTGAGTATGGAGTGCATTCCATAATGAAGGGGCAAGGACAGAAATGACCTCCCTCTGGCCCCAGCTTTGCAGTATCTAGGGACCACCAACAATTTAAGGAGGCAGAACATAACTGCCTAGTAGGAATTTATCTTTTCAGTTTTTTAGGAGATATTCTGCTCTAGTGTAATAAATCGCCCTGTGTAAAATACAGAAAACCTTAAAATCAATATGGTTTTTTACTGGTAGCCAATGTAGGAATGAGACAATCTAGGGGCTCCAAATGCTTGGTGTGCAGCAGCGTTTTGCAGCAGCTGCAGCTGATAGATAACGAAATCAGGTTGGCCCAAATAGATCCCAATGCAGTAATCCAATGAGCCCGTTATTGAGGCCATTACCAATCTAGAATGAGATTCCAAAGGAGGTAGGGGCAAAGTCTTGGTCAGGATTTTCATTTTGCGAAAACCGAGCTACATACTGCAGCAACTTGCACTTCCCTGGAACCTAATGGCAACATTTTAATAACCAGGCTCTTAACTGAGTCACTGGGTGCGGGGCAAGGCCCCAGTGAGTCAGGCCAAACATCCAGGGTCCATGGTAAGTTGGTAAGATTGGAGCCAATTAGCAGGATGTCTGTTTTCTCACATTTGACCCTCAGCCAGTTCTTGGTCATCTAATTTTCAATTGCGACTAAATAGTTACGTAGTTTAGAAAGGGGGTCTAACAAAGGAGAATTTAAACAAAAAATCAGCTGGGTGTCATCAGCGTAACTATAGGAATGAACACTGTGTTCAGAAATAAGGTCTGCCAGAAGCTGAAGATAAATGTTAAATAAAAGCAGGAAAAGAGAGGAGCCCTGAGGGATTCAACATGACAAGTCTACCGAAGGTGACTGAAATGGAACTATTTACACTGATTGAGAACGTCCAGTAAGAAAAGATGAAAACCGCTTAAGTGATAGCCCAGAGAAGCCCACTTTCTTCAGGAGATGGAGAAGAACCATATGATCAATTGTATCAAACACTGCCTCTCTGCGATCCTCCATCAAAGTGCAATCGTCAAGGCCCGAGATCATGACGGATTCTGTGCCCATGCCAGGCCTGAACCCAGATTGAAAAGGGTGCAGAGAACGTTTTGATTCAAGAAAGCAAGCAAGTTGGGGCGCAACGATTACTTCCGTGAGCTTCATAAGAAATGGTAGGAGAGATATTGGCCGATAATTAGAAGCCAACGATGGATCTAAATGAGGTTTCTTTAGAAGAGTGGTAATTAGTGCATGCTTAAGCTCCAAAGTAATAACACCCGTAGAGAAAGAATGATGAAGGGCTGCAGTGAATACAGGCGTAAAAGATGGGATAATCGCCTGAATGATCCAATGGGGAATGGAATCTTCGGGGGAGGCTGATTTAATCTTTTTACAGGCAGCCAAGATTGTCGGATCAGTAACCAATTCAAACTGGAAGGACTCAGGAAATACTCCTATAACAGAAAAGGGAAGCAGATGAATTATCTGAAACAGAGTTAAAGTGATCCCTGGCAATGTCCAGTTGTATTTTACAAATTTACTCTGAGAGAAACCTGCTAATGGAATTAAAATGTGCTTGGGTGCGCGGGGACTCAACTTTGGTGACAGCAAAGCTGAGAGTTTCCTTTGCCACTTCAATCCGCATTTACGTTCCAGCCGAGGGCATGATTGCTTAAATGCTCTCAGTCCTGTGAGTACCAAGAAGCTGATGGTTTGGAGCAACTATTACTAGTTACAGCAGGGGCAAAAAGCTCTGCTGCACTGGATATAGTTTTAAGAAGGACAGTAGCTGGGTCACAATTCTAAGTTGATGTGACCTGATCGATATTAGCCAAAAACTAGTTGTATTTGCTAGGATCCTCACTGGCAAATGAGCATCAATCAGCATCTCCTGGCACGATAGGCAAGGCACATGTTATGTCCCCTGGCAGAAGATACATTGATTTTTTTTTCCCCAGAGTAGTAAGATGCATCTGATAGCCACTGCTGCATGAAGATCCATTGGTGCCACTGGGCACATCATTTTCTAATGGGCAAATCAAAACAGAGGACATGCTCCTGGGGTCCCTGTCAGGCCTTGGAGTATTACATCATTTCCATCAGCTCCCCTCCACAATGCTCTGTGAAACCTATGGACTTTATGGGCAATATATTTTGAAATCTTCAAACTAACATGCATCGTTTGGCTCGATTTTTAAACGCATTTATTGGGGAAGTTAAAGGGTGCTCTCTTGCTTACTGGCCTCACTTTTTCGGTGACATTCAAGACTCCTATAACTAAGGTCGAGTGACTGTCCCTGTCCTTTTGGGCCACTAACCTGGTCTGTACGTGCCAAATGATTCAGTGGGCAGAGTCGATGACATCCCAGTCAGCCCTCGCATACTCCCTGATGCATGATCTGTTGAGAAATGTCCCTATTTCCATAAGACCAGTCATCCTCTTCTGGGAAACTTATGGGTGTTAAACTGCTGCTTGCAGCGATGCAAACGCTCCAAGAGGTGTTATCCTAACCCGAGTGACTCACATAATGCATGTGCCAGCTAACTTGCATGTCTTAACCAGAATACATTATCTTGGCTGCAGTTAGTGCACACCCATATACATGTATAATGTGTGAAATGATGATGTATATCGGGGTCAAACAACTGCTCCCTAGTTAAGGTTGAAAATAAGATTTTATTATAAGAGTATATTTTTCACACATTAGAACGTTTGATGCAGCTGAGCACACTGTACACAAAATGTAATTAGCTGTGTCTGGGATCTTGTTTAAGCCATTTTATATCTATTGATCAATATGGTGGGCAAAGGGGTGACAGTTGCAAAAGTTCCCCAAAACGATGTCAGAGTCAAATATTCGTAGGATCTTTCTGGAAAGAAGCCCACATGGGAACGTCACCAAATTCAACATGAGGTCAGTGCCTCACCTTCATATATGTTCAGCATGTGGTCAGAGTTTCCTTTAATGTTTATTTATAAAGCACCTATACACAGGCAAGTGTTTAAAAGCGTTCAAGGAGGGTGGAACATGGTGGAAAAACAACAGTTGTTCAGAGCCCTTGAAATTCTGAGACGATAATAGTCTGCACATGCAGAGTAAGTGCATATAATACAATTAACAGTTGAGACACAGCAAATAGGCCTGACGGCGATTCTGCAGTTTTACCAAATGCAATTAAGGGGAGAAGACAAGGGAGAACAGACAGACGATCTTCAAGCATGGTGCATTCAGATTGTGCAATTACACAGACTGTTACAGGGATGGGGGGGTCCAAGTACACCCAGTTGGTGGCGACTGGGGAAGTGCAGAGAGATCCACTCTCATGGATCATTTCTCAAGTGCAGTGCGGGTGAGGCGAGTGCAGGGCCCTGAGGCAAGTGCGGGAGAGGACTGGCGGGGGTGCCAGGGACTTGTGAGACTCTGAGGGTCACCAGACGGCCAGTCAGCAAGCTAACGAAAAAGGAGGGAGAGAGGGAAAAAGCAAAGGGCTAGGTTAGCAGGGTAGAGGGAGAGGGAAAGCAGAGACGAGGAAGGTCTTGAGGAGGTTCCGGAACTTAAAGAGATCAGGCTCAAGACGGCGGGCGGCAGGGAGGATATTGGAGGGGGGTGCCTGCTGAGGATAAGGATCTCCCTCCAAATCTCTGCTTGGAGAACCGGGTCTCTCGCAAATGGTTGGAGGAAGTTGAACTGAGGGCTTGGGATGGACAGTATTTAGGTAGGGAGCATTGCAGATATCAAGGTCCCAGGCCCAAAAACCCTTGTGGACAATACAGAGGGTCTTGAACTTGATCCTTGCAGCCAAGGGGAGCCAGTGAAGAGATTTCAGCGCCAGAGAGATGCGGTGCCTGGGCTTGAAGGCAAGGATAAGTCTTGTGGTTCTGTTCTGGATGAGTTGCAGAGGGCGCTGGGCAGAGGCAGGGAGGTTGAGGAAGAGGCTGTTGCAGTAGTGCAGCCAAGAGAGAACCAGGGCTCTGGAGATAGTGATCTGCAGTGGGAAAGTGAGAAAAGGTGGAGTACCTCTGAGGAGGTGTAGCTGATAGTTCCCTCATGGCTTTCAGAAAATCCTTGAAAACAATTCTCTTCGCCTGATACACACCTTACTCACCTGCCCAGCTGGACAAGCTCAAATGTACTTATAGGTCGATTATGTACTCTATTGTATCAATGTACAAACGTATGTATAATTGCATTTCCCTGCTGTATCTACCCTGTAACTAAGCTCCCCACAATTAATAGTGCCTCGATGCCCATCGGCTGCTGTGCGCTACACAAATGTAATAAATAAATAAATAGTTAGACTTTTTAGAGATGTCCAAAATGTGAGAGGCAAAGGAGAGAGTGGAGTTGAAGATGTCCCCAAGGTTTTTGGCCTTGCAGGTGGGGGCGGGCGCAAGGCCAAGGGGAGCCAGCCTGAGTGAAAGTGGGAAGGCAGGAGAAGGGGTCCCAATACGAACTATCTCAGTCTTACTGGCGTTGAGGCAAAGATTATTTGCAGCAAACCATAACTGAATAGCTGACAGTCAGATATGAGCAAGGAGGAGGAGGTGGCTGAGGGTAGCCTGAAAGATAGTTACGTGTTATCCCTGTAGCACTGGAAGTTAGAGGTGAAAGTGGCAATCACATGTGCCAAGGCAGCCATGTAGAGGTTGAAGAACCAGGGGGATAGGTTAGATCCCTGAGGGACGCCAGAGGTTGAGAGAGCAATAGTCGAGAGAAAGGCTCTGAGTTCCACCTGGGATGGGCGGTTGGAGAGAAAGGAGGTTAACCACGCCAGAGCCTGACTTGTGATTCCCAGGGTGTTTGGTAGTTGTGTGATCAGGATGTTGTGGTTAACCGTGTCAAAGGCAGAGGAGAGGTCACGGAGAATGAGGACAGAGGGAGTGTTAGTGTCAAGGTTTGAGAGCAGATCTTCACAGGTGTTCAGAAAAGCAGTTTACGTGCTCATACATGCTCTAAAGCCAGACTGATGGCTGTGGAGGCACCCAATAGATTCAGTGTGAAGGGTCAGCTGATAGCCAACTTCTCCAGGGGTTTGCCCCAGAAAAGAGTGATCGAGATAGGGTGGTAGTTTGCTGGAATGAAGGGGTCGGCAGAGGGTTTCTTGAGCAGAGGGTGCACAAGGGAGTGCTTCAGAGCAGTTTGGAAAACTCCAGTGGCAAAGGAGCGATTGCAGAGATCAGCTAAGGCTGGGACGAAGGAGTCAATGTTTTCCTTAATGGTTTTGGAGGGGCAGGCGTTCACCTGTTTGGATGAAGCCTTCATAGACCGGACTTGTCTGGCAACCTCATCGGGTGAGACGGGTGAGAGAGAAGAAAGGGGAAATGGAAAGGGGGCCAAGGGAGGCTCCAGTGTTGGTGTATGCTGTGGTGTGGAAGGAAGGGAGGAAAGGATTTCTTGGATTTTTGTGATGTAGTGTGCAGCCAGGGCCGAGCAAAGGTCCTGGGTGGGTGTGACAGAAGAAGAGGCTGCTGCAGGATTGGGCAGTTCTTTACAGACATTGAAAAATTCTGCCATGTTGCTTGATGCCACTGAGATGCAGGCTTGAATAAAGACTCTTTTTTTGGAGCAGATGCAGAGTCGATATTGTCTTTGAAGGAGGAGGTAGGCCAGTTTGTCAGATGGTACATTTGTGTTTAAGGGCAGCCAGATCGGAGCCGTACCAAGAATTGCACTTTTTGGAAGGATTCAGTAGGACCCTCATGACTGGTGCAAGAGTATAAAGAGGGTTGGAGATAGAGAGATTGAGGTTAGCGAGGGCTGTGTCAGGGTGGGAGTCAGGCTCAGGAATGGGAAGAGGAGAGTAGGTGGAGGCAAAGGCAGCCACTGTCACTTTTTTCATGGGTCTGGTGACTTTGAAGGCGAGTGGCCATGCCGGGTGTGCTGCTGCAAGAGGAGAGGAGAGCTTCAGGTGTGTTGAGAGAAGAGAGTGGTCAGTCCAAGAGAGAGAGGTAGTGAGAGGGATGTCATTAGAGATGACAGCCTCCGAAGTTTGGCCCTGCAAACTAGGCACTCGAAGGAGGAGTAGGCCTGAGCAGGGATGATGGACACAGGTATCCATTCTGGGAAGATCAGCGCAATTGCCCCACCTGTCTTCTTTGTCCTGGGCACAGAGAGGATTTTGTAGCCTTCTGTCATGATGCCTACCCCCAGGCATCCAGACCAAGCCCATCAGCCCTGGGAGCAGGCATTTAGACATTTAGTAAAACCTCAGCAGCCCCGGCTAGGGGCTATCTGGGTTCAGTCCTGGCGCCTTAGGCGCCAGGCTCATAGTAGGAATCAGTCCTGGCGCCTAAGGCGCCAGGCTCATAGTCATTACTTACCTCAGGCAGACCATGCTGCAAATGACTCCAATCCAACATGAAGCCTGAAAGGGACTATTTTTCTACAGGGACTATTTTTTACTCGGTATGGTTCTAGGGACTTCTTACCTGGGACTACTTTTGAGGCTATTTAAAACACGCCCGACCAGCAACACACGCTTCGCGTTATTCTGCATCCAGCAGCGTAACACTCACCGTGCCTGCAGCCTGCATCCAGTCTTCTGCCACGCCCGCCTCGAATCCGGAGCTCCTAAAACAAAGAGGAAAGAAAGGGACAAGGTTAGAAAACGAACTTATTTCTATTCCACACCTGATTCTGGATCCATCTTGTCTCCGGACCTGTAAAGAACATAATTTCTGCACGCGCCGCACCTCCAGCTGCAGAGCTGCACCATACTCACCAGTCTTCACAGCATTTCTTTGCCGAACTTCGGCACCTAGGAGACAAAAGAAAACCACAAGGTGAGCCGAGGGAACCAACAAATATAATTCTTACCACCATAAACTTACCTGATTTACCACCGGAGGCATCCTTTTGTGACTCTCCATATTTTCACGTGCCGCATCTGTAAAGAGAGACAAAACAACACGTTTTCCTCGTGCAACATTTACCGGACAGCGCCAGGTAATACAGACTCTTACCTGAGCGCCACCAGCTGCCACAAGAGCATCTTTTCACGAGCCAGCTGCAAGACAAGAAAGGAAGGGGGGAACAAGAGTGAACATCTGACATATTGAACTCTATGAACTTAATACTTACTGGTCCTCACCAGGTACCTCAGAGTCAATACTCTCTGGAACTCTCCCGAGCCTTCAAACCAGTGAAGCAACTGGAATCGACGCGCCCCTGCAAATCCACGCAGGATAGAGAGCTTATCTTTCAAGAATATAAGGTGAGATTGCTGTGAGGGCCTTTCGGAGGTGATTAGTTGGGGAGGACTGTGGGGGTGCCATCACTTGAATCCACAAGTGGCTAAATCCATCTCTCCACTTGCAGGAGAATATTTCTACGGGTTAAGCAGACAAGATTAGGAGGGCAGATCCAGTCAGTCATCGCTGCACTACGCATCACGTGGGTGGAGACCGCAGCTGTCCGGGTCCGACCGACGCCCCTGTGGGAGCCAGGTGAGCGTAACAGAACGCGAAGCCTATCTACAAATCCCCACCCAGGCGTTATGGAAACCTCCGAAACCGACCAACTAGCCCTATTGTTAGGGGAACTTAGGGCAGAAGTGCACTCCGTGCGCCAAGAGACTAATGCCCACAGGAGAGAACTGATTGTGTCAAAGGAGCGCACTGATGATCTTGCTAGACAATTACTGCAAAACCAAGCTGGGCAAACACCATTACCTGGACTCAGGGGGAATCCAACTCATGGATCATCGAGCAATCCTGTGCAAGTGGTTCTACCAGGGAGCATTCCTTTAGCTCCACCCGAACGTTTTGCTGGGGACCCAAAAAAGTTTGCCGTGTTTATGAACCAATGCCGCTTGCACTTTTTATGCAGACCTGGAGCTTTTCCGAACGACCAAACCAAAGTAGCCTTTGTACTATCATATCTTAGTGGCAGCGCAGCGGATTGGTCAATTCCTTTAGTTAACCAGGATGACCCTCTTCTTCGGGATTTTCAAGGTTTTCAATTGAGCATGGAAAGACTATTTGCCAGACATTCACAGGGACAGGCCCTGGATAACAAACTTTTATCTTTACAACAAGGTAACTAGGATCTACTAACCTGTATCACCACTTTCAATAGGTTAGTGGTGGAAACCGGATGGCCAGAGGTAAAACGAATTACATTATTTCATTGTGGTCTTCGGGGTGAACTCAAAGACGTTTTGGCCCAAGTTGTGAACCCACCTCAGGATTGTGCAGAATATATAGACTTAGTGGTCCAGTTAGCTCGATCAGCCTTTCTATTCTGAAGTCGGTGGTCTAAGTTCGAGAATCGGGTATTGGTTAAACCCAATGTTACCCTAAAAGGAACAGATGTATCAGAACCGATGCAGATCGGGGGGGTCAAGGGACCCTTAACTGAAAAGGAAAGAGAAAGAAGACGGCAGATGCAATTGTGTCTGTACTTTGGGGCCTCAGGACATTTTCTACGGGATTGCCCTATAAAAACATCTAAAAAAGTAGTCAGAGTTGCTGATAAAAATCAAACAGAGCCTGATTCAGGAAACGACCACGCCCGACAAGCGTAGAGGTCCACTTGCCGAGCTTGAAGAAGGATACTCAGACCTCGCACTTCAATATACCAATGGTCCTTATAGATCCAAGGCAGCCATCACGTATGCACGCAGTGAGGGCATACATTGATAGCGGGGCCATAGGAAACTATGTGGACCACGAGTTGGCTTCTAGGATGAATCTATCTCTCTGCAAAAAGACCACTTCGATGTCATCACCACAGTCGATGGAACTGAAATTGCCTCTGGGCCTGTAACTCATTCCACCGCAGAGATGACACTATTGGGTCAGGATGGGCATCGAGAGACTATTGTGTTTGATTTAATCAAAGCCTGCAGTTCCAAATAATACTGGGAATACCTTGGTTGGAAACACATAATCCTTGTATTGATTGGCGAGAGAAGAGAATAACCTTCCCGGATTGTGCACATACTTGTTACCCAAAAAAACCCTTGAACCAAGGCCTGGCCACAGTCGCTACTCCAGTCGTGCAGTTACCTCAGGAATATCAAGAATTCCAGGATGTTTTCCAAAAGGTACCGACAAAAACCCTACCACCTCATAGATCATACGATTGTCAAATCGATCGCATACCCGGTGCACAACCTCCATGTAGTAGGATCTATGCCCTTACGGAACCCGAAAACCTTCACATACGACAATACTTAGACCAATACCTTGCTAATGGCTTAATTCGTCCATCCAAGTCCCCTGCATCTTCAGCTTTGTTCTTCGTGCCTAAAAAGGAAGGTGACCTCAGAACGTGCATAGACTACCGCGCATTAAATCAGATCACGGTTAAGAACCGATACCCATTGCCTCTGATCCCCGAATTACAAGACCAAGTAAAGGACGCTTGCATCTACACTAAATTAGATCTCTGAGGGGCATATCATCTGGTACGTGTAAAGAAAGGAGACGAATGGAAGACTGCTTTTCGCACTAAGTACGGGTTATTCGAATACCAGGTGATGCCCTTCGGGTTGTGCAATGCACCAGCAGCCTTCCAGTATTTTATGAACGATTCCTTCGTGAACTCATTGATGTCTGTGTTGTTGTATACATAAACGATATTCTAGTGTACTCCTCTTCAGAATCAGACCATGTGAAGCACGTTCGTGCAGTCCTTGAGAAACTATGCCAGCACAAGTTATATGCAAAATTGGAAAAATGCGTTTTTCATGCTACGGAAGTTGAATTCCTTGGATTTATCCTGAATCCAAAAGGAGTCTGAATGGACTCTCGAAAGGTGGACGCAATCCTCAAGTGGCCATCACCCAGTTCAGTTAAAGGGGTACAAAGCATGCTCGGATTTGCTAATTTCTACCGCAGATTCATTCCGGATTTCTCACATGTTGTACACCCTATCACAGCACTTTTGTGAAAAAACAAATGCTTCTTGTGGACCGGAGAAGCTGAAAAGGCCTTCCAAGAGCTGAAAGCGAAATTCATGTCTGCACCTGTCTTAAAGCATTGTTAGGCAGAAACCTGTGCAGTTCCCTCTGGGACCACTGCAAAAGATTTAGGACTACAGGTGTTTGGCAGTAAACCCACTTGGTGGCAGTCTGTACCACAAAGATTCACTTGGTAGCTGTGGCTGAGCAGTCAGGCTTCCCTCAAGAAGAGTTAGGCAGTATACAGAGTATTCACAATAGGTCAAGAGAACACAATAGAACAAGTAAACACTGACCAGAGCTTGGTGTAAAAGAGATATAATTATTTATTTAAAACCACATCTAGAAAAACACACAGGCACTAACAGTAAGCAATTCAAAAACACGGTCACTAAAAGATATACACTCCCTTAAAAGAATATTAGACAAGTCTTAAGTAAAGCCCCACTTATTTTCAGACAGCGGTGAGCGCTTAACGTAGATGGCACTCTAATAATTCGTTTTAAAAAGGGAGAGAAAAACAGAGAATAAATTGCAACAGATCCCAACACTTTTTCACAAACACAACAAGAGAGGAAGGCAAAGTAACACCGTGAATTCAGAGTCAGTAGGCCGGATCCGCTTTAAGAGGATCAAAACGGAATGTGTCCAAGGTCACACGGTTGCAGTGCACAAAAGTCTTGTAACGGTTCAAAAATGAGTTGGACCAAAGAAAGGGACCAGTTAGAGGGTCAAGGCGGCCAGCCCAGTCCAGAAGGTTAAGGGGTTATTATTACCTTGTAGCAATCTTTAGAAAGGGAGGCCTGGCGGACACGGTACCTTAAAGTGGTGAGAATACTCCAGCGGGGGCAGTTGTTCCTGGCAGCGGATGCAAGTCGGTGCTTTGTCCGGGGGAATAGAGGATCTCGTCGGGGAGGAAGACAGGAGTCTGTTGCACTGCCAGGGAAGAAACCAGCCGCAGAGTTTCTCAGGTACAAGGAGCGGACCGTTGATTCGCGGTCCAGTGGTAAGTGGCTATCCGGCTGCCGGGGTGCTTGGCACGGGCAATTTGACCACAAACCGGTCTGGGGTGCGAAGAGAAGAAGGTAAACTGGTTGTGCCTACCAGTCGGGGGAAGAAGCCTCTCCAGCCGGGAGATCTTCTCTGTCGTCGGGAAGTGGTGAGTTGGTTCCGCAGGGCTCCACCGGCGGTGTTGTCGTGGTAGGTCGGCTCAGCTTCTCCCTCGTCGGATTCTCAGGTCCTGTGGCGACTTCTGAAGTTGCAGTCCCCAAAGCCCTGCTTTTATGCAGCATACCCCTATTCACTCAGTCTAGCTGTCAATCAAACATGCTAAGTGGTGAGCCGGCCGGCTCACCACTTGGGCCAATCACACAAGAGTGCGACTTGAGTTACCAAGGTAACTCAGTCCAGGGTGCCTAAACCCCCTCCCACACCCCCTGTGGTACCGAGACAGAGTGGCACCACTTTTGGAGGCTTCTGTGGAGAAGCCGCCAAAAAGTAGAACAAAGGGCTCGACTTCGGTTGGAGTCACAGAAGAGAACACAAACGCCATTTTTGAATCGAGTGCTGGCAAAAAATACCAACCAGCGAATTGATATTAATTAAATAAACCGGCAGTATGTTCGAGGTTATGAGAATTAAATAATTAAAGTTGGTAGCCTCGAACAATGGGAAAATCCCATAGGGATATATTCGCGGTCGAATATAAAAAGTAGTTTCCACTGCCACCAGCCAAAACTCGATCAGGGGGACGGAGACGTGCCCCCTCGACTAACAGACCCGGGGCAATCGAATTGCCCCGACCAGTACGTCCACAATATGATGGTTTGTACTGGTTTCTTTTAATAATTTGGGACTAGTAAAGCCAATGGTGACTTTACATGCCCTGGGAGACAGTTGTCAGTCCCAGGGTATGGAGTCTATGGTGGGGTGTCACTATGACACCCCTGTGTTACTGCACGGAGGGTGCTGTGTAACACACATAGTAAAAACACATGAGACCCTATGGAGTAAAGGACCCCATAGCCCATAAAACACATTAACAGTCAAAGGAACACCATAAATCATGTCCAAGAGTGGGAGAAAAAGAGTCTCACTCTTGGCAGGAGAAAAAAACAAACTCCAGAAATCCAGCAAAGCTGCTGGGGGACTCACTAGGTTAGGAAATTCAGCCTAAAGAGAGAATTCTCCCTAACAAGCATCCACGCCCAAACTTCCATAAATAGTTGAAACTGATGCATCCAGTTTAGCCATGGGAGCTGTCCTGTCCCAGAAGGATCCTGAAACCGGTTAACTTCACCCAGTAGCATTTTGGTCCAGAAAGTTCTCGGCACCCTAGTTAAACTATGCGGTTACCGATAAAGAATTATTAGCCATCAAATCCGCCTTCAAGGCTTGGCGGCATTATCTTCTCAGTGCCAGCCATACCATTACGGTAATCACCGATCAGCAGAACTTGCAGTATTTAAAAACAGCCAAGGCCCAATCGTCGCGTCAACTTCGATGGGCATTGTTATTTGCCGAGTTCGATTTCGTGATCACTTATCGACCAGGTTGTAAAAATGGAAAGGCAGATGCCTTATCCCGAATAGGGATGGGAGAAGCATATGCGAAACCGGAACCGGTGCCTATAATTTCAGAACAAAGAATTCTTGGCATAACCACTCTACAGACACTAGAGGATATTCAAGTAAAGATCCAACAACTCTTCGATCCAACAGCCCTGCAGGACTGGGTGAAGAAAGGCCCGGACTACTCAGTCATCAATGACCTACCTTATTATCAAGGGCGACTATTTCTACCACACAAGGAACTACAAGAACTAGTCATCTCCAATTATCATGACACCCTGATGGAAGGACACCCAGGTATCGCAAAAACTGAAGCTAAAATTAAGAGACAATTCTGGTGCCCCACCTGGCGAAAAGACGTAAACTCATTTGTAATGTCTTGTGGCATTTGCGTCCAAAACAAAAGTCAGAAGAAAAAACCAGCTGGCCTCTTACAACCTTTGGATATTCCACCTACACCATGGCACACCTTATCGTTAGACTTTATTACAGATCTACCTCCATGTAATGGATTTAACACCATTCTAGTTATTGTGGATCTTTTTTCCAAGATGGCCCACTTTATTCCTCTAAAGGGATTACCTTCTGCTTCAATTCTGGCCAAGGAGTTTCTCGAAAACATTGTTCGAATACACAGATTTTCTTCCGTATTGGTCTCTGACCGAGGTATTCAATTCATTTCACATTTTTGGAAGAAATGTTGTCAACTGGCGCAAATCGACGTGAGGTTATCAACCAGTCACCATCCCCAGACCGATGGTCAGACGGAGAGGACCAACCAGACCCTTGAACAGTACCTACATTGCATGCTACACCAGACCGAAAGTAATTGGAGAGATATTTTATGGATTTCCGAGTATGCATACAATAACTCTGTACATTCAGGAACCGGACAAAGCCCCTTTTATACCATATATGGACATCACCCTCGAACCTCAGAACTAGATTCGCCTCAGCATTTAGAAATGCCTGCAGTTAGTCATTTACATTCTACTATTATACAAGCCTTTAAAGAGGCAACAGAACATTTGAAACAAGCAAAAGAGAAATATAAGAAAAATGCTGATCAACATAGAAGTGAAACTCCACAATACCAGATTGGGGATCAAGTTTGGCTGGCTACAAAACACATACCTCTGAAGGGAACTTGGACTTTTAACCCTAGATATTTGGGACCTTGCACTATTAAGGCCATTATCAACCCGGTAGCCGTCAAATTGGAACTACCCTCTAATATGCGCATTCATCCTGTCTTTCATGTTTCACTTTTAAAACCAGTTCAACCAAGAACAAGATTAACCAAAACACCCGACCCCATCTTGATAGATGGAGAACCTGAACTCGAGGTAAAAAATATCCTGGACTCCAAGATGGTTAAATCAAACTTTTTTATTTAATCGAATGGAAGGGCTACGGACCACAAGAAAGGTCATGGGAACCTAGTGACTACGTCCATGCACCTCGGTTGGTGAAAAGATTCCATCGGAACTTCCCAGACAAACCAGGGCCCAGGGGAAGAACAACTTTAGGAGGGGCCTTGGGGGGGAGTGCTGTCATGATGCCTACCCCCAGGCATCCGGACCAAGCCCATCAGCCCTGGGAGCAGGCATATAGACATTTAGTAAAACCTCAGCAGCCCCGGCTAGGGGCTATCTGGGTCCAGTCCTAGCGCCTTAGGCGCCAGGCTCATAGTAGGAATCAGTCCTGGCGCCTAAGGTGCCAGGCTCTTAGTCATTACTTACCTCAGGCAGACCATGCTGCAAATGACTCCAATCCAACATGAAGCCTGAAAGGGACTATTTTTCTACAGGGACTATTTTTTACTCGGGTGTGGTTCTAGGGACTTCTTACCTGGGACTACTTTTGAGGCTATTTAAACCACGCCCGACCAGCAACACACGCTTCGTTTTATTCTGCATCCAGCAGCGTAACACTCACTGTGCCTGCAGCCTGCATCCAGTCTTCTGCCACGCCCGCCTCGAATCCGGAGCTCCTAAAACAAAGAGGAAAGAAAGGAACAAGGTTAGAATACAAACTTATTTCTATTCCACACCTGATTCTGGATCCATCTTGTCTCCGGACCTGTAAAGAACATAATTTCTGCACGTGCCGCATCTCCAGCTGCAGCGCCGCGCCATACTCACCAGTCTTCACAGCATCCTTCGGGTCGGCGCTGCCTCCATCATTTCTTTGCCGAACTTCGGCACCTAGGATACAAAAGAAAACCACAAGGTGAGCCGAGGGAACCAACAAATATAATTCTTACCACCATAGACTTACCTGATTTACCACCGGAGGCATCCTTTTGTGACTCTCCATATTTTCACGTGCCGCATCTGTAAAGAGAGACAAAACAACGCGTTTTCCTCGTGCAACATTTACCGGACAACGCCGGGTAATACAGACTCTTACCTGAGCGCCACCAGCTGCCACAAGAGCATCTTTTCACGAGCCAGCTGCAAGACAAGAAAGGAAGGGGGGAACAAGAGTGAACATCTGACATATTGAACTCTATGAACTTAATACTTACTGGTCCTCACCAGGAACCTCAGAGTCAATACTCTCCGGAACTCTCCCGAGCCTTCAAACCAGTGAAGTAACTGGAATCGATGCACCCCTGCAAATCCACGCAGGATGGAGAGCATCTTTCAAGAATATAAGGTGAGATTGCTGTGAGGGTATTTCGGAGGTGATTAGTTGGGGAGGACTGTGGGGGTACCATCACTTGAATCCACAAGTGGCTAAATCCATCTCTCCACTTGCAGGAGAATATTTCTACGGGTTAAGCAGACAAGATTAGGAGGGCAGATCCAGTCAGTCATCGCTGCACTACGCATCACGTGGGTGGAGACTGCAGCTGTCTGGGTCCGACCGACGCTACTGTGGGAGCCAGGTGAGTGTAACACCTTCAAGGAGGAGTGTGTCAAAACTTGTGAAAGAGCTATCCTTGAACCATGTCTCTGTGATAGAGAGCATGTCGAGATCCATTAGTTTGAGGAAGTTGCAGATGTCAAACGAGTGTTTGACGGCAGAGCAAGTGTTGAGTGTGGGAATGTGAAGCAGCTTGCCATCTTTGAAGGTCTTCCTCGGGGGGACAAATGGGACAGTGGTCTCCTTCAATGGTGGCAAGAGGGCCAGAGGGACAGTGGAGGATGACAAAGGAGCCAAGGCTGACAAGGCAGCTGGGACAGTGCGACAAGGCAAGAGTGCCTGTGTAGAGGAGGAGGAGAGCACAGTGGGCAAGGGGGCCTGTGCAGAGGAGGTGGGCACAGTGGGCAAGGGGGCCTGTGCAGAGGAGGAGGAAGGCGCAGTGAGCAAGGGAACCTTACCAGAAGCAGAGGTTAGAGCTTAGAGAGGCGAGGGAGGCGACTGTCAAGGAGAAGAAGGTTGGGTTGAGGACCCTGAACCATAATGGTTCCATTGAAACAGACCTTAATGATGAATCTGGAGATGGCAAAGAGGTCAAGGAGAACCTCCCAGCGAGTGCCACCATTAATGGAAAAAGAGGCGATAGGAGAGAGAGAGCCAACCATGTAGCGAGTAAATAGGTGAGGTGTGTTCACGAAGAAAAGAATGTCAGTGAGAGTCTCTCTGGCGGAAGCCGTGACATAGGTGTCTGCAATAGGAAGGCCTGGGTTGGAGCCAAATGTGCATCTGCATACATGTTCAACATACGGTCACAGTTTCATCTACATAAATTTTCAACATGCGGTCCGAGTTTCATTTGCATATATATTTAACATGCAGCTAGAGCTTGAACTGCATATATGTTCAATGTACACTCAATGCTTCAAATTCCTTTAAAATCAGCATGCAGTCAGATGACATGCATTACTTACCGTAAAACATTTCTGATGATTGTATCTGCTTAGATTCACATGCTGTGCATATAGTCCGACATCCAGTGGTAACCACGGAGTATTGCATCTTGTCTTTCGAGAATCGAAAGGGGACGTCGACATGGGCATGCCTGTAACACTATCCCTAACTTGACGTGTAGTGTACCCAAAATCCCTCAAGCTGCAAGGGAGCCTTATGGCTATCATGAGTACAGAAAAGAGAGAAAAAAGCAGTAGATGTCTATGTTCCTTCCATCCGAGTGGGGAGGAAGTGTGGGCGCATATGAATCCGAGCAGGTACAATCATCAGAAATGCTTTTACGATAAGTAATGCATTTCTTCTGATGTTTGTTAATCTGCTTAGAATTACATGCTGTGCGTAGACTAGCGAGCAGTACCCAGAGTTGGAGGTGGGTTGTGAGAAGGAACGTAAGTGAAAAGATGTTGTAGTACTGCTTGTCCCACATGAAAATCAGACCTAGAATAAGTGTCTAGGCAATAGTGTTTTGTAAAGGTGTGTACAAACTCCAGGCTACCGCTTTGCAAATGGACTGTTGGGGAAAATTTGCAATGAATGCTATGGAAGCCCCCGTGCCTCAAGGAGAGTGTGTTCTAGGCTTGAAGGGCAGTTCTCTCTCAGCAAGAGTGTAGCAGAGTGTGATGCATTTGACAATCCACCTTGAGATAGTAGATTTGGAGACAGGGTCTCCCTCTGGTATCCCTACAAAATATCCCCACCAAAAATATCGCCATACATATGGCTGTTTGTCTCGCCATAGGTGATATTTTTGGGGGGCATAATTTGTGGGAGCGGGGTTTGCGGGGTTGTTCCCTGCACATTTTAAAATAATGCAGGGGTGTCCCCTACAGGGTCCCTGGGTCAATATCGCCTCAACAATATGCCAATATTTTTGTATCGCAATATTTTTGTGGGGATATTAACACATGGAACCCTTCCTCTCCATTCGCTGCCACTGAAACAAAAAACTGGTTTGTCTTTCTCAGTGGTCGAGTTCTATCCAGGTAAAACATCACTGCCCTGCGTACATCCAGTGTGTGAAGGCTTCTTTCCGCCACGTTTGAGGGGTTCTGAAAGAATGTTGGTAGTCCTATGGACTGGTTCACAAGAAACTTTGAAATTAATTTAGGTGCAAACCTAGGGTGAGTGCGCAGAACCACCTTATCTCTGTGAACTGTAACAAAGGAGTCTAGAACTGAGAGGGCCCGTAGTTCACTGACTCTTCTTGTGGAAGTGATGGCTATTAAGAAGGCTGTCTTGTAGGTAAGATCCTTAAGACTTGCTTTATGCATGGGCTCGAATGGAGACCCCATAAGACTAGTCAATACCATATTTAGGTCCCATCCGGTAGCCGGGTTAGAAATGGGGGGGGGGTGAATTCTCTTTACTCCCTCCATAAAAGCCTTAATAACTGGTATCTTCCACCACAACACCTTCTGTTGTGACTAGTATAGGTTGAAAGAGCAGCTAAGTGAACTTTTAGTGAGTTAAAAACCAGGCCTCAGTCTAGTAAATGAGTCAGGTACAATACAATGTGGATAGGAGAGCAGTCAATGGGGTTGATGCTCCTGGAATTGCACCAGATGACAAAGCGCTTCCACTTACTGGAATAGCAATATCGGGTGTTAGGTTTCCTTGCCTCTCTAAATATGTCCATGCATCTCTGAGGGGGTTGGAGGTGCCCGAACTCTATGACCTCAGGAGCCAGGCCGCTAAGTTCAGAGTTTGCGGGCAACGGGTGAAGTGTTTCTCCCTCTTCCTGAGTTAATATGCTATATGGGCAAGATAGTTTCACTGGGGTAGAGAGAGACATCTCCATCAGACGAGCAAAAAAGGGTTAGCAGGCCTACATGGGGGCCATCCATATCATGGTGACAGGTTCCTGGTGCATCTTGTGCATGATCTTGTTGAATAGGGGAGTCGGGGGAAAAGCATAAACAAATTTCTCTGACCATGTGATCCAGAGTCCGTTCCCCTTGGAACGGTTCTGGGGGTACCTGGAAGCATAATCGTGGCATTGAGCGTTCTCCCGAGTTGCCAACAGGTCGATCTCTACGAAACACCACATTCTGCGAAAAGGTTGGCGACGATGTCTTTGTGTAATCGCCATTCGTACTCCATGGGAAATCTCTGCAGAGTACGTCTGCCAGAAGATTGAGTTCCCCTGGAACAAGTTGTGACAACAGGAAGACAACAGGAACAAGTTGTGTTTGAGAGCCCATTACCAAATGTTCTGGGACAGTTTGGACAGCCCTGGAGAGTTAGTGCCCCCTTGTTTGTTCAGATAGTACATGGCTGTGGTGCTGTATGTAAGGATCAGGACCATCTTTCTATGCAGCTGTGTCTGAAAGGCTTTCAGAGCTTTGAATATTGCCAATAGATCCAACAGTTTTATGTGGTTGGATGCTACTTCTGAGGAAGAAAACGCTGTGCGCCGTCTGCTGAAGCAGGTGAGCCCCCCACCCCGTGAGAGATGAGTCTGTCATGAGAGTGGCTTCCAATGCGGGGGTGATGAAGGACTTTCCCTTCAAGACGTTTTCCCTCGACCACCACTGCAGAGCGAGAACAAAGGCTGGCGAGACAACCACTAGATCGTCCCATTGCCTGCTGGCCTGACACCACGGGCTGTTGAGCCCCTCTTGCATGGGACGCATGCGCAGCCGTGCCTGAGGAACCAAATAAATGCAGGACGCCATCATTCCTTACAGTCGCATAGCCTTGCGTACCCTCACCTCTCGACTGGCTACATATTGACGGATTTGAAACATCATGTTTTGGACCCTCTCGTTGGAGGGGAAGACAAGGCCGTACTTTGCTCGAATTAGAGCCCATAGGAACTGCTTGACTTGACTGGAATCTAAGCTGGATTTCTTCTCATTGATGGAGAATCCCAGGCTGAATAAGAGGTCTATCATCTTTTGAGTATTTGACAGGCATGTTCCGTAGGAATCCCCTGTTATGAGCCAGTCGTCAAGGTAAGCATAAACTGGGATAGATAGCCTGCGCAGGTGTGCTGTTGCCACTGCCAGTACCTTTGTAAATACCCTTGGTGCTGAGACAATGCCGAAAGGTAGTACTTTGAACTGATAGTGTTTGTCTTCTGTCATGAATCTGAGGTATTTTCTGTGCACTGGAGGTTCCATGTGATAATATTGCCGCAAAAATATCGCCATACAAAAGTTTCGCCATATTTTTGCGGCGATATTACCCCATGGAACCTGCGGGGGACACCCCCGCAACTCCCATATATTTTAAAAGGGAGTGGGGACACCACCGCAACCCCCCCATCCATTTACCCCATAAATTATCCCCACCAAAAATATCACCTATGGCCGTTCCCGACAACCATATGTACGGCGAAATGTTTGGTGGCGATATTACCTGATACCGCGCTGGCAACATTGAAATATGAAAGTATGCATCTTTCATGTCCAATGTTGCCATGTAGTCTCCCTGTGTGAGCAGGGGAATTACTTCCTGCAGAGTGACCATACAAAACTTTTGAGGTTTGACAAATTTGTTCGCTGGGCGCAAATGTAGGTCAGGCCGCATGGTGAGATCCTTTTTTGGGTACAAGGAAGTACACTGAATAAATACCCTTGTTTACCTGTAGAAGAGGTATGACTTCTAATGGCGCCCTTTTCATGCAGGATGTTGACCTCTTGCAGCAGGATGCGCAGGTGTTTTCCGGCATCAGGCGTCTTGATCGTGGAGGTCTGAATTTGGGGATCTGGCAGAATTCTATGTAGTACCCGTGGGCGACAGTCTTGTGTACCCACTGGTCTGTTGTTATCCTCGCCCATGCTTGAAGAAATTATGTTAGCTGGCCCCCGACCGGGGAAGCGTGGGAGGGGACTCGGATCTGCTGGTCATTTCTGACCTGAGGCTGGAGAGCCTCTAGGGGTGGAATTTCAGCCCCTTCCTTTTCCACGTCGTTGACCTCTTGGGGGATACGGGGTGGTGTAGCTGGTTCCCTGAGATGAGGACCAGTTATTTCCAGAGCCATATTGGTTGCAATGGAAGTGAGATTGGCCACGAAAGGAACGTCGAGAACAACTCCCTCTTCTTGGGGAAGATCTCTGGGAGATTTGATCCAGGGTCTTGAGGGTGTTGTGTTCCTTTTTTGGTGTTTCAAGTGCACTGTTAACGGCTTTTCCAAATACGTTGGTCTCCTCCACTGGCTTATTTATCATTGAAGCTTGGTTTTCTGGTTTTAAACCAGAGTTTCGTAACCATGCGTGCCCCTTCAGGAGGGTACCTTGTGCCAAGGTCCTGCCAGCTGTTTCTGCCACATCCAAAGTATTTTTGAGAATACTGTGATTAACCTGTTTGCCCTCAGCTACAATGGAAAACAGTGGAGCCCGCAATGGTTCAGGGACGTCTTGAAGGCCCTCTTGTAGCAGGTTCCATTGTACGTCTGAATAGCTAGCCAACAAAGTGGTGTTGTTAGCTATGCGAGCGGAAAAAGCAGCGGCAGTTGTGACCCTTTTTCCCAATGCGTATAACTTTTTGCACTCTTTGTCAGGGGGCGCTTCCCCTGTGGACATAGGGACCCTCACCCTCTTCCTGATTGTAGTTACCACCAGGGAATCTGGAGTAGCATGTCCCCTGATGTAAAGGGGATCAGAAGGGGAAGGGCGAAACAGTTTTTCGACTCTAGGGTTGACAGCCCTTGGTGGGGCAGGCGTCAACAATGAAGGAGCCAAGCGTTTTTTTAATTGAATTCAGCAATGGAATAGCCTGGCTTGCCGGTAGCTTTTCTTTTAAGATGTCCTTGACAAAATCAGCCTCTGGTACAGCTTCCTGAGTAGCAATCTGGAAATATTCAGCTGCCCTCCTTAAGATAGCGTTAAACGCCATCTGGTCATCAACTGGGGGGGCCTGGTGAGTAGGTGTGGTAGGGGGGAATCCATGCACAGGACGTCAGGTTCCAGTGCTGGGGTAGGTGATGCCCAAGGCTGAAGGTGGACTGGCCAGTCGTGGTCATCCTCCCAACCCTCTTTGGGGTCAATGCGATCATCCGCAGGGTCCCCAAAGGGGTATTCATCTTGAATGAATTGGTCTACAGGGATCTCATCTTCAGTGAGGTCATAAGTCTCTTCCTTCTGAGAGGAATCAATGGTCTTTTGAAATTTTGCAACATGAGTAAAAAGGCTCTCCTCTCGAGGCCTTTTGGGTGTAAACTTCTCTGAGAAATCCACAAATCTCTCTAACCTCTTCAGACACCCCTCAAACTTCTCTCTGGTCCATAATGAGGAACCAGAAGAGTCTAGGAGTGGAAAAGGCTCTTCTAGTTGATCTTCTTCTCTAGAACATCAAGATTTTTGTTTTAACGTTGAAAAAAGAGACACAGGGTTCTCTGAAAAGTCTTTTTGAGGTTCTGGTGGTTGTGGCGTGTCTTCGCATGTGTCTTTAGGCCTATCTTTAGGTTTCGATGAATCCTTACGTTTATCCTTAGTTTTCGATTAGTCCTTCGACCAAACTCCTTGATTTGCCACCAAAACGATATTGGCGACGCTTTTGGTAATACTTGGTGTCACAGGAAAGTGTTTGGACTGGGCTAACAGTTGCGCTGTTGTTTTCGGCATACCCGGGGCCTTGTGCGCTGCCGACGACTTCTTCTGATGCATCTTGACGGTCGGTTGAATATTGGTGGTAGCGCCCTTTGATTTAGACCGCCCGGTCACATCCCGCACCTGCGGTTGTGGGGAGGGGGCCGATCCTGAAGATCGGCAGGCACTGCCAAACTATCCGGTGTGCCCTTTTGTGCTATGGAACGCTTCAACTGTTTTGTCGAAGACAGACCAGAGGTTGTGTCTTTAGTGTGGGAAGAATGTGCGTCCTTGTCGCCGGGATGAACAGTCCCCATAGTAGGACTCATGTCGTGCCTATTGGGATTGGGTATGGACAATGTGGATCGGGAGCGCTCCGCCGTGAAGTCAATGGCCTCCGAATTGGAGCCCTGGTCGTCACTAAGCCCTTCGTCTCACTCGGCCGCTGCAGCAGCAGGGGAACTACTCTCTGCCTGCGACATTCCGTAGGCCGCTCACAGCTTAAAACAGCACTCCTTTAGTGTCTTGGGGTGCAGAGCTTAAAAGCCGCACAGGCCACCTCGTTGTATGTCGAAGGTCCTTAGAGCAGGCTTTGGCGTAGGTCAGGAAACAGTCGTCGACGGAAGGGGCGGTAAGAGAATATAAAATGACCAAAGGTTGCTCAGTATAACAATATAGCAATGTCTCTGAAAGAGCTCCGCATAAGGCGACCAGTAAACTGGGTGGAAAAAACAATCTCAGGGACCTCGATGCGTGAGGGATTTTGGGTACATAGTGTTACAGGCATGCCCATGTCGATGTCCCCTTTCGATTCACGAAAGACAAGATGCAATACTCTGCGGTTTACCACTGGATGTAGAACTATATGCACAGCATGTGATTCTAAGCAGATTAACAAGCATCAGAAATTCATCTACGTGTAACATGTGGTCAGAGATTAAAGTGCATATATGTGGACAAAATACAGTCAAAGCTTCATCTGCATATGTGTTCAGCATGCAATCAGAGCTTCATCTGCATACAAGTTATAAATGCATGAAAAGCTTCACTTCCGTACATGTTCCACAGGCCATCAAAACTTCATCTGCATATATGTTCAACATGCGGTCAGAGCTTCATCTGCATATGTGTGCAACATGCTTTTGAAGTTTCATCTGCATGCATTTAAAGCTACATGTACATGCATGGCCAACATGTGGTGAGAGCATCAGCTGCATATCTATATAACATGCGTTCAAAGCTTCATCTGCATACATGCTCAACATGTGTTTAGAAATGTACCTGCATATTTGTTCCACATGCAGTCAAAACTTAATTTGCATATATGTTCAACATGAATTTAAAGCTTCATCTACAAACATGTTTATCATGCAGTGAGAGCATCAACATATCTTATGTTATTTGGCATTTGAATATCGCTTTTTACCATTGGCATAATTCCAAAGCGCTGTGGGTTGAACACCTTCAGAGACTGCAGTCGAGGTCAGTAGAGAGTAATGTAGTAAAACGTGCATGGGTACACTCGGTATGTGTGCAGTCATTGTGCAATAGGTGGTGTGTAACTGCATACCAGTGCTAGGTGTGATGCAGTGGTTGTTTAAGATCAGTGGAATGTATGCAGCAAGACCAATGGACTTCGGTATCTACAATATGGCGGCGTTGGTACTTGAGAGTGATGTTGTGTGCAGCTAGGCCGATTTCGAGGGGTATTGCTGCATTCTAAAAAATGTTGAAGTGAAAGTGAAGGTGAGTAAGTATGTGTGCAAAATACATGCAAAGCTTCATCTGCATGCAGGTACAACATGCGTCCATAGTTTCACGTGCATACATGTTCCAGATGCGGTCAGACCCTCATCTTCATCTATGTTTTGAGCGCTTCTAAAATCTCCTTGAAACACTGCTTTCTAGGATTTGTGGGGTTCAACTGACATGTTGGAATGTCATATGTATAAATAACACAAAAATGTATGTTTGGCTCAATGTTGTCATGGTTGGTGTTCCACTTAGAGTGTCTGTATCTTTAAAAAAGCGCAAACGATGTCAACAAAACAACAGAAGACACCTACTGAAAATGTAGAGTCTGGCAATGTGTTCCGTTTCATAGTTGCACATTTGAAGTTTTCTCTTCTCCATGGATTTCTAAGAAAAAGTCTATTCTCAATCCATAAAACTACATTAAGCTCAGGTCAAAACAGAGCTTCAGTAAAGGAAATGCATTGGAGGAACAGGGCCTCCATGTCCTTGTCCTATATTCTTTTTTCATGTGTGTTCTGCGTTGTTTTCTGAACATGAGTCCATGTGGGACTACTGGCAGTGCAGCTCTTCCTCTTTTTGGTTGTGGTGAACAGACCTGTGGGATACACTTATGGCACCTATGCATGGGGGTACAACCCTTTACCCCTAGTGCATGTTTTTGGGCACACATGTGTGGCCCACAGAGCACGGTATGGGCTGTTGGCAGCTCCATGCTGGATTTGACAGGTGATCTGAGTATCCTCCATTTTGGGATACCCAAACCCTGCCATGGGATCATTCCTGATAGGAGACAAGATGGCCCCTGTGGGCTCTTGCTTTCTATTACTTGTTACCTTGTTTTCCCAAAGTCCTGGGAAGCCCTGACTATGTCCCTTCCCCTGACTGGCTGTTGGGTGGAAGTTCCATATATGATATTGTGGGGAAGTCCAGGCCAGACTGGCTGTAGCCTTCCCAATGAAAGTATGTTGTGGGTACGCCTTTGGGGTGGGACCTGGGTGAATGGAGTGTGTGAACAATATACATTGCATGTTATGGGTGTCTGGTTTCTGGTGTGTGACACAATGAATGAGACAGCCCTGCCCGAAACTGGTATGAATGCAGTGTGGTGTGCTGAAAGGCTGGGTGCTTGCACCAATCCAAATTCCTTGTTGTGAGTGTCTGGATGGAGAAACATGGCCTGAATGCACTGTGAGCCTGATTGGTTGCCTGCCTGCTGAATGACCTCCTGAATTATTGGCTGCCTGAGCCTGGCTCAGCAGTGTGAATGAGAGACAGACAGAACAGTATATCTGGGACCTCTCACTGACTAGAATCGTTCAGAAGCTGAAGTCAAAACTTGATGCTTAAACTTGAAGCCCAGCTGGAAGAAGAAGGTTCTGCTACTGCTTTCCTTCTACGCAATCCGAAAGCTGTCGTGCCTCCAAGAACTGATCCAAGAGAGGACCTGGCTAGGAGACCTCTTCCCGAGCCACGAGGGAACATCGTGCACCAGCTCATCTTCATCAAGGCACCCTGGTAGTCAGTCCCAAATAGCTGTCGACCGGAGACGGGGTCTGCCGAGAAACACTGAAGTAAGCGCCAGGACGTTGAAGACCATCACTGTCGACTGAGGCTCAGAGGACTGTTGTAACCTCGTCGACTGGAGCTGCAACAGTCCATTGACTAAGACACTTTGAAATCAAGGACTCCCTTGTCATCACGCTTGACTGCTTTGACCCGCTACAGAAAGTCGAGGTCGCTGACGAACCAAGGAGAATCCACCGGTGGGTTTCCCATCCACAAAGACGCTGACGAAGATTCAGAAGCCAGTTGTGGTCGAGTCCTGATAGCAGACGCCAAACGCTGATGACCCAATGCCTTTGCTGGGCCAACATTCTTCATCAGTCTGCTTTGTAGCAACAAACTATCGTCATCGAGGTGTACCGTACACCTCATCTTCACAGGACGCCCAGGACTTATCATCGGCGAACACAGTCAAGGTCAAAGCTGCTCTCTCAATGACATTGTTCACCTTTTCTTCGAGGAATCACGACGACCCGTGGCTCCTGCCTTAAAGGGAGTCCACTCAAGAGGGATCCGTCGATGAACCATCGAAGAACTCTGCAAAACTCAGGTACACTGGGGCAGTGGAACATTTTTAGAAGGCAACAAGACTATTTTAATCATATACGGACTGGGCTTGTTGATGCACTTTATTTATAGGTTGCCCAGGTGGGGGGATACTCATACAGAACTGTGACTGGTGGTAGGGACCCATGATTCTGCCATTGTTTGACCCAACTTGTCTTCCTGCCTATGTCTATTGTTGATTCACTTTACTATTTGATTTGTATCCCATTGAAACTGTCAGCAGTTGGTGCATTTTAAAGGAGTCAAGAGTTAACTGTGGTACCACATAGACATTGTAAATATTTGTCATATTAGTATTGCCAAAGCACAAAGTGTGTTATTGATTGTGTATATATTGTGAACCCTATTTATATAAAGAACTGTGTTATCACATGACATAGTGTGTGGACATTCCTTTGTGGGGGCTTGTGGACTACACTGTACTTAAGAACCAGCCCGCATCATCTCCTGAGAGATTAAACCTTGATCGCTCGTCCAATCCTACCGCATAGAGAACCTTGGCTGGGTTGGTCTGTGCTTCTACTCTGCCATATAGAGGGCAGGAGTACAGAAACCCCCCTCCAGTCTTTACAATGATGGACCCTTCACTCTGTGTGCTGAGAGAAGCACGAATACTGCAAAATTGCTGGCTGTTGAGAAGGTAACCAAGGCACACTGCACTGATGGAGCAAGGTAGGCCTGTAGTGAAAATCTGTAAGTCATTTCTCATATATCGCTGTATCATAGGATTCTACAACCCTCATCAGTCCTGATTGCCATAGTCAATCGTGAGGGTTCTTGGGACTCATAGTTATGCTATGTTATGTTAAAGGTTCTTATACTGCGCACTGTTGCCCCCTGGTTTCTTGGCTCTCTCGCAAACCTGTAAAGCAAGGGGGGAGGGAGTGGTAAGTTAGTAGGACTGAGCAGGAGAAAAGAGCAAGAGAGCTGTGATGTGTTGTTGGCAGCTTCAGTTCAGTTGACATTATTCACTGAGCGTAGGTCTGTTTTTCGGTTGGTAGCCCCCATGTGCTGTTGGGCGAGGCTATGTGTGATTTGTTTGGTTGTGATGTAGTGAAGTGTGTGGGGTTTGTTGTACTGTAGAGGTATGGTTGTGTTTAGTTCAGAGTTTGAGAGGCATATGCAGAAGGGTGAATTTTTAGTAAGGTTGGTTAATGGCAGTATCCCACCCTACCCCCGATGTTCTTACTAACTGTGACCCGTATCCCTTCCCCTGTCATACATCCTGGTGTGCAGCAATTACCACCAGTGGTGATGTGTTTCCTGTGTCCCAAAATCCGTCCCTGTGGGATATTGCTCCCTGCCACAGATAGGCTAAGTGAAGGATTGGCTCACCAACACAAATGGGCCAAATGCGAGATACTGCTCACCAACACAGCTAGGCCAAATGTGAGCTAAGATTCCCTAACACAGATTAGCGAAGTGAAAGATATGACTCACTAGTACAGATGTGCTACAATGATGGAGAAACACCTATGTTTGAGATACGTGAGCAGTGGGAGAAAAATGCCTACATTTGAGACACAACAATACATAGAAAACACCTAAATTTGAGACACAGCAATAAATAGAAAACACCTTCAGTTGAGACACAGCAGTAAATTGAGAACCACCTATAGTTATACAACAGCAATGATTGGAAAACTACTTGCTAGGCGGCTAACATGGGGGTGCTGTGCTATGTAAGGTAATAAGAGTGGTAGGGCTTTACTGGAATACAGAAATTGCTGTACCCCCCCACCCCCAGATCACACTCACCTTATCAGTTGCTGCTGGTTGACGAGTGGCTTCACGGGCAAACACAGAGTTGAGTTGCTTATTCAGCAGCTGTCCTTTGCCTTGGGGTCCTTCGCCGAGGGCTGCCAGGGCATGGGATGCACCAAGTGTGTGTCTCGTAAGGGCCTCAATGGCCAATCGGCAGGTGGTGGGTGGGAATGGAAGAGGGGAGTGGGGACACACACGTAAGTAACACAGAGGGAATGAGGAGTTTTTTTTTTAAGGCAGAGGGGTGCCGAAATGCCTGCAAATATGGTTAAAAAATTAAACCCAGGGACAGGGTCTTAAGATGACTTTCATTCCCAAGGCATGGGTCACTTAGAGCGCTTCCTGTAGTTACAGCGAGGGAGCGCGAGACCCTCGCCTTACAACACAAGGCCACACTGGCAAATCAGCAGTAGTGGGCAGGATTTGAGCAGGGGAGAGGGGACACAAAAGGATGTAACACAGAGGGAGCAGGGAGGGGGCTTGTAAAGGCACAGGACTGCCAAAATGTGCACAAAGGGACAGGGTCTCAAGGGGACATACCCCCAAGGCACGTGTTGCACAGAGCGGCTCCTGCAGTTACTGCAAGGGCACTAGACCCTCGCTTTACAACACAATGCCTCACTGGCCAATCAGCCAGTGGTCGGTAATGGAGGAGCGGAGAGGGGACATTAAGGAAGGCATAGTATCAAACAGTAAAACAGACACAAGTGATCACAGCTCAAGGGTGTTTATTGAGCTTCAATTGCTTTTGAAAAATGCCTATCTAAACCTAAATCTAAAGATGGGAGGAAGCTACCACCATCAAATAATAATAACGCAGTCCTAGTGGTGTCTTTGTCAAAATAAAAGGGCTTACACTAATAAACCTATTGCCAATCCTTACTTCTAAATACAAATAGTGTGGGAAACAATATTATGCATAAGAAAAGTGTTCAAGAAATGATATGTCAGGATATTCAAGTCGTTGGCTTCCCTTCCCCATGTTTTCAGCAATGGACAAGTCAGCACACTCGAGCTTAGCACACTCTCTGGCTTCTCTAGCACGAGGATGCAGTTCAGGACTTCAACATCAGGACCTTCTGTGCCAAAGTCTCTTTGTCATACAAAGTCTCTTATTTCAGAGGGCCGGATGGAACACGACAAAACAGTAAAGTTCCTTTCTTCTTAGGATTTTCACTTATACAACTTCCCAGTTGATTTACTGTTCACCCCGAGTCCCCCTCTGCCGGGCTCAAACCCAGTTTAACACAAAACCTTCAATTTGTTCTACCTCTGCCGGGCTCGTACCAAATTCACATACTTTTCCAAACATTCTCTATTTCATCAAAATCGAAGACTTTCGACTGTGCGCATGATTTAGCTTAACCCGTCGCAGGACCACTTTGAGTAACATTTATTCGTTCTCTTTCAATTGGTCTCCCTTGGCTGGACTCGGACCAAAAGTCTACTGTTATTACTTTGCAACTGGATACCTTACAGAGACCTTCCATTGAGCACCCAGTCGGTGCCGGACCACTCCGTCAAAGGTATTGTAGCTTGCTTTGAAATTCAATCATTCATCAGCAGTTTAACTTCACTTGCGTCTCTTATCGCACTCTTTTTAACAATGTTCGTTCCAGCGCTTGCCATACAATGTTGCTGCTTGTAACCTTGGCTTCAACACAGACCGGTCTCGTATCGGTCTCCGCAACTCACCGGCTGTATTGATTTCACATATGCTGCTTTGCTATTGGAGCCAAGGATGGTACCACAGCGGCTGGTGATTCTCCCCGCCTTGATTACTGACGCAGGAGGGCCCTGGGTATCTCTGACATACAATGCAGGATTCTTCAGCCTGGTTTCCGGGTCTTACGCTTTCTATTCTCAAGGTCTCTGCAAAGTAATGGTTCCTTGTCGAAAGGTCAAGGGAATTCCCCTCCTTGCCATCCCTTTTGGTTTTGCTGTCTTTCCCCTCTTGCTCAGCTGCTGTCTCGAAACTGCTATTTCCTCGTGTGCTTTGCCTCACTCAGAGTGTGCTCTCATTTTCTGTCTTTTATTCGTGTGGGGAAGTGTAATGGACGTCAGGTGTGAGTGATTGTCAATAATTGCCTGACCTTGCCTGACCATAGTGTTGGGACATGTCAGGTACACGGCTCGGGTGCTAGTCTGTTTTCCCTTAGAGCGGGCTGTCAGTGAGAAAGTGTTTATTTTGTAAAACGGGTATGGGGGCTACAGTTCCTAAATAGCCTACCGGGAAGGATGGGGTAAAGGTTTTACAGGGAAGGGGATACCTCCCCGAAGACCCCTCACCCAGGTGATCCTGCCGCATTGGTCCACCCCCAGGAACTGGATCCAAAAGCAATGGCCGCGTCCTGGACACTTGGATGATAGACCCCGGAGGACTAGTGGGTAAAACACCTTCTGGTTTCTCACAGGACACATAGGGAAGTAACACAGAGGGAATGGGAGGGGGTTTGTAAAGACGCAAGGGCACCAAAATACCCACACATATAGTTAAAAATGAAACCCAGGGACAGGGTCTCAAGAGGACTTGTGCTCATGGCACGGGTCCCTGAGAGCTGCTCCTGTAGCTATTGCAAGTGAACCAGACCATTTCTTTACAACACAAGGCCTCACTGGCCAATTGCTGGGCAGTGGGCGAGAATGAAGGAGGGAAGAGGAGACACACAGGGAAGTAACACAGAGGGAGAGGGGAGTGGGTTTGTAAAGGTGCAGGAGTGCAAAAGTGCCCGCAAATATAGTTAGAAAAATGAAACCCAGGCATAGGGTCTCAAGCGGATGTACCCTCAAGGCACTGGTCGCTCAGAGCGGCTCCTGCAGCTATTGCGAGGACACTAGACCCTTGCTTTACAACACAAGGTCTCACTGGCCAATCAGCAGGCGGGAATGGAGGAGGGGAGAAGGGACACATAGGGAAGGAACATATAGGGAGCAGGGAGAGGGTTTGTAGTCCAAAACATCCAGAGCGCCTAAGGTTGCAAATGCCTGCAGTATGATATGATATGGCATTTATAACATGCCTATACACAAGTGTTTCAAGGTGCCACAAGGCAAGGCAGGGGAAAAAAAGGGAGAACAAGACCACAATTTTTCTAGGCCATGTGACACTGAGATCGCGCAAGTGCATGGGAGAGGGAAGGGGAAAAGTGCTAGGGGAAGGGGAGGAGGAGCAAGTGCATGACACAGGATCAAAACAAGTAGTGCGGCCATCAGGTGGCTGTGCAAGGGTTAAGTGCAGACAACAAGTGTGCAACTGGATGGACAGGGACCTGGGCCCGAAGTTCAGAGGGTAGCCAGATGACCAGCACAGTATCAGACAGAAGATCAGCAAGGAAGAGGAAGAGAGAAGCCAGAAGCAAATAGGAAAGTCTTGAGATGCTCCGGGAACCAGAGATGGTTCTGCTCATGTTTCAGAGGGGCAGGGTGGCTGTTCCAGAGGGAGACCTCAGCCAAAGAGAGAGATCTTCCCCCAACGCGTTGCTTGGAGAAGCGCTTGACCCTCAAGGAGTTGAGGGTGGAAGAGCGAAGAGCTTGAGTAGGAAGATATCTCCGAAAAGAGAGTTGGTGGTATTGTGGTCCCAGGCCCCAGAAGGCCTTGTGGACAATGCAAAGAGTATTGAACTTGATCCGTCCAGCCACTGGGAGCCAATGGAGAGATGTCATGGCTGGAGCGATACGATCCCTGGGTTTGAGGCCAAGGACAAGTCTTACAGTCCTGTTCTGGGTGAGTTGTAGAGGATGGAGAGTAGAGGCAGGCAGATTGGTATCAGGTAATATTATCCCCACCAAAAATATCGCCGTACATATGGTCATCGGGAACGGCCATAGGCGATATTTCTGGTGGGGATAATTTATGGGGTAAATAGGTGGGGGGTTTGCGGGGGTGTCCCCCGCTCCCTTTAAAAATATATGGGGGTTGCGGGGGTGTCCCCGTAGGTTCCATGAGGTAATATCGCCACAAAAATATGGTGACATTTTGTATGGCAATATTTTTGCGGGGATATTATCACAAGGAACCGGCAGATTTAAAAAAAAGGCTGTTGCAGTAGTCAAGCCTAGAGAGAACCAGCGCTCTGGAGACAGAGAGCTTCTGGGGGAAGGATAGGACAGGAAAAATACCTCTGCGGAGGTGCAGTTGGTAGTTTGACTTCTTAGAGACATCAGAGATGTGAGGAGAGAAGGAGAGTGTGGAGTCGAAGATTGCCCCAAGGTTCTTAGCGTCACAGGTGGGAGCAGGAAGAGGGCCAAGTGAGACCGGCCATAGAGTGGCAGTAAAAAAGGTGCAGGTGTACCGATGAAGGAGGATCACCGTCTTACTGGCATTCAGGCAGAGGTCAGTAGCAGCACACCACTCCTGGATTGCAGACAGGCAATCCAGGATGAGACAAGGAGAAGAGGCGGCAGAGGGGAGCCTGAAAGCGAGCTGAGTGTCGTCCGCATAGCACTGAAAGTGGGAGCAGAGAGCAGCAATGCATTGGGGGAGAGGTGCCAGGTATTGGTTGAACAACCAGGGAGAAAGGTTAGACCCCTGGGGAACACCACAGGTAAAGAGAGAGATAGAGGAGAAGAAGGACCCAAGTTGGACCTGGGAGGGTCGGTCCGAGTGGAAAGAGGTCAGCCAGGCCAGAGCCTGATCAGTGAGACCCAGGTTATCACAGAGCTGGTTGAGCAGGATGGCATGGTTAACTGTGTCAATGGCAGAAGAGAGAATAGGTAAGATGAGGACAGAGGGGAGATTAGCATCAAGGTTAGAGAGCAGGTCTTGTTCAGGAAAGCAGTTTCCGTGCTTCTGGCTGCTCTGACAGTCATGGAGACAGAAAGGAGTGAGGGAGATCGGGCGATAATTTGCCAGAAGGGAGGGGGTCGGCTGAGGGTTTCTTGAGGAAAGGGTGCACAAGAGAGTGCTTCTGGAGAGAAGGGAAGGTTCCAGTGGCGTAAGAGTGGTTGCAGAAGTCAGCCAAGGCTAGAGCGAGGGTGTCAATGTGGTCCTTGATGGTTTTGGAAGAACAGGGAAGAACCTGTTTTCACAAGGCTTTCTTAGATGGAACTTTTCTAGAAACCTTGTCAGGGGTGAAAAGAGGAAAGGCAAAGAAGGGAAGGGGTGGCCGAAGGGAGGCCAAAGGAAGAGGAGAGAATGGAGGGAGAAGCAGGAGAGGACGAGAGAGTGGACAGGACG